>NC_081551.1:16375523-16430168 GCF_901000735.1 Corylus avellana | reverse complement strand
TCCAATATATTAAAAACAGATCTAATAAAATATTAAATATTATTCTCACCTAATTTCCCTTAATAATCTGAATCCCACAAATTCCTTACTCATAAAATCAATCACCAATTATTACAATCATACTCCAAATTATACCAATCAATCATCAATTATCATATCTCTTAAATCTCCCAATAAAATAATCAATATAAAATCATCATCATGATATAATAACCTCAAATCAATATTCATTCCAATAATAGTCATAAGATCTAATAAGTTCCTCAAGAATAAATATTATTACCTAATATCATCAATAAATATCTCAACCTCAAAGTAAATGCCATTACCTAATATGAATATTAATATAATCATAGCATCAATTTAATATCTCTAAAATAAGACTTTAAAAATCTGGGTTGCTACAGTTCAACCATAGCTGCATCACTAGAAAGAGCAAGGCATATGATATAGGATACCATAAGATGCCATCTGTAAAATGCTTGGGACAATGGATATTATTCTGTGCCCGTGTGGTCATGGTGTGCGTCCAATACAGAGGCCGTGTGGGAGATCGATCAGGAGACCCATGAGTCTCAACTTGATTTGGAGGCATTTCTATAGGAGGAAGAGAACTTGTAGGAGACATGTGAGAGGGACACAGGGAAGGGAGATGCACTACATGTGTAGGTACCGAAATAGATATAGGCAAAAGAGTTGGAGTTTGAGTAGGAGACTTGGAAGACTCAATAGCAAAAGGAAACACATTCTCATTGAACACTACATCAGGTGACACAAAATTTTTTTGAGTGGGACGATGAAAGCACCGGTAACCTTTATGCAGAGAACTATATCCTAAAAAGACACATTCTTCAGTCCTAGTTGCAAATTTGTGTTTATTGTATGTTCGACGATGAGGGAAGCAAGCGCAACCATAGATACGTAAGAAATTATAATTAGGAAAAGGTTTAAATAATTTCTCAAAGGGAGAGAAATTTTGTAGAATTGGTGTAGGCATTCGGTTTATGAGATAGCATGATATTTGACAAGCTTCATCCCAAAAAGTTTGGGAACGTAGCTATCCGTAAGGAGAGAAAGAGTAGTTTCGATAAGATGACGATGCTTACGCTCCACACACCCATTTTGTTGATGAGTATGTGGGTAAGTGACACAATGAATAATACCATTTTTATGAAATAATTCATGAAGTTTACGATATTCCCCTCCACAATCTGTTTGAACACATTTTATTTTGGAATTGAGGAGACGTTCGACCATGGTTTGGAAGTGTAAAAATACAGAATAAACATTGGATTTGCACTGAATAGTAAATAACCACGTATATCTACTAAAAGAATCAATAAATGAAACGGTAGTATTTATTTCCATGAAATGAAGTTACTAGAGAAGGCCCCCATAAATCCGAGAAAACCAAATCTAAAGGTTGAAATGAAACAGACTCTAAACTGGGAAAGGGTAGTTGATGGCTCTTGGACTGCAAACATGCAGAGCACATAGAGACCGAGTTAGAAGAAAATACATGTAAATTAAATTTTGACAAGACATGCCAAACCACACAAAACGCAGGATGACCTAAGTGACGATGCTAGTGAGAAGGAGACATATGTTCACCAACAAGAGCTCGTTTTATTGAAGAAGAAAAAGGACCGGATGATGGGAGGAACTAATAAAAGCCTTGTTTAAGTGGACCTTGATGTAGGAGAGTCCCGGTTTTGCACTCCCTAATAAAAAAATGAGAAGAATGAAATTCAAAAAAGACAGAATTATCATAAGCAAATTGACTGACTGATAATAAATTGTTGTATATATTAGGAACATGTAGGAGTTGTTTTAAAATGAATTGACGAAGAGAAGAGTTTAGAGAGGTTGAACCAATGTGACTTATAGGTAAACCGGATCCATTCCCTTCACGTATCTGATCATTGCCACCATATTCTTTGGCTAAAAGATTAAGGTTACTAATATCATTAGTGAGGTGAAGGGTTGCACCAGTATCCGGATACCAATTCTCATCCGAAACAAGATATAGAGAGGAATATAAAGCCTTAGATGAGGCAGTGGATTCCTGCTGAAATGCATGGTCAAAACGATTGTAGCAATTTATTGTAGTATGGCTGTGCTTGTTTCACAGTTGGCAAGTGAGACGAAAACCCATGATGTGCCAGAGAAATAATTACCATGAACTCTTGCTTAAAAGGAGTAGCCATGGCCTCTTCCATAAGAGGATTGTTGACAGCTAGCAAATTGACCACCATGGCTAGAAAAAGAAAAATGACATCTCCCATGACTAGGAAAACGGGCTGTTAAGTTGGATGAAGACATTGAAAAATATGGGGATGGTTGATGCTGAGCCAAACACATCTCATAGGCAAGCATATCCCAAAAATATCATCAATAGTCATTGTATCAACCCTGGTAGTGATTGATGTAACCAACGGATCATATTCAGACCCCAAGCCTGCAAGAAAAAATGAGTTAATCTGAAGATCATTGAGTGGTTGTCCTATGGCAGCCAAGATATCACAAAAAGACTTGATTCTTTGAAAGCAGTTAGTCACATATAAGCTGCCTTTCTTCATAGTGGCAAGCTGAAGATGCACTTAAAGCATACGAGCATGAGATTGTGATGTGAATTGCATCTCAAGAGAGATCTAGAGGTCACGGGCTGTGACACATCCAACAACATGACAAATAAGAGATTTAGTGAGTGTGGTAATGAGGAGACTAAGAACGAGTTGGTCCTGTTGCCATTAGGTATGATACTCATGATTGCAGATAGGAGCTGCAATAGGGATGGTGGGATGGGGAATGGTGGATGGAGGAGGTAGTGATGAACCATCAACAAATTGGAGAATATTGTTGACCACAAGATATGGGAAAATAGTAGTTCGGCAAGCAAGGTAGTTGTCTTTGGTGAGTTTGAGAAAGTTTTGTATACTAGAAAGGGAAATGTGGAGGAAGATTGGCTTGTCATGCTAGGTGTGGAATCATTGGAGGTAACTGAAGCAGTCAACATAGTGAGAGAATTGGATCGAGACAGACGTTAGTCTTAGGTTTGCTCTAATACCATATGAGAACTCACGTATATATGATTTTGTAATTGTACTAATTGTACCCATCTATTGGGTTTCCATTGATATATATATATATATATATATATATATATATATATATGAGTATATAGAGATATTTGAAATAAAAAATATAATAAACACTATGTTATTATGTTAAGATTTACATGATGAGGTTTGTTACAAGATAAACACTAATCTAAGATTTGAATAACATAATCTCTATAGTTATCTAAATCACCTTCAACACTTCACGTCACTCCCATCTTATCATTAACTGTATTTGAATGAGCATTATCTTTGGCTTCAATATTATCCTTAGTAGTTGAGTTTGAGTACTGGGACTGAACCTTAGCTTCAACAATGGCACACGTGAAGGATACCACAAGGGTCTTCAATGGCTTCAATCAGTTTGTTGCTTAACCAATATGAGGCAGCAGCTCGAGTAATCTGTTAAGCACTATGATAGTTGCCAATGCCATAAAGTTGACAGCAAGAAACCTGATGGACTGTTGCAGCATTTGCCCATTTTGGAGCACATTTGGTCTAACGTACCATTTCTATGGACTTCATCGATGCCCACCCAAATTCTTATGGGAAGACTACAATATTTGTGGTAGTGGACAAGCTCTCAATTATGGGCACTTCACTCCAATTAAGCATCCATACACAACACCTTAGAGTATCTCCAGCAATGTAGCTAAAAATGAGATATTAGCAACATTTAGCTATTTTTGTCCATTTTTTTGCTCCAACAGAATAACTTCATATTAGCTATTATACCTTAACTGCTACAGTAAATAGCTTCATATTGCTATTCACTGTAGCACACTAGATTGTTGAATATAATATTATTTCCACATTATTTTCTCTCTTCTCTCTCTCCCTCAACGTTTCTCTCTCTTCTCTCTTCTCTGTTCATGAATTTATGATACAAATTCAAGTCTTTTGAATCACTAAAAACTCTCCAAAAAAAAATTGAATAGCATGCATATATATGATTGACAAACTAAAAAGGGAAAAATAAAAATAACACACAGGTATGCTGCGTGAATCAATTCTATTGCAATTTACAAGAAGATGCAAAAGCTGTCATGGATCAAAAAAAAGAAACGAAAGATTAAAAAATAATATTTAATAAAATAAAGAATGAAATAAAGAATCTGTTGGAGTTGATATTAAAAAATGAGTAGCTAAACTAGAGAATTGTGCTTTTTGACTAGGTAGAATACCTCTTACTGCTAGAGATGCTCTTAGGTTGCTCATACTTTCTATGAAGAGATTTTTAGGCTACGCAGAATTCTTAAGTCAATAGTTTGTGACAGATAACTCGTATTCACTAGTCTTTTGGGCATGAACTTTTCTGCCTAAACGGCACCAACTTTAAGTTTAGTTAGCTTGACCTATTTCTCATAAACAGATGGCCCGATGAAGGTGGTTAACATTCTATTGAAATGTACTTACGGTGTTTTGCAAGTTCCATTCCAAAATAGTGGGTTAAATGATTGCCATGAGAAGAATTTGCTACAATACTATCTTCCATTGAGCTACAAAGCATGCCCATTTTGAGGTAGTCTATAGTAGATCTCTACCTATGTTGCCCCAAAAATTTCGACCCCCCCCCAAAGCAACTTCCAAAAAAAAAAAATACAACCATTTGAAAAATAATCGTTTGCATTAATTACTTTCATAAAGCAATTGTTAATTGCAATGGTTTTAAAAACTTTTTATTTTAATTGCAAAGTAACCAAAAAAAATTCAACTTTTAGCTTATGACTGAACGTTCGATCTTAACCCTAGCACAAATGTTCGAGCTTAGACCACACAAATGTTCGACTTACAACCCTAAAACCATTGTGTTATAGTACACCGAACGTTCGATGCCAGGCCGAAAAGCAAATTTTTCCCGTTATCCACATTTTCGAACAAGCTGCATGCCCTTCCCCCTTTAAATACCGCCCTCCTCAGCCCTTCAGCCTTCATTTCTCACTCCCTCACCCCATTCACCCAAAACCTTGAAGAAGAGAGAGATTTTAAAGAGGGAATGAGATTTTGAGGTCGTTTTGCTCTCTTCGAGATAAAACGCTCTGTACTAAGTTGGTTTTCATGTTCTTCTTATGATTTGCATACTTCTTACAAATTTTTAGAGTACCATGATAAGTTTATGCTAATATTCTCCTTGAAAAGCAAAAATGTTTTCAAGTATTTTAAAACACCTCTTGTTTTCCTAAGTTTTCATGATGTCATGGTTTATCATGTCTTTATGTACCTATTAGGAGCCTAGGGTGAGATTCATTACGTGCTTTTAATAAAGGTTGATCAAATAGTTTATAACCACTCCATAGGGGTGTCAAAAATAACCGGGAAACCGGAACCGGGACCGGAAAACCGGGAAACCGGAAACCGAGAAACCGGGGACCGGTTCCGGTTTCGGTTGCCAAAAAAAAAAAAACCGGGACCCCGGTTTCGGTCCCGGTTTTTGGCACCTGGTAAAAACCGGGAAAACCGGAACCGGGTCTTATTTTATTAAATAATATTTATGTATTATTATATTATATATATATATATATATTAATATTTTTTAATTCTTTTAGTCTTTTACGCAGCGTTTAGGACCTTAGGCAATTAGGTTTCTCACTTTTCCTGTTTTGAAGGTTTTAAAATGATTTTTAGGGTATTTTAAAAAATTTGAATTTTTTATTTCTAAGGCTCATATAGGCAAAAATATTGATTTTTAGGATTTTTAGGCTTTTTTAGGTTTATTTTTTAATTATTTGGAACAATCACAATAAAGCCTCTTTAATTTAGACAAAAAGATTAATAGCTTTTTTTAAAATGAGCTAACTTATGAAAAAAATAATGGGCTTATTTTAGGCCCAATACCTAAAATAAGCCTCAAACACTAATTTTTTTCAAAAACCGGTTACCGGACCGGGTAAAACCGGAACCAGCCGGGAATCGGGACCCGGTTCCGGTTTCTCAAAACCAAGAACCGGTTCCGGTTCCGGTTTTGGCCAAAAACCGGAAAACCGGACCGGATTGACACTCCTACCACTCCATATCAGCCTAGTTGTACAAGAGTTGTATAGAGGTTGAGTTTTTAGATTTACTCATTAGTGTTGCGAAGGATTGTAAATATCTATGTCTATATTTTGAATATTATTTACTATAGTGACCGCAAGAGTTGTATGAGAGTTGAGATTTACTCATTAGGGTTACAAAGGGTTGTAAATATCTGTCTATATTTTGAATATTATTTACTATAGTAACCTCTTGAGTTTGGCTGCTTTTGAGTTGTTTTACCTTCGAGAAGCTCAAAGGATTTTCACTTCATAAGTAACAAAAATAATTGGATTGCGATGTTCTTATATTTATTGTTCAATTATTTTATTATGATATTTGTTTTGAGGTTAGAATTTGGTCCTTCTTTTTCAATACTAAAGTATTTCTCACTGCTCATCTTCAAAAGGCTGAAACAAAGGTTCCTTAATTTTATAAGCCAAGACGTCAGTCTAAGGACTCCAAGAGTCCAAGTCGAAAAAGTAGTGAAAGAACTCAAAAGGCAACTTGGAGATTAAAAACAACTTGAGCCAATTCTCTTTCAATGCTTCTCGATCCAGTCACTACACAACATATAATTAGACCGACTCAAATTCATAGATTTAAGCTTTTGAGTTAAACGGTGTACTAAAAGTCTCTCAAAATGTCTTTAAAAAATAGTTCAATCGGCTGTGGACCATGCCTAATGAAGCGAAGGTCATTAGTTCGAATTCTCCCTCGCTCTTCCCTTGTGTGAACCGTTAAAAAAAAAAAAAAAAAAAAAAATCTCTCCAAATATGCAATTTTCCTCGGGGAAGAGCCGACAAATATTGACAAACTAAGGGCCGGCCAAGAGAAAAAAAAAAAAAGGGATTTTTTTTTTTCTTTTATTTTTTAATGTGTCACACTTTTCTTAATTGCTGACCCCTTTTTTCTCCACCAACTTTCTATGACTGAGTCAACCAGTGACTTTTCTACTCGCCATAACCCAATAATCGATCAGAGGCTCCTACAAGAATGTTAGGTGATTCCCTTTATATATATCCCACAGGGACACAAGGCCTTCTAAGCCTTCACCAGTATCTCTAGAAGGGGCGACCAGACTTTGTGAGAGAACACAGACAGATGGCTACAACAATGAACGTGAGGCTTCTTCTTGTTGTACTTCTAATTGCAGCAGCAGCAACAGTGCTACCTCGAACAGAAGCTGCTGATCATGTGGTCGGAGACGCCACTGGTTGGATCGTACCTGGCAACGATACCTTTTACTCCACCTGGGCTGCCAATAAAACCTTTTCAGTTGGTGATGTTCTGGGTGAGCTTCTCTTGATATATATATACAGAAACCTAAACTCCAGCTTTTTCTATGCTCTCTCTATTTGTTGAATTATTTGGAGTCTTCTATAGTCTTTGATGCTTTTTATGTTCCAAAATGAATAGGAAATTTAATTATTATTATTATTATTATTATTTTTTTAAGTATAAGCTTAAACCGATAAAAAAAGTTAAATTTAATTATTTAATCAATACTTTAACACTTTATCAATGAAACAGACATGTGAAATATTAAATTAAAATTTAGTGGATTGACGAAGTTAATATTCAATTTAAGACCTTTATCAATTATCCTGAAAGCGGATAAGAAAATGTAAATTTAATCGTTTAATCAAATTTTTTTTTTTTTTGGGTTTGCAGTCTTCAACTTCGCCACCGGACAACATGACGTTGCGACAGTTAACAAAGACGCCTTTGACACCTGCAACAAAGCCAGTAATATCGCCCTTGAAAATAATGGACCGGCCAGTATCAATCTTACTAACGCCGGAGAAAACTACTTCATCTGTACGTTCGGACAGCACTGCACCGGTGGACAAAAGTTAGCCGTTAATGTCACGGGTACCAGCACTACTCCATCACCTCCAGGAGTTATGGCGCCTCCGCCTCCGCCTCCGCCTCCGCCTCCACCGAGTGGCTCATCAGCGTCATCTCTTGCGGCTACTTTCTCTCTTATTCTCGTCACCATTGCCTCGACTATCTTTTATCTATTTTAATTAGTTTCGATCGATTTCTAGTCTATTTCATACAGGGAGCTTAATTAATTATGTGGGTTTTGTTATTTCATATGTAGAATTCCGATTTGAGGATATTATTTGGGTATAAATAAATCTTTTGGATGAGCAGGAAGACTTTCTGTTCTAGTCTTTTATTTTGTCTTTTTGGGGATAGATCTGTCGGTGTCGTTTGACAAATCTACAACATGAGGTTGTCACTTTTTTCTACTGACAATTACATTCTGGCATGGATGGTTTGTACTTGATATATTATCTAAAATTATTATTATTATTATTATTTTTTAAAGCTACAAGAAGGGAAGAAGGTAAAATATTGTTAGTTTAACGTGTGGTATTAGATCTAAAGGTCCAACGATCGAACCTTAATTTCGTCAATTCATTTCTCATTTAAATAAATATTTTACGTGTTGGGCGTGATTAAATTAATATCTTCCTAACTTAAGTTTTTGGGATATTAACAAATACCTCGTTCTTTATATTTATATTAAAAAAGAAAGCGGGGCATCTCGACAAATGCCCCAAAACAACGGTACAGTGCAATATAAACCTAAAGACTTGGAAATTAACCAAAAGATTGGCCAGGCCATTTGAAACTTGGCTCCTCAGCCAAGAACCTGACCGCCATGAATGGTTGTTGGAGCAGCGGACCAAAGGTAGCTAGATCTTTCTCCCCCCGTTGCAACCCTCAAGCTTTGAAACAGCAGCGGGAAAAATTTAAAGAATTTCATCGCACGAAAATAAACAAACAATCAAATGAGATACTCAACTCCTGATTAAAGCGTATTATCTTGAAGATTTAATTTTGATCTGTTGGAAATAAAGATGAATAGTTTTGATTTAGGATCATGCTTTTCAGAAGAAAAAAAAAATAACCTTATTCACGGGACCACAACTAATTCTCTCTCCTTCTTTGTCATTGCGAAACAATTGCCAATTGTCTCTCTCTTATTTTGAAAAAGCACTTGTTACAAGAGAGACTAGAAACAAACGAGGAATGATAGGGACCCAACTTTTTTGCCCAACAAAAGTTCAATTTTTGCCTTATTTATTTTTAAAAAATAAAATAAAATAAAAAATAGAAAAAATGTTTGAAGCAACCCTATCTATTTTTTGTCTTTCTTTTATTTGGTATTTTTTAAAAAATGAAAAATGGTATTTTTTTCATAATAATGTCATTTTTTTCAAGAAAATGTCATTATTATGAAGAAAAATACTATTTTTCATTTTAAAAAAAATACTAAATAAAAGAAAGGCAAAAAATAGATAGGGTTGCTTCAGACATTTTTTTCATTTTTCATTTTGTTTTTTTTAGAAAAAAAATAAAGGGTAAAAGTTGAACTTTTGTTGGGCAAAAAAGTTTGGCCTTTAGCATTTCTCGAAACAAAAATCCCCACCAGTCATCCTCATCCTACTTGCGCAGCCAGCAGCCTAGAAAAGCGCTGCATGTGGCTCAGCTTGCACTGATTTAAAGAAACTTATCCGACCATGAAGAAAATATCCATTAAATGGGCCCTCCTTTACTGGCATGATATTAAGTGCTGCAAGTGGACATCACGTGGCCGCCGCTACCAAAAATTAATGCAGAGCTAAAAGTATATGCATCAGGATTTACTTTTTAATTTTTATGCATCCAGATTTGCTTGCAAGTACTTTTGTTACGGTTCAAAATATTTCTCTATAGTTAGTTGGGCAACCTAGCTAGCTAGCTACCCTCTTCAACTTCAGCTGCTTTATAATCATATTCCAAAAGTGAATTTGGATCCTCTGCTGTTTAAATCAACTAGAGAGAATCTTGGGCCTCCGAAAGCATACAAAATTATTTATGTGTCAACAATTAACAAGCCCATTTTTCACTGCAACATTATATATACTCAACACTAAAAAAAAAAAAAAAATACTAAAATGCAGCATTTTATACCTTGTCAAAGGTCAATATTCATAAAGTAGTGATGCTTGAATGGTGTTACCATTCACACGTCACAATTCACATTTGAATAGTGTCATTTGAACACTGTGTTACTATTCAAAAGACACCAAGTAATTTTTGAAAAAATTGATGCTCAAAATTTACTTCTATAACAACCACAAACCTAAAACAAACTTCAAAATTTCTCCGTCTCTCACCCACACACATAAAAAATAATTTTTTTTTTTTAAATAAAATAAGAATAGAGTCACCAACCCTAGGGAGGAGGTGGCCAGCGAGCCACCCTAGAGGTTTTCGAGGGTGGCCGTGGGCCGCCACCCCCAAATCTCCTTGGGGTGGCCTTTTGGGGCTTCCCCCCAACCAGGGGTGGTTGCCAACTGGAAGCCACCACTCTAATTTACAATTATTTGAAAAATAAAAAAATTAATTTGTTTTATTTTTTTTCAAAAAAAATTAATTTAATTTTTTTGTTTTGATTTAATTTTTTTTTCTTCTTCTTTTTTTTTGTATTATAAATATTTGTTTGATAATTTTTTATTATTATTATTTTTATAGTAGAATAGTTACATTTGAACGGTGCAAGCGTCACCTTCCAAAAGGTGACGCGCACTCTTCAAACGTCACCTTTTGGAAGGTGACGTGTGAATAGTGCAAACTGCAAATATCACCTTCTAGAAGGTGACGCGTGGCCCTAAATGTCACTTTGTAGTGACATTTTTACTGTGCAAACATTTCGAATTTTGAATTGAGTCACTATGTTTAAGGTCTTTTGCCAAATATCATTATGCAAAAGTCACTACATCAGTAATAACATTTTTTGGACTTAAAACATCACCTTCTAAGAGTTACTATTTTGTAGTGCTGTAATCAAGCTGAAAAACTTACCTATTCTTTTACAATACGGATCAATATGAAATTGCAGTTTGCCTATTTCTTTAAGCACCGACACAAATTGACATTCTATTAAAGAGAGCATAGGGCCTGAGAAATGATACCTTGACTTGGATATAATACTTTACTTTAAATGAGTTAATAGTCTATAAAAGTCGTCTTTCTATTGTAGTAGTAGTTCTTTCAATTTCAATTGTGATCGATTAGGAGTCTTGAGTTTTGTTTTAAATTAAAATTAATGTAGTTCTAAGGTTATATAAAGACTACTTAGTGTTAGTAAAAATGATTAGAGAAGTTTATTTCTAAAGATAATGATATATGGAGTTCACTGCCAACACAAAAAGGGTAAAAAAAAGAAAAAAGAAAAAGAAAAGAGGCCCATCTCAACCATTGGATCAGCGATGCTCGACATAGATGGAGCAACCCTTGATATGGCTGATTATGGAATTTCACTGTTGTCCATGATTTTCGCGAACGCTACCACCATGTAACACCTTCTGAGTGGCTAAGAAGAAAATGCCTGAAAATTTTAGATCTATTCATAGGGGACAAGTTGAAGACGCAGTTGGTAGAAAGCGTTGTTACCTACACTGACATTCCCGAGCCAACTGCCAAGAGCAAGGAGCTTCAACAACAGACTATGTTAGACTATAGAGGAAAGGCTTCCAATACTTAATTGGTGAGTCACTACAAGACGTACATCAAAATTCCTTGTGGAATGGGAGTATGAGGCGAACCGTAAAGTTAATTATCAATTAATTAATTTTTTGAAGCATTGCACCCACATGGAGTAGTGGTTTATAAAGATAGTCTTGAGTGCTAAGCCCCACATTATATAGTAACTAGGTGAAATTGAGCTTTATAAAAAATTCTAAGAAAACTTCAAATTGACTAGTCCTTTTAGAGTGATAGCACAAATGTAACTAACGTTTTTCCTTGACCCTTTCTTTAGCTTCAAGAATAGCCCTTAACAAGCTTAAGTAAGCCATAGGCAAGTGGATTCTTGTAAGAAATCTTTATCTTGATACAACCCACATAAATCTTTGTAAACTGTCATGCTTGTATTTGATCTAGTGCAGTTTCCCCCTCTCCCCCTTTGATTTAAAAAAAAAAAAAAAAGAACTAGTGCAGTTTTGACTTTTTCAAAAATGAAGATGACTTGTGGGTTGAAGCCTATCTCTAACCCGCATCCTCTTGTGAGCTATAAGCCCAATAAAATACGATAAGGCAAATATCAAACCCAATAAAATATGAGAAGGACAAGGTTATTTATTATACACGGAGATTTTGTAGACTCTTTCTAATAAGACTCGCCCAAAATTTGACTTAAAAAAAAAAAAAAAAGACAAGGTTATTAATTTTCAAAAGTCTTGGGTGTTGTTGACAATATAGGCATGATACTTTTAATTAAAGTGGCACGTCATGGAACCATCGATCGCTAACTTATAGGAAGATTTTAGCTTAACGTGAAGTTCATGGAAAATGCCGGGAAGTACTAACGAGGAAAGAAGGATTCAACTTTCGAGATTTCTAGAAATCTTTTTTGTCACGTCGGAAGCAAGCGGGAGGCATGCAGTAAACAAACATTTCTCATAATATATTGATCAAATTGGTGTAGTGTAGCCATTAATTTCCAAGGGACTGCCTTAAAAAATATTACTTGAAAGATCTTTCTCTTACTTTTCTTGTCATGGTTTATCATATTTGTTTTCAATGTCTTGGGGTCCTATTTTTCTCTCTTATATATTTTGTTTATTTGGAGAAGAAGGAAGGGTGGGCAGGGAAGAGAAGAGAAGGTTTGTGGAAGGAACTGAGGGTTAGGCTTATCATGTGTATTCCATTCACATGAAGGAGACATATTTGACTTTTATTCCAACACGTTTTTTCTTTGAATGGACTATGATTGATGGCATGGGCAAGGCTTATCATCCCACTAATTAAATTTATTCAGCTAGCCCAGATTTTAGCTACTTTATTTTATTCTTTTTGTAGACTGGCAACACTTTTATTTATTTATAAATAAATATTTATGTATAAGCTCATTCACATGTTCTGTCTTGGTAAACGGGGCAATTGAGATTATTCATGTTATATGTTAAACACAAATAGAACTTCATCTAGAGTACTTGGGTAGCAAGTTTTGGGAGAATTAATGCTATTAAAATTGCAAATTATTGTGTGATATGATAGAAAGAAAGAAAGTTTAACACGTGAAATATTTAATTCAAATGAACAATAAAATATTGAGTCAACGTTTGAATTTAGGATTTTTTTTGCCCTGATACCGAGTAGTTTAGCTTAAACTGATAAAAAAATGAACCAAGCTAAGCCATGCCCCCTTGATATCAAGGCTATATCAATGGTGTCTCTCTCCTACCTTAATGTGAACGGAAATTACATAAATGGAAAAGCCATATCCGAGGGTTACCTGGGTATTTTTTAAAATGTTATTTGGAAGGTGATAGATTTGGAATATTTTACATCAATTGGAAAAATTGAATATAGGATATTTAAAAATTAGTTATATGTCACCATCGTTGAAAAACAATTGCTCGAGGTGGAAGAAGTAGGATGCATATGTCTGCTAGATTGACACGCAACTTAATCTAAAATTAATTAATTCTAAAAGACTATGATTTTCTAAGATCTCTTCTCTTTTTCTCAAAGAAAAGTTGATGTATGGGAAGCATGCCAAACCCTCCATCCATGATCCATCCATCCCTGACCCCATATAAACACACGTTACACGTCTTTAATTAAATGACTGCAATTAAAGATAATCCTGTGCAACTAATTACTGTTATTTTGTATGATCATGCTATATATAGTAGACTATGTAATGTAAGTGTACGTAACTGTGAGAGCAAAATGCATGCTGATCGATCATGTCACATCTTCTCATGGGTAGGCTAAAACCAAACTTTCAGCCTAGTCAATTAGCTAGGAAAGAGTAATGATGTGTAAATCATATTTTTATTTCATAATTATTTAATAATGTTGGTTTGTCATTGTTAATTAGTTTTTGGAGTTTTTTTAATAAAGCCTAGTCTAAAGAATGGTTAGAACTGATACCTTAGTATTGTGGGGTAAAAACATAAAATTTCTCATTTCGAAAAGAGTCAGGTCTAAGGTTTGAATCCTCCTAGGTGCATGCAAACAAGTTCTTGGGTCTGTGCTCGTGGCAAATCCGAGTATTAATTACCGATCCGTGTGGGGGGGAGGAGGTGCCTTACACGGGTCCAAAGTTTGTCCTTCTGAGTTGGGCACATGCATGCAGTAGCACTTTCTTGTTGGTTCTTCTTCATTAAAAAATTAAAATAAAATAAAAAAGACAAAAGACCAAGAGAAAAATGCTATACACTACAGTTTTATTTTACTATATATATATATAGGGTAAAGTCCACTTAACCCCTCAAACTATCATTCTAATGATAATTTACCCCCCAAACTATCAATTGCGACAATTTATCCTCCAAACTACCAAAACAATGACAATGTCCTCCAATGCTAGCAAAATGACAAAATTACCCCTATAGAATTTTTAATAAGACAAAAATACCCTTAAAATTTTGAAAAAAAAAATTAAATTTTAGCATTTTTGTTTTTATTTTAATAAGAGTAATTTCGTCATTTTGTTAAAATTGGGGGTACAATGTCATTGTTTTGGTAGTTTAGAGAGTAAATTGCCACAATTAATAATTTGTGAGGTAGATTATTATTGGGTGATAGTTTAAGGGGGTTAAGTAGACTTTACTAATATATATATATATATAAAACAAAGACTTGTTGAAGACTATTATACCCTGCCGCGTTAAAATATTTGTGAGATAATAGTTGATAATTAAAGACTAGTGGTGACATAATTCTTGGTGAAATTAATAAACTAAAAAATGTGAATAATTAATGACATGCCAAGTCCGTCCGGATGTGGGAGGGCCTGCAGATCAATAATTTTGGAATCGTAGAAATGGTCAAAAATGTGGTAGGTGAAATATAATAATATATTGGATTTTCCTTCTTTATCCTTCTTTTATAAGCGATTTTTCCTTTAATGCCATTGGAAACTGATACTTGGACAGAAATTCCAATATTGCAGCTTGTGAAAGCGCGATAATTTTTCCTGATTTTGACCAATTATGTTAAAAAAGAAAAAAGAAAAAAAAATTATGTTAAAAAAAAAAAAATACACTGATCGCTGTATAGGTACATCTGCAGGGCATGACCTTGATAAATTTTAACTAGGTATTTTATTATATTTAATTAAATAATTTTTATTTTTATTTTTATTTTTATATGAATTTTTTTCAGTTTTTTTTTTTTTTCAATTGATAATATGATTAATCTTTCTTGTGAGATTCTCCATTGTATGTAGGATTTTATCAATTTTAATTTATTTCAAAAACTTTTTCTATAGAAGCAAGCAACTGTAATAACTAATAAGTATTGTCAATAAAATTGTATAAGTGATACAAGCAATTGGAAGAAAGAATCTAACATGTTTATATAATTGAATACGTTAATTTGAGTAATTTCTTTTGTTAATTAACTTGTACAACTTTGTTTAAAATTTTTGGTACAAAAAATAAATCCAAATTAACCATCAAATAAGTATCATGTTTGATAAAACTGATTAATTAGGACAATCTTTGTTTGCAAATTATCATGTCCAATGATTTTAATTTCTTCAAACGAAATAATTCTACCATGATTGAGAGATTAATTAGAGAGCATTAAGTTATTAACTAACCTTTGTTTACTATAATTGGGAGCCTTACTCTATCTTCGTGAGTTTTCATTTTTCTCTCTTTAAAGCAGTCTCAATATTTGTCCATTGAATTATTGACTAGAATTTTCAACATATATAATCGAGGCCTTCAACCTCTTTCTTTATAAAACAGTCATATTTGTAGGCTAAGCCGGCTATATATATATAGATTAATTTAGTGAAAATTAAATGTTCTAGAACTCTACAAGGATTGATTTGGTGAAAATGTTCTAGAACTGAACGAGACATGACCAATAATTTATTTGATGGAGGCTAGGGCCATACAACGTGGACAAATACTAGTTGAAACTTAAAAAGAAAAAAAAGTTTCTAATGACGAAAGCTTCACCATATTTTCCATGCTTTCTGAAACTCTATAAAAATATCACAACCCATTAATCTTCAAGTACTTCTCTCCAGAACAGACAACACATAATTAAGGAGAAACAAGACACAAAGAGAACTATGATGAGATTAGCCATTCTAGTCGTAGCACTTTTTGCTGGGCTACAATCCACAGTTGCAGTGACTACACATGTGGTCGGAGACACCAGAGGGTGGGTGGTTCCTGCTGAGGGCCCCATCTTTTACGTTGCTTGGTCTGCCAGGCAAACATTCATCCTCGGAGACATTCTGTGTATGTACCATATAATTATCTAAAATTTATTTTCTTTTGTTGATTTTTTATTTTCTCTGATATATATATTTTATTTTCTTTCAGATTTTAACTTCACGACTGGAGCGGAAGATGTAGCGAGAGTGACGGCGGAGGCTTTCTTGACCTGCAATTCAACAAACCCCATATCTCTTGTGAAAACGGGGCCGGCGAACTTCAGCCTGAATTCTACCGGAGAATACTACTTCATAGGCACCTTGGACAGGCACTGCTTGCAGGGTCAAAAGCTGGCAATCAACGTCACCACATCTCCAGGACCTACTCCCAGTCCTACTTCCAGAACTGTACCTGAAAACTATACCGTCGGGGATAGAATGGGATGGATCGTCCCACCCCTTGGCGAAATCGCGTACATCACATGGGCTTACGACAAGACTTTCATCGTCGGAGACAGTCTAGGTAAACTTACTAATATCTTGTCATTTTGAAAGTGATTTTTTTTTTTTTTTTTTCTTTTAACCGGGGGCTTCGTTCCAACTAGATTTTTGGGATCCGTAAAGTACTTCTAGCCTCCACTACACGGTTCTTTTTTATAACCGAGGGCGTGGCCCAAAAAATTTTGCATTCAAAGAGGTATAACCATAAGGCTTTGGTCCCTTAAAATTTTAAAATCACCTCTAAATTTTATGCTTTTTATGTAATAAGTCCCCCCAAAATTTTAAAATTACCCTTGAATTTTAAACTTTTTTCAGTTATGTCCCCCCACACTTCAATGTCCACCCCTGGGTATAACTATAAACCAGACACTTCATCAGGCACCAAAACGAAATAACTTATCATGCCACTTGAGTCAATCCCTAAGGTTAAGGTGCTTTTCATTTTTAGCAAGAAAGATTAAGTTCATGTTTGGGATTACGTTTGAGAAATAGAGTTTTTAAGTCAAAAAGCGCTTTTAGGCAAAAGCTTCATTTTTTAGTTTTTGCCAAAAGTATGTTTTAGTCATTTTTAGGTTTTTTGGACTATTAAAAGCACTTTTAACTTTTTTTTACCAAACAAGTACTTTTTTTCGAACAAACTTTTTGAATATTAAAAACACTTTTAAGCCCCTCAAACATAATCATAAACAGACCCTAAATATTTTTCCAAATCAAGAAAATTACTTTGAAAATGATGGTAAAAGGAAATTGTTGCAAATTGTATCATAAAAAAAAATAATAATAAATAAAATAAAATAAAATAAAAAAACCCTCTCTTTAACTTTAAGGGATTGGCTCAAGTGGTAAGCTACTTGATTCTGCTATCTCATAAAGCATCAGGTCTTAGACTAAACTCTTTTAAATGCAATCAATTCTTTAAAACCACGCCCCAAAAAAAAAAAAAAAAAAAAAAAAATCTAAGCGAATGCTTAAAACTCTTTTGCAGTGTTCAACTTTTTCAACGGATCAGATGACGTCGCCGTGGTGACAAAGGACGTTTATAACAGCTGCAACACAAGCACCAGTCTTGCCGTTTACAACAATAGTCCGGCAGCTATCACCCTGAAGACAACCGGCGAGCATTACTTCACAAGCACCTACAACTACCACTGCGAGTTCGGTCAAAAACTAGCCATTAACGTCACCGGCAGCAGCACCGGCTCTCCACCTTCCACCCCCGGCAGTCCATCTTCCGGCGCCGCAGCAGGTCCCAACGCCGCTCTACCACCTGTCAGTGCGGCCCCGTCTAGGATTCCCACTAGCTATTTACTCATCCTCTTTCCCATTGCCATGGCAGTCTTCTAGGAATTATATTATTACTCTTGAATTTCTTGTTGTTTTGTGTATGGTTGAATTTGTTCTTTGTTATTTTGTATCTACATATTCATCTGATCACATGTTATACATGTATAAATAATATGAGGGTGTACTCATTCCATTCAGATTATATATAGATTCTATTTTTGTAGCTACATCTTCGTCGTCAAGTGGTCATTGTGCTTCTTTTCTCTAAGTTTCATTGTTTGAGATTTTGTTTGAGAAATAAAGCTTTTAAGTTAAAAAAATGTTTTTTTTTGCCAAAAGTGTGTTTTAATCATTTTTTGACTTTTTAACCCTTAAAAGCGCTTCAATTTTTTTACCAAAAGGGTTTTTTTTTTTTTTTTTCTTCAAACAGACTTTTGAGTGTTAAATACTTTTAGGCATCTCAAACGCGCACCCAAACATACCCTAAGAGTGAGATAAGAGGAATGGGCGAGCCATCAAAATTAATGGTGTGCTCTAAACACTGAAAAAAAAAAAAAAAAAAAAAAAAAAAAACCTTTATTTTTTCTTTTCTTTTGTTATTTTCGTTAGAAATGCTATACAATTGCTATTCAATAAAGATGACGTGACATTAAGAATATTCATCCATTAATTTAGACTAATTTTCACATCCTAATATATAACAATAGTATAATATTCTATTAATAATATTATTTTTTAACTTTGCTTCCCACCTCTTAATACTAAACCTTTATGGTTTTTCCTTAAGGTCAATCTTAAATTGGGTGACACTATGACACGTTTTTTTTTTTTTTTTTTTGAAAGGGACACTATGACACGTATTGCTTAAGTAATACTATCCATCATTTCATTATCTTTCATCCAAGCCCAAAGCTTAAGTGGCATGTTCATAATATTTGGGGCAAAAGAAATGAATTTTTTATTAGAATATCCCACCACATCAACTTTGAAAAAATGAAAAAGAAATAATGAGATGATATATAATACTTTTCTCCTGGGCGACAAATGTTGTCATTTGGAAAAATAATTCAAGATATCAATGGGATCGGTCAGCAAGGAGGAAACTTCCAATATTGATCATACAAAGTTTCAAGGTAATTTTGTGGATGTAATACGCGGAAAGAAGGGGGACATATCCTTTATCTTATATCAAAGAAGCCAAAGATTTACTAGTATATAGATTTTTAAAATAAGATAGGATCCCGTGAGTTTTTTCGCTTGAAAATACCCAAATAAAATAAATAAATAACAATTGACAATGGTTCGGGGTCAAGTGTGGCCGAACATTTTTAGGCATTATACACGTTGACAATATCATTGCAATATTGAAGATAACAATTGAGACCATGGGTGATGGTTCAATGGCCCAAGAAAATTTCCAAAGTGGTTAGGCATGTACTAGGGCATGGGTTCGAATCTCTACAATGGAAAATCCTCACATATGCCTGATTAGTATTAGTCATTTCGGTTCTCATTGATGCCTTAGTAGGGATGGGTCAGGCTATGGCTCAGTCGGACTTGAGGGAGCGCCTACGGTTTCCACCGTCTAGGCCCCTCCTGTGCGGCTCCCAGCTGGTAGATGCTACTATAGTCACGCCTAAGTAGGATAGTGATGTAGATTGGAATTCAAGGCTTATCTTATCTTTCAGTCTTTTATTAGGTTTCTTTGTTAGTCTTTTATTCTATCTTATCTTTCAGTCTTTCTATGAATTAGGTTTCTTTATTAGTCTTTTATTTGGCTTAGTTGTCTTTCGTAGACTGCTAAACTGACTTTATTTCATTGTTATCTTAGGACTAGGAGTCTTGGGACTATAAATAGATGCTTAGAGCCCTAAGAATGCAGATTTGGATTATTATTGAGTTTGTTTAATAAGAATTACTTAGAGTTGAGTTTCTTCTTTGTTTTCCTTCAAAAACTAGATAGCATCTAGCTTTTATGAAGAAGATTTCTTAGATCCCTTGATAGTCTTAAGATCTAAAAGTATTTATCCGTTGCTTAACGTTGTTATTCGCAGCAGCCCACTCAATCACGTTGCATCAGTTGGTATTAGAGCCCAAGTTACTTTCCATGAATGTGGAGGGGTAAGCGTCTAGCAGACCTGAACGAAGTGTACGCATGTATGGAGGCAGCACGTAAGGAGCAACCATCGATTCATTTGCGCCACATGGAGGAGAGGTTTGGTGGTCTAACCATGTGGAAGAAGGGTCGTGCGCGCACCCAACACGGGGTCCTACCGATCACTTGCCTGACATGGATGGTCCAAATGTTCGTCGTTGTCAACCAAGACCGTGGTACGTGGTGACGGGAGACAACTTTATCGTTGAGAGTGAACCTGTCAATCCTTATGCAGGACGCAGAGTGCGGAAGGAATTTCCAACGGCACAAGCCCATGCTATATCACGGGACGCATGCGTCAAGCTCGACACCCAAAAAGAAAATTAGAAAAGTCCGGTAAAAAAAGGTGAATCGGGAGGCAGCGGAGGTGACGAATCAATCGGCAACTTGTTGGCAATGCATGGTAGATGAGGTGGAGATGCTGCATAAAGAAATAGAGGCGAAGCAATCGGCGATTCGTTGGCAACGCATGGTGGATGAGGTGGAGATGTTGCGGAAAGAAATTGAGGCGACTCAATCGATGATTTGTTCACAACACTTTGTGGATGAGGATAATGTGGCTGTCATTCGTAGGGTACAATCTCAAAAACGGAGGGCACGAATTGAGACGGAGATGCTACGACATGCCAACTTGACCATTATTCGCGAGCCTCAAATCCATCAACCAAATCTATATTCTGTGGAGGAGGAAAAGGAATCTGTGGATGAAGAGTTTCAGGAATCCGAGTTCATTGATGAAGAATTCAGACATAAAGATGTAGAAGATCCTTCGCAAGGATTTGGGGATTGAGATTCCCCTCCAACCTATGTTGAGGAGCCCGAAGAAGATGACTCATGGGAACAGGAAAGACCCACAGAGGAGCACGAAGAAGATGGGTTTTTTCCCATGTTTGGCGGTCTCTATCTTGAAGAAGACGGTCCATTGGAAGAGGAAGAACCCACAGATGACATTGGCGATTATGAAGAGGTTGAAGAAGACCTTCTAGGTGAATTACCTAATTTTAGTAATGAAGAATTAGGTTATGTTGATTTCCTTGGTGTGGACGATATCTTCTCCGATTCTCATAATAATGATTACGATGAGTTTTATACGGATGAGGACAATTATATGTTCATAAGGGAAACAACGGCTGACCCATTCTTGAGTATTTTCATGGCACGTGAAAGGGAGAAGGAACGAGAGAAGTACGCCAAATCTAAAGAATTGCCAAGTGGTGTGAGGGTCCTTCACAACAACCATCAAAATATTTCGGTGATGAAGAGTATCACGCTTATTGTGAGGTATTGCCTTGTCTTGATCTTGAGGAATGGAGAATGGAACTAGTTGACAAGGCACCCGAAAGACCGTGAAAAAGACAGTCCGAATTCGAGGACAAATTCTCTCTAACCTCGGAAGGATGATGTAGATTGAAATTCAAGGCTTATCTTATTTTTCAGTCTTTTATTGGGTTTCTTTGTTAGTATTTTATTCTATATTATCTTTCAGTCTTTATTTGAATTAGGTTTCTTTGTTAGTCTTTTATTTAGTTTAGTTGTCTTTCGTAGACTTCTAAACTGGCTTTATTTCGTTATTATCTTAAAACTAGGAGTCTTCGGATTATCAATAGATGCTTAGAACCCTGAGAATGCGGATTTTGATTATTATTGAGTTTGTTTAATAAGAATTACTCAAAGTTGAGTTTCTTTTTTGTTTTCCTTCAAAACCTAGATAGCATCTAACTTTTATGAAGAAGATTTCTTAGATCTCATGATAGTCTCAAGATCTATAAGTATTTATCTGCTGCTTAATGTTGTTATTTGCTGCAGCCCACTAAGTCACGTTGCATCAGATAGTCACAATTGGTCTCCCCGGCCTACTCTTATTGAATAGAAAAAATAATAAAAAGAAAAAAATAAGAATTGAGTCAGTACTTAGTAAGCAAGTGTTAAACATTAACATATTGTTAGGGTATGGATACAATGGAGCTAGCAACATTTGAAGTGAGTTGAATGGACTTAAAATAATTATTTTGAGCGATAATTTGTCTGCATATTATGTTCATTGCTTTATACACTAGCTTCAAGTAACTTCAGTTGTTGTTGCTAAAAATCACATCTAAATTGCAACTCTTTTTTTCTTTGTTAATATTGTTTTTAATGTTGTTAGATCAATATCATGCAAATGTTGTGCCATAGTTCATGAAAAATAAATTGCTGAAACTGTGAAGACACTAAGAAATAATGAAATTTTTAATAGTTGTGACTTAAATCAATTAATGAATTTTAAAAACCCTAAAGTTATGCATTGAAATTTTCTTTATTTGCATAGGGAGAGAGATGGACACATAAACCACAAGTCGTATATATACCACCAAGGGTGGGGGTTCAATGACCCAAGAAAATTTTCCAGTGGCCAAGACATGTACTAAGGCGTAGGTTTGAATCTCTGAAATGGAGAATCCCCACATATGCCTGATTAGTATTAGCCACCTTGGATTCTCATTGATGTCTTGGTAGGGTTGGGTCAAGCTATAGCTTAATCAGACTTGAGGGAGCGCATACGATTCCCACCCTCTAGGCCCTCCCCTCTTGTGTGGCTCTCAGCAGATAGGTATTACTATGGTCATGCCCAAGTAGGATAGTCACCACCTTGGATTCCCATTGATTCTTTGGTGGGACTGTATCAGATTATGGTTTAGTCAAACTTGAGGGAGTGCCTGCAGTTCCAACCGTTTAGGCCCCTCCTCTCCTGTGCGGCTCCCAAGATAAGAGCTACTATGGTCACGCCCAAGTATGATAGCCACTGCCTTGGATTCCCATTGATACCCTAATGGGATTGAGTCAAGCTATAGCTCAGTCGGACTTGAGAGAGCGCATGCGGTTCCCATAGTCTAGGCCCCTCCCCTCCTGTTCGGCTCCTAGCAAATTGGTGCTACTATGGTCACGTCCATATAGGATAGCTACCGCCTTAGATTCCCATTAATGCCTTAGTGGGACTAGGTTAGGCTATAGCTCAATTGGATTTGAGAGAGCACTTACGGTTCCCACCGTGTAGGCCCCTCCCCTCTTGTGCGGCTCCCAGCGAATAGGTACTACTATGGTCACAACCAGATAGGATAGCCACTGCCTTGGATTCCCATTGATACCTTGGTGGGGCCAAGTTAGGCTATGGTTCAGCAAAACTTGAGGGAGTGTTGCAGTTCTCACTGTCTAAGCCCTTCCCTTCCTGTGCGGCTCCTAACGAGTAAGTGCTACTATGGTCATCCCAGGTAAGATAGCCACCGCTTTGGATTCTCATTGATGCCCTGGTGGGGCTAATTAGGTCAAGCTATAGCTCAATTAGACTTAAGGAAGCGCCTACAGTTCTCACCGTCTAGGCCCCTCCCCTTATGTACAGTTCCCAGCAGGTATGTGCTACTATAATAATTCTCAAGTAGGATAGCCACAATTAATCTCCCCAACCTCTCCTTTTTTATTAAAATAAAAAAATAAAAATAAAAATAAAAACCCACAAGTCGTATTACTTTATGGTTTATGGAAAAAAGTTAATTTTAGCAAGGATGCTCGAGAGTTCATAACTCCTGAGTCCTGCCACTCAAAGAGGTGCATGTATCCCATTTTATATCAAACAAATAACACTCAATCGTTTCCCAATTAAAAAAAATAAATAAATAAATAAATAAATGTTGTAGTTAAGTATTATAGATTATCTTGCCGCCACTTAAATAAATAAAGACAGATGGAGTAAAAATTCCGGGACGCCTTTCCAAAGATCTTTGTTTAATCACCCTGATTATAACTTGCTCAAACTTTCTTAGTTTAAAGATGTGCCTTCAGGCATGATAATTAATATCCTACAAACATAAGCATTACACACATTTTTTCTCTTCTACTTTAAAGTATAATTTTTTGACGTGATAGTAAAAATTATTATTAAATTTTAAATAAATTATTATTTAATTTTAAATCTAATAATAATTTTCACTCTACATTAAAAAGTATATAATTAAAAATATAAAAATAAAATTGCACGTAGCATTTTTTATAAACAAAAGCTTGTGGGTTATTAATCCCTCACTGTCTGTGCAAGACAAGTCTAACTTCTTGTAAATACGTACCTTAAATCAAACCGCAGTGGAGAATTCATTATTATTTAGGCTCCAGGGATAATATAATTAAAACTGGTCGGAGCAAAAAACTTCTGCCAACTAGGGTAACGGATAATTATTTCTTGGGCTTTAATCAAATTCATTAAAAACATGGAATTTGAACAATTATTGGTTCATGCCATATAAGGGAACAGGATCATCTCCAGTCCATTTTGTACTGAAGAATATTCACTTTATCGTCAAAATTTGTTAAAAGAAATCCTAGAGCCACAAATAAAACACATGTCTCACTAACAAAAAATAATAAAAAAATATTATTTCATATTAAAAAATATATAAAATAAAATAAAATAAAAAAATAAGGGGCGATTGGTCACCCTAGTTGGAGACTAGGGTGGCTTCGGCCACCCCAGACTGCCTGGGATGGCTGAAGCCACCCCATGGCCCTTAGAGGTGGTCCGACCACTTCAAAGGACCAAATTTATATAAAAAATAAAAAATAAAATTCATTTAGCCCTTAGAGCTGACCGAACCACCCCGTCTAGGTAGCTTGGGCCACCCAAGGGGTAAAAGATCGCATTTGTTTGGTGAAAGTTATTACAAACTTTGACAAATCATAAAAGCTTCACCAAAATTCGTCTTGTTTGCAAATCATTTTCGATTTAAAAAATAAGAAGATAACAAATCGACCTGCACTTAAATTCTCGAAGGGATAGACATGGCAAAACAAATAAAAGACACGAATTAAAGAATCCAGAGGGTTCTTCGAAGCACACGTATGGCTAGAAGACTAAACATGTGGTCACTAGTGGTAGTTGCCATGATTTTCAAGAGTATATTGAAATATGTCAAAAGATGCTGCAACATTAACGTCTAGTCAAATAGAAAATTCTTTCGTTAGATGGAAGGATTTTTTTTATCATCCTTACTGTTACTAGCTTGTTTATGTCAGTCAACGTGTTAGGCACAAATCCCAAAAATATAAACATGGAAGGCACAAGGCAGGATCCTAGCAAAAGCCACCAACCACAAGCAAGATTCTCGCGAGCACCATATTTAGCAATTACTAACCTCAAGCACGATTATTACTAGGACGCCTAAACTAAACACTGTAGCCTACGGGCATCTTTTATAAATGTAGTAAATGTAAAAAAGCGGGAGGTGAATAATTATCCGCTAATTGCACTAATCACTTTTGAACGTAATTAGAAAAAATTGCTAATCGTCTAAGCGGTTATGGTTGGCAATTTTTTATTTTTCAAAACCGCTAACCATATATATATGTTGATAATGGCTCAAATTGTCAACAAGTGTGAAGATAATTGCTGAAAAATATCAATATTCAAGTTGGTGGGCTAAAGTCCTATTTATCTATAAGAAGATAATGTTAGTTTTAAAATGAGTCCAAGAACAACTTGGAATTAGATTCTTTGGAGAAAATGTGTGTGGATAAACATGTGGGCTGCAATGCTTATCTTCATCCTGAAAAGGCTTTGTATTCATGATGGTTTCGTTTTTCCAGTAGCAATTGGATTAAAATTGTTTTCCTATTTTTCATGATTAAGCCTCTATAAAAGGACATGCAGTCCTTGGTTAAGTGGGGATCCGGAAAATTCAAATTGGTGAGAGCACTTTGTGGCATTTACAAAGTGTAGAGAGTTTTCTTTACTGGGTATTTGAGAGGGACAGTTGAGTGGGGTGTACAAGGGGTTAAGGGCTTGGGTTTGGGCTATTAAACTTGAGTGGTTTAGACTTGTACTATTATACTCAATGTTTCTCAATAGTCAAGAAGGAGACCGGATCACGCCCCGTGGACATAGGCATATTGCTAAACCACATAAACTCTTTGTGTATGTGTGTGATTGGTGTGTGTTCTCGTGTGCTTTCTTTCCAAACTTATCTTTCGCATAAAGGGCTGGTGGGAAATTGGTTGTCAATTAATTATCAATTTTCCCAACAATATATACATGAAACCATGTCGTTTTTATATTTAAATATATATAAAAATGTATAAAATTTTAAAAACGATGTTGTATGTAGTACGGTATTATCGTATTAGTTATTACCATAGAAACGACGTCATTTTGACCTTTTCTTTTAATTTTTTAATTTTTTGTTTTTTTTTTTGTTTTTTTAAAAAATGGTTATTAGGGTTATTAACCGTTAACTGTTAACCTCTAGTCAACCACCTAGGTGGTTACGATTAGCGGTTTTAGCCAATGACTACTAACTGTAGCCGCATTTTCACCCCTAAAATGTAGCAGCCAAACCATGGAGAAGGCATGTAAAAATCTGATCAACTCAATTCAAATTAGCCTCCATTTTGTTTCAGCTAGGGGTGTAAGTGAGCGAAACCGCTTGCAAATGAACTCAAGATTGGCTCGTATAAGCTCGACTCGATTATTAAATGAGCCGTTCGTAAATACAAATCTTAATTGAAGCAAACTTGACTCGATACGGTTAGGCTCATGAGCAAACTCATATAAGGCTCGATCCCTTATTTTTTATTAAATAACAAATAATAATATATAGTCAATAACTTATTTTGGTCGGAGACCTATATTCAAATGGAATAACTAAGCAACTAACAGAATACAATTCTATGTCTAACAAATCAATATGACTTACAAGACTCTATACCCTTAGACTAAGCCCAATTATGTAATAGAATGGACAGCTTAGCCCAATTTCCAGCTGTAATAAGCCCAACTACTTAACAACCCTCAAACTACTTTTATTACAAAGAAGCCCAACCTTCTTGCTAATAAAGTACTGCCCACTTGCAAGCTAACGCATACGTGACTATTATTCTCTCAATTAACTCTTCTGGCAAGCAATCCTTGGTAACGAATACAGAAATGACACGTAGCGGCTTTAACTCTTTACTTGCCAGCTGCTTCTTAT
This sequence comes from Corylus avellana, assembly GCF_901000735.1. NCBI lineage: Eukaryota > Viridiplantae > Streptophyta > Magnoliopsida > Fagales > Betulaceae > Corylus > Corylus avellana. Next base: position 16,402,919 of record NC_081551.1, on the reverse strand, counting down.
CTCTTCCAAGTGCTCACAATAACCAATGACAGTTCTCTGCCCAAGACCCACACATGCTTCCCTTCTTTCCCCAAAGGCCGGATCAGGATCCCCTCCATTTGAGGGAGAAAATGAGAATATCATTTTTTCTAATTTCAGCCCTTAGATGAATCTAAGGGTTTAAAATATTTCAATCTCAAAACTCAAACACAAATACAACTACACAGGATTTTATACCAAAATTAAATTAAAAAATTAATTAATTATTTATTTTAAAAACAAAACGAAAAAAAAAAACAAGGGGCGGCTTCACCTAGAGCCGCCCATCTAGGGGTGGCGCGCAGCCACCCCTAGGCCACAGGCCTCACTCTCCACCCCCCCGTAACCATTCTAGCCCTCCTCCTGGGTGTCAGCCACCCCTGCATCTTCTGGTCGCTTCACCACCCCGAGGCTGGGCCTCGGGTGGGCACAGGCTGCCCTGGCCACGGGTGTCGCGGTCACACTGCCCCTGATCTACCGGGTGGCCTGACTCACACCCACTCTGGCCTTCTCATGCATGGGTGCAAGGCCACACTGCACATAAGTGGTTATAGCGCCAAATTCCCGCCAGGACTGGGTGGCACGAGGCCACCCTTTGGCCATGGGGTGGCCGTACAGCCACCCCCATGGCCTAGGAGTGGCCTCGCGCCACCCCCAACCACCCATGGGATGGCCGCCGGAGCTGCCCCATGAGGTGGCTTCTCCTTCACTTATTTTTTAAAAAAAATAAATAAATCAATAAATGTTTTTGTTATTTATAATCAGGTGTGTTGGGTTTATTTTTGTGTTTTGTGTTCCTAAATGACTTTAGACCTTTGGATGTTTTGAATGGCTAAGATCTCAAAAAATGAGATTCTCCAATTGAGAGCAATTGGAGGGGATCCTGATCCACTTCCCCAAGACATGCATGCCTTAATTACTTTTCCCCATTCTCTAGAATATTCTCCTCCCAAACGTCTCTTCTGAAAAAGACCAACTCCATTTTCTCCTTCTCTCAAGCACTCACGAGTCCAACCATGTGATACTTGTGACATTTCTTCACCCTTCCGTTCATTCTATCGCAACAGATTGAGAGAGACATTCAATGATTTGGAGAGAGAGAGATTGACATGAGAGATTGAGAGACTTTTTTATTTTATTTTATTGAACTTAAATGAGCTGCTCGAGCTCGTCTAAAATAGACGAGTTCGAGCTCAAGCAACGTTTCAACCCTAACAAGCCGAGCTCAAGCAATCTTTTCAAGCTCGAGCATGATTCCAAATTAAACGAGCCGAGTCCGGAAAAGAGAAGCTTGCCCAAGCTCGACTCATTTACACCCCTAGTTTCGATGTAATTGACAATGTTTGGTGTGACTAAAAAAAAATAATCTCGGTTTTGATGCAAGGGTGACATAATGGGTTCATAATAATAAACAACAATAGAATCATAATTCTTTTTAAACCAAGATTCTATCAAGAAATCAAGACAAAAGGGTTTGTAAATCACTCATAAAGTGTTTAATATTGATAAACTGATCAAAATAAATAAACTGACAGCTAAGGTCATCTTATGAGGCTTATATAAAGCCTAAATTCGAAACCATAAAATAATAATAAATAAATAAACGAAATAAGTACATTTTCCGATAAAAGTAATACAAAATGACAAATTTCTACTGGTAAACGTTGGAATTACGTCATGAAATACAAAATTGTGGCCCTTTGAAAAGGCTTTCCAACACCACAAAGTTTGTCTCAATCTGATGTCAGAATCAAAATATATGATTTTCTAAGAAAAACAGATTTGACCAAAACAGGTACAACTGGCCTACATTAGGTTTGATCAAAAAGCTTCTTCAAAAACCGCTAGACCTCCACCAAGCCACCGCCAAGCCCCCACCGAACCACTGACAAACCTCTACCAGGTCTCCACCTAGGGAATCTGAGCTTGGTCAATCAAGTTGCTCTAGAGAACAACACATTTTTCAAGAACCCTCGTTTTTTGACATCTTTTCATGTCAATGGTTCCATACACATCACATATAACATATATCAAACAAAATCTACTAATTGAAAACCTTGACAAGTGTCTTCCTTTTAGATTTATGATAAAAACCTTAGTTTAGTAAAAGTATCATCTTTATACTTTGAATTTATCCTAAAAAAATTTGGGTAGCACACCGACACATTTATGTACGTTACTAAAATGTATGCAAACCTTTTTTAAAACTATTTTTATCAAAACTAGTACAATAAAACAACCTCTTTCATCGTTATCATAATATTGCCAATATTCCTATAGTATAATTACATATACATCATATATAACATTACATAAGCATCTTAACGATGCTTTAATGATTGTAGCATATCCACTTATGAATTTATAAGGCCATTAATATGGCACTATAAGAATATATCTTCACTGTGTATATTTTTATATGGACATTACAACTGCACTATAAACACATTCTTCAACCACAAATAAATCTATGTGAGCATTACAATAGCTTTCTAACAATTCTATCGACAGAAAATCTAGATTTTAGAATTTATACCTCAAAAACTCTGCTTTTCCTAAGCACTTCAATACTTTAACGTTGAGAATCCAATTCCACAAGGCTTCGCCACTCGAGAACCTTCCCACTCACAACTCACACAAGTATTTCAGCGATTCCAGAGAGAGAATAAAGGTTTTTGGAGTGATTTTCCAACTAAAACTCGACCCTATTTATAAAATTTCTCCAGGAGCTACAGTTTTCAGTCAACTAGAAATTAGAGCTCAATCGACCAAGCCTTAATGATGTGGCTTGATCGTAGTTTGCGATTGTTAGCAGTATGAATTTCATATCAGCAAAAGCCTTGCAAGCTGTCAACCATCTAGCTATGAAGACCCGTTGACACCAATTAAGGAAACACTATCAACCATGCAAGCTGTCAAGCAATCAGCTCTAATATATATCCTACAGCTGTGGAGAAACGTTGACACCAGCTAAGGAAAGCATGGGCAACCAACCAAGGAAACAATCTCTGCCTTACAAGGAAACTATTAATGTGCAGACAACAAGGCATTCTCAAGATTTACAAGGAAACACATCAGTAAGGAAAAATAGCAAAGAACTTTCAACGGCTATAAGGAAAACATCAACAGAATATATCTCACATAAGGAAATTGGGCTGTAATTGATATTTTCTTTATTATTGTAAATCAGTGTATGTTTTCATTCCTTATTTTTCAGTGTACCTTTTGTATATATATCATCATGTACCTCTCAATGAAAGTCAAGCAATAAACTTTTCTCTTTGCATCTTTGAGATTTTCTTAACTTGGTATCGGAGCCATTTAGGCTAACCCCAATTCTTGTTTTTTATCCCAAATGGCCTCTTCTAGCTCCAGCAATGTTAATGTTACATTTGTGCCTCCAAATACTACCTCTCTTGTTTCCCTCAAACTAAAGGGACCCAATAACCAAAGTTGGACCACCCATTCATCCCTGCTCTTCATACCAATGACCTCATGAGCATAGTTGATGGCTCAGAAGTTTGTCCATCTAAATTTGTTCTTGATGATGAGGGCAAGTCTACCTCTGCCATAGATCTTGCATATCAGATATGGCAGAAGAAAGATCAGTTTGTCCTAGCTTGGATCAATGGCACTCTCTCCGAAAGGGTTTTGTCTATGGTTTACGGACAGAATACTGCACACCAGGTTTGGTCTCTTTTGTTTAAAAAAGTTTGCTCCCAATTCTAAGATAAGGATTTCACAACTTAAACGTCATCTTCAGACCTTGAACCAAGGTCCTCAAAATATTTCAGATTATTCGCTCACTGCAAAGAGTTGGGCTGACCAACTTGCTGCAGTAGGCAAAGCTGTAGATGATGAGGATTTAATATCCTATGTGGTAGGAGACTTAAACTCATCCCATCATCCCTTCATTACATCACTGAGCTTTGCTACGAGGGATGTCCCAATTTCATTTGATGCCTTTCAAATAGAGTTGCTGAATTTTGAATATTTATTGGAATCACACGTGAAGTCTATCCCACCTGAGGCAAATCAAGTTGCGTGTTTCACGCAAAAACCAAAGCAACAATACTACAACAAGAAGACCAAATTTCAGCAATATCCCAATCAGCGTTTGCATCCTCCTCTGCAGCAACGCCCAAATTTTCCAAACTCCAATACCAGAGGAGTACTACCTGCTACATCTCCACGACAAAATGGTAAACCTTACTCTCCAATTTCTTAGTTTTTCAATGCTAATCGTACTCCTTGTCAAATCTGTGGAAAGACAAGCCATCAGACACTTGATTGTTATCATCGCATGGATTTCTCATTCCAAGGCCGACATCCATCATCTCAACTGGCAGCAATGACGGCACATGCACATGCTGTTCCAAAAAATGAACAACCTTGGTACTTATATAGTGGAGCAAACAATCATGTCACTGCAGAGCTTGAAAACCTATCCTTGCAACAACCTTATCAAGGATCCAACAGTGTGACGGTGGGAAATAAAGGAGGATTGCAGATTGCTAACACGGGTTCTACTCTGATTTCTACTCCTAAAACATTGCTCCATTTATATAATATATTACATTGCCCCAATGCCTCTTCTAACTTGCTTTCAATACAGAAGTTTTGTAAGGATAACAATTGCACTTTACTCTTACATCTACCTATTTTGTGATTAAGGACTTGCAGACCAAGGAAATCCTCTTCCAAGGACCGAGTGAAAATGGGTTGTACCCCATTTATCTCAAGCAGCTTCAAGGAAGGAAACGTGCATCAAAAGTTGCTTTTGTTTCATCTTTTACTGCTTTTCTAGGAGTCATAACACATGTCCATGTCTGACACCCTCGACTTGGACACCCATTAGAGTCCATCATCCACAAGTTACTTCAAGAATCATCACACCCCATTTCTGGAAGTGTCAAGTTTAATAAGCTGTGTGAGTCTTGTCAAGTTTCTAAGAGTAGGAAGTCACCTTTTTTTGATTCCCTAAGAAGGTCCACACATCCGCTTGAATTGATCCATTCGGATGTATGGACTTCACCAGTTGTTTCCATTGGGGGTTGTAAGTTTTACGTTGTTTTCATTGATGACTACTCAAGATTTGCTTGGTTGTTTCCTTTAAAACAAAAGTCAGATGTGCTTACTTGCTTTATTAAATTTAAATGTCTTGTAGAAAACTTATTCTCCTACAAAATTAAACAACTCCAAACTGATAATGGAGGAGAATATGTTTCTACAAGCTTCAAGCAATTCACTGACTCACATGGGATACTTCATAGACTCACATGTCCTTATACATCCGAGCAAAATGAAATTTCTGAAAGAAAACATCGCCACATCACAGAAATTGGTCTTACTCTTCTAGCACAACCAAAACTTCCACCCACATATTTGGTTGATGCTTTTCTCACAGCTGTGCATCTCATAAATCGAATGCTCACTCCCGTATTAGAAAATCATTCTCCATTCTTTAAAATCTTCAAACACCACCCTGATTATGCATTTCTTAAAAAATTTGGATGTGCGTGTTATCCATTACTAAGGCCCTACAATGCCCATAAACTCGCTTATAGAAGCAAGCAATGCATTTTCTCAGGCTATAGCTCTAATAAAAAAGGGTATAGGTGCTTAGATCCTACAACCAATCGTGTCTACATTTTCAGACATGTAATTTTTGATGAAACGACCTTTCCTGCTGCAACTCTCTTCACTCGGCCTACAAAGGATACCTCCCTTGGTACTACATCTCCAACATCATCAGGTATTCCTTTCTTAAACTCTAATTTTTCTGGTCTTAATAATAATTCATCTTCCACCTTTATTAATTATGTTCCTGCAACACCATGTTCATCCCCACAATTTGGTTTTGACATCACCACAACACCTACTACAGCAGTTGAATCTGCTGCAGAAACTATGGTTGAACCCACTGTTTCTGTAAAATCCACTTCCAAAACCTCTGCTTCTGCAGAATCTACTGCTACAGCCTCTGCTTCTGTAGAAAATGCTGCAGAAGACAAATGTGTTATAGCACCTACTGCAGAAGATGAATGTGTTGCCACACCAGCTTCTGCAGTATATACTGTAGGTGCAAATCAAACTACAACAGCTCCATTGGCTCTCTTGCCATCCTCTTAGCTTCAAATGCCACCACAGCCCGATCCCTCCCAAACACAACAACACCTTGCATCTTCCCGAATAATACCCGGTCCCAAACCAATTCCTCTAAACCCAAAAAGTTCCCTGATTACCACTTCTATTACTCTGCCAAGCATCCACTCAAAGCCCTTTCATCCATCACCCTCCCTCTTGAACCTAAAACCTTTAATCAAGCTGTTGGTAACCCATGTTGGTTTGATGTAATGCAATCTAAATTCCAAGCTCTTCTCTCTAATCACACTTGGACTCTATGTCCTCGTCCTCTCCATAAAAAGGTTGTAAGGAACAAGTAGGTTTTTAAACTCAAACAAAAACCTAATGGCTCCATAGATCGCTATAAAGTGCGACTTATTGCTAAAGGGTTTAATCAAGAAGAAGGAATTGACTTCAATGAGACTTTTAGTCCTGTGATAAAGCCAACTACATTATGGTTAGTTCTTGCTTTGGCCGTGCAATTTAATTGATTTATCCATCAACTTGACATATCAAATGCATTTCTTCATGGTTACCTTGAGGAAGAGGTGTTTATGGAACAACCAAAAGGCTTCGAAGACACTCAACGCCCTAATTTTGTTTGTCGTCTTCACAAGTCTATTTATGGTCTCAAACAAGCTCCTCGAGCTTGGTTCATACGGTTATCCCAAGCCTTGCTAGAAATTGGTTTCATAGGTTCCTTAGTCGATACCTCCCTCTTCCATTAACACTCATCTACTGTAAGTGTTTTTGTTCTCATATATGTGGATGGTATCATTGTAACTAGCAACTCATTTCCTGTCATTACTAAACTTATTGATCAATTGAAGAATGAGTTTGCTGTTAAAGATTTAGGTGCTCTTGCTTATTTCCTCGGCATCCAAGCATCAAGGACCAAAACTGGACTTCATCTTCATCAAGGGAAGTATATCACTGATCTTCTCCATCGTACAAAAATGGTTGGAGCAAAGCCAGCATCTACCCCATGTGCAGCTGGAGGCAAACTGTCACGGTTTCATGGTGATCCATTACCTGATCCTTGTGAATATTGTCACATTGTGGGAGCTTTGCAATACTGCACTATGACAAGACCCGGCATTGCCTATAGTGTCAATCAACTTTGTCAATTCCTCCATACTCCCACATCTGTTCATCTCACTGCAGCTAAACGAGTCTTACGTTACTTAAAAGGGACAGTCGATTTTGGCCTTCATTATACTAAAGGTTCCCTTCAGCTCAATGGCTTTTCTGACTCAGATTGGGCGGGCAGCCCTGATGACAAAAAACCAACCACTGGGTATGGTGTTTATCTTGGTCCTTGCTTGATTTCATGGGCTGCTAAGAAGCTAGCCATGGTTGCCAAATCAAGCACCGAGGCCGAGTACCGCTCTATGGCTCTCACAGTAGCTGAGATGTATTGGTTACGAATGCTCCTTAAAGAACTACACATTGTGTTACGTGTCATGCCATGTTTATAGGTTGATAATGTTGGTGCTCTCTCCCTAGCATCTAATCCCGTGTATCATGCAAGAACAAAGCATATTGAGGTAGATTATCATTTCATTCGTGAAAAGATTCTTAACAAGGATTTGGTCGCCAAATACATTTCTACCTATGATCAACCTTCGGAAGTCTTCACCAAGAGTATGACCACTTCAAGATTCCTTCTTCTTTGTAACAAATTGATGGTTCGTCCCCTCCCCATCAACTTGAAGGGGGATGTTAGCAGTATGAATTCCACATCAGCAAAAGCCTTGCAAGCTGTCAACCATCTAGCTATGACATCCTACTGTGAAGACCCGTTGACACCAATTAAGGAAACACTATCAACCATGCAAGCTGTCAAGCAATCAACTCCTATATCCTATAGCTGTGGAGAAACGTTGACACCAGCTAAGGAAAGCATGGGCAACCAACCAAGGAAACAATCTCTGCCTTACAAGGAAACTATTAATGTGCAGACAACAAGGCTTTCTCAAGATTTACAAGGAAACACATCAGTAAGGAAAAATAGCAAAGAACTCTCAACAGCTATAAGGAAAAACATCAACAGAATATATTTCACATAAGGCAATTGCGTTGAAATTGATATCTTCTTTATTATTGTAAATCAATGTATGTTTTCATTCCTTATTTTTCAGTGTACCTTTTGTATATATATCATCGTGTACCTCTCGGTGAAAGTCAAGCAATAAACTTTTCTCTTTGCATCTCTTAGATTTCTTAACTGCGACATGTCGTCCTAGTCAGATCAAGTTTTGGATATGTCTAACTACACCTAATCTCGGTCGATACACACGTGTCTTGGTCAATCGAGGTCAAAATATCTTACTTGCGACATGACACTTGCCTTTGGCCCCATGTGTCATACATATCTCGATTGACCAAGTGTAAGCTCGGTCGATCAGACCCTAATTCCTTATTTTCAACCATGTTTTGTGATATCTTCAATCCTATCATTCTAGGGTATTCTCATACTTCATATTAAAGTACTTTTTAAAGAGGTATTTTATGTATTTAATTATTATTTTTAACATTATTTTATGTGATTTATTTTCTGGGGTACTACATCATTCCCTATTCGTTAATATAGTGTGATATTATGTAATTAATATAACAACTTTTAAGTAATTTATCCTCATTAGCATGCAATTACATCATAGTTCAATTATCAATCTTCTCTTGATTGTAAAGGAAATCAGGTAAAATAACTAGCTTCTATGCCTCTTCTGGAGGATCCAAGTAGTTCGCTAACAATAATGCATGAACTACAATGTTCGACAATATGTTTATATATGCATTAAGCCTTTTATACCTGGTTGTTGTAGGGAGTGGACAGCAAGCAATGCTTGCTTCTTTTACTCTTCCCTCTTTACAATGGGCTTCCGTGAATAAAGTAAAGATGAAATGATTTGCTTGGAAACCTCCATTGATGTGAATGATTAGTGAAGATTTACTTTGGTGTAAATTAGTGATTGACCAAAGATTAGGAAGTCAGGAAAACACCAAACTCGAGCCAGTGAAAGCGTATACACAGCACGATGCCGAGAAGTGAAGAAGTAAGATGGAATGGATTAAGAGAAGAAACAACACAAGTGAAAAGACAGAACGACATAAATGGCAGAATAAGATGACATACTTTTTCAAAGGGATCCGGGTTCTGTGCGTAGTTTTCACTACCGCATAGAAGCAGTAGTTCCAAAACTGCACCGTTTGGATAAAAACGGTGCAGTTTTGGAAAGTGAAAAAATAGGATTTTTTTTTTTAAATAATAAAAAAACTATTTAGAAATTAAAAAAATATAAAAAAAAAAACTAATAATTATAAATTATAAATATTTAAACAATTAAAAACTTAAAATAAAATAAAATAAAATAAAATAATAAAAAATTAAAAACTAAAAATTAAAAAATTAAAAAATTGGCTGGAGCCACCTCCCATCGTGACCCTCACCGTCCGCGAAACATCAGATCTGCCAGCGGACAACCATAGGCGAACCAGAAGCCGCTAATGGCCAATCCTCGGCGAACCAGCGAACCCCGCAGTTCCGCCAATGGCCCCACGGCCCTAGCTTCATTGGACCTCGGCTCAAGCTTGCCGAACCTTGGCATAGGTTCGTCGAAATTCACCTCAGATTTGTTCTTGCCGGACGAAGCATCGGGTTTGTTGAACTCCACTTCAAGCTGCTTCAGGTTTGCTGGCGCCCACTTCAAGCCACTTCAGGTTCGCCGAGAACCCACGTCAAGATTGCAGTTCCGCCAACAACACCACGGTCTCAGCTCATATTCTCTTGCGACATAGTTTTGCTTTTGCTTTTTCTTTTTTCTTTTTTTACTTTTAGTTTTTTTTTTTTTTAGTTTTTTTTTTAAGTTTTTTAATTGTTTTAATATTTATAGTTTTTTAATTAGTAGTTTTTTTTTTAATATATTTTTTAATTTCTAAATAGTTTTTTTTTTATTATTTTTAAAAAATGTCCTACTTTTTCAGCTCTCAAAATTGTACCGTTTGGATACAAACGGTGTTATTTTGAACTACAGATGAAACTATCACATAGAAGTTGGATCCTTTTCAAATGACATTTTATTTTTCATAATTTGCTATAAACATGCCGGAAAAAAAAATCATGCTTAAAATTAAAAAGATTTGACATAAACCTATACTTGTCATATACTTGTCATATGGGGGTGAAAAATAAAACACATGATAGGGTCACGGAATAAAAAGTAGTATTTTTAAGAATTTTACAAATTTTAGAGTTACCAAAACCCTCGTACGGACCAATACAAATCCGCTTCTTCTAACAATTTTTTTCAATCATACCAATTTAAGCATCGGAGTTTTCTTCCATCAACTTGCTCCTACAATTTCTTGTGCTTGTCTTTTCCTAACCTAAAGTCAATTGTTCTAACAACAATTATTAATGGAATGCCATTCACTTGACTTATACTAAAAGTATATGAGAAATTGATATTTTATTTATTATGTGTATATTTATCATCAATGGGAATAGTTGACTGAGTTTTGTCACAAGTGCCCTCTTATTGCACTATTTCCACGACGTGTTCCGTACTTTACTTTTATATTGTTTTTTCCTTCTTTCCCCGTAGCTGGGTACGTTGAATACTGTACATTTGCTTTCGTGGACTTCGTCGAACGTGCAATGCATTGACTGGTAAAAGCAAAAATCATGTTCGTAGAAATTTTAACGCGGCAATCCAAACTTCTGGAAGTCTTTAATCACGCAGCCCAAGACGAATTGGCCAACCACTTGCTACGATTGTTGACCAAAAACCATTCACGTCAGTGACGTGGCATGCATCCAGCGGCACAAAAAAGTTCACACGATTTCTACCCAGCGCGTGATCTCCCTCTATAAATACAAAAGAGACCGAGGAGAGTTTCCCAGTAGAATTCTCTGGAAACGAGATAACAGAGCAAAAGTTGAAGAAACAGAGCAAAAACAGAGTAACAGAGAACAGGGGCGACCTGAGTGATCACCTACAACACAGGGAAATGGCAAGAAGATTAAACATGGTTTTTCTTTTGGTAGCAGCAGCTTTGCTACAGAGCGCTGCGGCGCAGACGGCGTATGTGGTGGGTGACGCTTTGGGATGGACCGTCCCTCCTACTGCTGACACGTACAGCAACTGGGCAGCCAACAAGACCTTCGGCGTAGGCGACATTCTTGGTAAAAACACAACCAAATTTCAATTTCAGTTTTCTTATTCGATTCGAAATTCTAAATTATTAAACGAATCTGAGCGATGAAGGTTTGAGTATAATTGTATAAATTTGTTTTTGACTTTTTGTCTCTTTTTGAAATTATGCAGTCTTTAACTTCGTAACAAACAACCACGACGTAGCCAGAGTCAACAAGGCGAATTACGATTCCTGTAGTTCTGCTAGCCCCATTTCCCGCCAAACCACCGGTCCGGCGAATATTACCATCGGTGAGACTGGGGAGCATTACTATATCTGTACAGTCACCGGTCACTGTTCCGGCGGTCAGAAGTTGGCAATCAATGTCACAGCAGCTCTTTCTCCAGCTCCTCAGCCTAGCGCTCCTTCACCGGCCACTCCTCCTTCCACCGCCACCCCACCATCCACCGCCACTCCTCCTTCCACCGCCACCCCACCATCCACCGCCACCCCACCATCCACCGCCACCCCACCATCCACAGCCACCCCACCATCCACCGCCACTCCTCCTTCCACCGCCACACCTCCGTCGACCGCCACCCCACCATCCTCCAGCACCAGTCCTCCATCGCCCACCATTGCTACACCTCCAAGCTCAGGCACCCCTCCTTCAACGCCGTCTCCTACAACATCTCCCCCTCCACCTTCAGGCGCTACATCCCTGGGTGTTACAGGCTTCTGCGCCACCTCCTTGTCGATTGTCATAGCCTTGTTGTTCTAGATATAGATATAGGATGGTAGAGAATTCGTGCAATTCATTTTACACATGTTATTTTTATTAAACTGATTGAGTTTTTTTATATTACAATAAAGCTGATTTTCATATTTCAGCTATGGTTGGTTGGTTTTTGCTACTTATTGTTGTGTACTCGAATGAAAATTAGAGCTAGTATGATGATGTGATCGTAAATTTTCAATTCCTTAAAAAATAAATCGCTTACAAAATATAAACATTTCTATAAGCATATCCCAAAAATTTTTTTCCTTTCAATTTTACTATTGGAATGCCAAATTTTTAAAAATATTCCCTTAAAAAAATAAAAAACGCAAACTTTGCTTAACCCTCTAAAGTGACATCATTTTTGCAATGCACGCCTAAAATTTAATTTCTTTTAATTTAGTATATCTATTTTTCAATCGATTGTAATCTTACCCATTCGTTAACTGTTTTAAAAAAATACCCCTATTTGTTTAGGAAAAAAAAAAATTGCAAAGATATAAGGCGTTGGTCAGAATATAATGGTATTTTCAAAAAATTTCATGCTTCAATATTTGCAAAAAAAATTAAAATATTTTTTCTATAAAAAAAAAAAATGAGGAGTATTTTGAAAACTTTTGTTAACATTTAACAAAAAAATTTAACAGTTGGTGCGTATTGAAAAAAATTTAAATTTCAATATACTAAATTGAGAGGTTTTGAACTTAGAAAATATTGCAAAAAGAATAACAATTTAAGATATATAAGTGAAATTTCAAAAAATAATAATAATAATAATAATAATAAAGCTTTGCTACACGGCTGGCCTACAGCCATGCCACAACCAACCATGGGTCAGCATTCTCACGACCTTAGAACACAAGGTTTTGTTTTAAAGGATAGTTCAATCAGTTGGAGTAGCTCAATCGATTAAAAATCATACTTCATGAAGCGGAGGTTACTAGTTCGAATCCTTCTTTTTCCTTTTATATGGATATGTAAAAATAATAAAAAAAAAAACAAGATTTTTATGTTATTTATTTATTTTTGGTTCTTATACTTTTTTATTAAGGACAAACCTTTTTTTAAAACTCTATAAGGGGTTATATATAAGATACATTTTTACCGTTCGACCATTTAATTTACTCCTAAACCCTATCGATTAGGGTATGATCAAATTAATTTACCCATAAACCTTAATTAAAAAGGAAAAATTGTTAGAATATTTCCCAGTAAATTTTTAAATTTGGAAGTGATAATTGCAAATGCACACATACTTTGAGGAAAAAAAAAAAAAAACAAAACAAAATATGACAAATTTTCAACCACCACTTACCTATCGTATAGACTTTTTCTTGTCGTATTATGGTGGCCGGTATGGGATGAGAAAATTGCAGCATCTTTTAGGTTTCACACGGCTGAGTTGGTTTGACTTGAACACTTGTATGAACAAGAAATTGTTCGGTTTGATGGAGCATCTACTTCTTCCATGAACTGACACGTGGAAGCCTTTATTAAATAGGCGTTAATAAGATCGTGATTATCCCACTGTGAGGACGTACTTACGTCACTAATTTGTAGGAATTATAATTCTGATCAACCAGGGAAATAGAAAAATTAAATAATAAAAAAAAGTTTATTAAACCTTCATTAAAATTAGAGAAATTAGAACAAAACCCACCACTCTAATTGTGGGACGGAAGGTTTATAAGTAGTTTAATTGGTTTGAACTATATATAATAAAGTAGAAGTTATTAGTTTAAATTTTTTTTTCCAATTGGTATTAGGCTTTGCAGGAAATTATTATTTAAAATTTTCAATTCTTTTTACTATATTTAAAAATATTTGGTAGGGTCGTGATTCATAGCACTCCAGACAATTTTTTTTAAAAAAATATTTTAATAAAAAATAAAAATTCCCGGCGTGTTGATTATCTTCACCTTATTTGGTAAGGTTTGGTTGTAAGAAAGGGACATTAATTATTCCCCGTTCAACCGTTACAACAAAAATGGTCATATAATGACACGGGATGTGAACAGGGAAATTAAAAGACTTTTTTGCCCGTGACGGAAAGAAAGAGAAATGATCATATATTTTTCAGAATGTTCTGGATTTTGAATGTTCTGGAAATTCTCAGAATGTTCTGGATTTTTTTTTTTAATATATTTTTTTTAAAAATCATGAATATAATAGGTGAAAACAATGAGTCGCAGCTTATTAAATAAATATTAACTAACCAAATACAATGTGTGACGTAAATCATTCTTTCCGAAATCTATCTTTCTCTCTGAACAAATATTTTCTTCAAAACTGATGCAGAGTTTTTACTTTTTATAAGACTTTCTTAAAATGTGTTTTAACGTTGTAAATGCATTTTAACTCTGAGAAAGACTTATCATAATGGGTTCTAAATAGAGAAATGTTAAACATCTCAAATTTAATCGTATAAAATAATATTATTAAGTATTTAACCTCTTCTCAACTATGGGTCAGAATGTCCTCAAAAAGATAGCCCAATCGATTAAGACCACGCCTAATGAAACGAAGGTTACTAGTTTAAATTTCTTCTCCCCTTTTGTGCGGATATATCAAAAAAAAAAAAAAAAAATAAAGCCTATGGGTCAAAATCGATAAGTGTTTAACCTCCAATCATCACTAGATCAAAATTGATAAGCATTTAACGCCTACTCATCACTAGATTAACATCGATATGTGTTTAAATGTCATTCACTCCCTCGATCTCATCACCATATCAGGATGGATAAGTGAACTCACACTCAAAACAAAATAATGAATAAATGATTAACCCTGCTACTTATGGAAAAAGATCCTCTCCATTTTAAAATTTCTCTATTTCTTTTATTTAGTGCATTTTGAATGGTAGTGTTGTCCAAAAGTTTTAATAATGGTAGTGCATTAAATGCAATACCCTTCAAAATGCACTAAATGGAGGAAATTGATGAATTTTGAAATGGAGAGGATCCTATTCCGCTAATCATTGGATCAAAATTGATAAGCATTTAAACCCCACTTATTCATGTGCCAGATTTAGATTGAAATAATTTTCCAAAATCTTTAAACCCGATCTTTCATTTTTTCGAAATTCATACTTTCTTTAAAACTCATTTTCCTTTAAACAATTTTCTCTGAAATTCCTCTTTCCTTAAATAATGTAAATTTCAATATAATATACTGTGCACATATGAACATACTATAAATCGTAGGGCCAATAGTCAGTAAATATGTATACCAATTCATGGCATGTATATCAAATTTCAATACGGTTGAAAATTTATACTTACAACTTTTACTTCAATCCTCCTTCTACAGTGTTCCCAATTCATAAGCTATAAAAATTTGCATTCACGTTATGACTATACATTAGAATTTATACTTCTTCATAGTCCTAAGATTTATCGGACTTTTAAATGTCCTTTACTTTCAAGAAAAGTCACAAATTTTCATTATCGAAGGAGCTTGTCCGGACGAGGTCCAAACGAGATACCGACGGGCTCCTTAGATCTCAACCTTATCTAAACATGGTCCAAACAATCCTTCCAACTAAGCTTTTTTGGTTCTCAATCTGTCAAATAAACATCTTGTCTAGAAGAGGTCCGAACGAGGGTCTCGGACCCTGGGCTACCATGCACCTCGTTTAAACGGAACTTAAAAGTCATCCAAATGATCACCATGTATAACCTTTTTCACCCTAAGAAATATATCCCAACTCAACTTCTAACACATCAAAACATCTTTCTTCACACATATTCAATTTATTATAATCAAACATGCATGTAAAAACATCAAATTTTACTTGACAATTCTCCATTTTTGAGAAAACCCTAATTTTTCTTATTTCCAACAACAACAACATGATTATCACTACTATACCAACAATTAATTTATTTATCATGATTATACCACAATTGGCATGATGTTTTGATCAAAAAGATTCAAAGAGAGTATAACAAAAATATGGGTTATTCAAAATATATATATATGGGTTAAATTCACTTTACCCCCTAAAGTTTCAAGAGTTTTTCAATTCGAACCGCAATGTTTAAAAATTGGCAATGTATCCCCCTAATGTTCTATAAATTTTTAATTCAAACCCTCAATTACTAACTTCTGTCTAATTGGACGGAAATCATCCCACGTGCGTCTCACGTGCGAATTTGATGCCCTCTATTCTAATTTTACTCACATTAAAACCTATGAAATTACGTAATTACCCTCAATTTCATAGGTTTTAATGAGGGTAATTATGTAATTTCATAGGTTTTAATGAGAATAAAATTAGAATAGAGGGCATCAAAATTCTACGTGAGACGCACATGGGATGATTTCCGTCTAATTAGACGAAAATTAGTAATGAAGGGTTTGAATTGACAATTTTTGAAACATTATAGAGGTACATTGCTAATTTTTAAACATTAAAATTCAAATTGAAAAACTCTTGAAACTTTAGGGGAGTAAAATGAATTTTTACCAAAAAATATATATATCTCTTGCAATCTTCTTTAAAAGCTTCATTTTCTAGAACCTAAATTAATCACTCAAACTCAAAAACTCTAAGTGTCTACCCTTAGAAACTCAATAACCCTAAATGAATCCTAATAAGATCACAGTACCATCGCTCATCCCATCTGTCAACTCCGCAGGTGACTTGATCATTCCTTGTCTGAACAAAATATCTTCCTTGTCCAGATGTGACTTGGTAAATTCATGCTCCCAAGTTTCCTCTAGCCTCGTTCGAACGGGGCCTATGGCTCTTTTGGATGGGGCTCTTTAATTTACAATATTTTTAAGTCCTAAGGCCAAGGTTTTAACTCCTAATTAATCAACCTAAGATCATCAGTCAAGTCGTGCTTAACCTATTATTACGTACTCATGGAGCGTTGCAATTTTATTAACCTTAGTAACGTTTGCCTATTGCAATTAGTTTTATTTTTCCCTTTAGATTCAAATGATTAGTTGATTTTTTTTTTTTTTTTTTCACCACACACTAAAATAGGAGGTAAAAATTGATTGGTAGCATATTCGATCAAACAGGCTTTTACCCGATATGGGAAGCGGCTTCCGTCCTGGAGCTAGGGTCAAAGATCAGTCCAAGCTAGGATCAGCTCTTGGAAGTCCAATGAGTGGATACCTGAATGCCAAGTATGGCTCGTTGTTTCTATCTACTATTATCTAAAAATAATTAAGCCAACAGTTCATCACAGAAGAAAGGACTCACTGAGCCGGGCATGTCACAAGAGCGAGGCGAGGTTTGGAACCCTATTGCGAGAGGGACGGCTCGCGAGCCAGGCTTCTAGAGATGAGGCCTTTTGGCGAAGCCAAGTCAATTTCGGGCCCCAAGATTCCAGACTTTTAGTAAATGAGCTTGGGATTGGCACTTGAAACACAACACTGGTTGCGAAGCAGAGCAACCTTGTCTGAACCTAGAAGTCCTTCTATTGGATTTGAATTTTATCCTGAATCGGTTAAAAACTTGCATTTTCATCGGTCGATCTTGTTCATAATCAGCTGTTGAGTCTGTTTCATTGCCTTACTATAACGGAACCGATGGAGCGGTAAAATGAGTAGAGATCGAAAAGAACACCAACACTTTATATTTATTGGGAGAGCCCAAGTACTCTCTTTCGGATCTAGGAAACAGTTGGACAAAATAAAATAAAAAAGTATTGGGCGCTGCTCTACTATGCGCTGAAAATACAAGCCTATTTAAAGGTGCTAATGTAGGCATTAGAGCTCACTCTCTTGATCTCATAATTAGAATTGATGAGAAGGTTTAGAAGTTTCAAAATGTAACCTCCACTTGTGGATTGAAGGAGTTCCAAGAGGAATCAAGTCAGCCCCTAGAAAGCTAGCCGATTTCAGGTATGGCTCTCATGCCTGTGCAATGTTTTGCTATGCTTTCATGATATTTGTCCATGAGTTTTTTCAATGAATCTTTGAGTTATATTCCCAACAGTTCTCATTACAAAGTTGAAAATAATACTACAAAAATAATAAGAGTGAAATTATATGATTTTATACAAGTTTTATATGAGTTTAAAGCCTAAATTCCTGTTTAACTTCGATTTACTTAATAAATGAACCGAACTCAAGTTGTTCATCAATAGTTCAATTCATTTGTCACCCTAACTAGAAACAATGACTATATGTTCCCAAACAAGTCAATTCATTACAATAATACTCTTTTGTGGGGACAAAAACTAAAATAAAAATAGTAAGAGAGGCTCTGCCTAATTCTCTCTAGAATTCTTCTCTCTTTTCTTTTAGATAACACCAAGAAGAATTTTAAGAGGAGGGAAGATTTAGATTTAGATCTTTCCTCATCCCTTTTCATGGTAGCAGTGCTCGGTGTCTTCTCTGTAGGTTCATCCGATCTCAATTTCTGGCGGGTTGCTTTAGATCTAGTGTGTAGATCTACATCTAGATCCAGATCTAGTGTCTTCAACCTTAGATCTGATTGTCTTCTTCGGCTAAGGTGTGTCTTTCGAAGAGATGTCTACGATGTCGTGCTCTTCTGCTGCTGCTTGTAGGGTTTTTATTTTTTATTTTTTTGTTTGTCTTGGCCTTCAGGTTGAGGATGGATTTGTTGTCCTGTCATTCGGGTTAGGATGAAGTAGATCGATGTGGGGGCTTAACTCTCACAGTTGAATTTTTAGTGTCTAGTTATTTTTTATTTTTGTTTTGTATTTGAGTTACCTATGTCCTAGATTTAGTCTGTACGAAGCAGATATGTTCCTTAAATGTAATTGTACATGGGTTAGCGGAAGCTTGAAGTCATTTTTATGACTTTGTAACCTTCATAGCTATTAGCTATGATTTTTAGTGTTGTATGCTCAGTGATATAAGAGCTTTATGCTCGTGAAATTTCTTCAATGAAAGTTTCATATTTTTCAAAAAAAAAAAAGAAAAAAAGAAAAAAAGAACTTGTTTGTGGGAAATCATCAAAAAGGACACCCTCCATGGTGTCCATTTTACTTGTTTAATAGTTAAATAAAGTTTTTCTATGATCGAGAGAAAAAGAAGAGAGAGAAAGAGGACAAACATGTCCAATAAATGATTAATAGGAAGAATATCTAAAACAAAGTCTTCTTGCTTTAGTTTAAGCATAAGCATGTTATTTAAAAGCACTAGTACGGATTTTTCTTAGACTCCCTTTACTTTGATGCAAAGTGGTTTCTTGAAAATGATTTTTGTATTTTATGGTGTTTACTTCACTTCGACGCAAGTGGTTTCTTGAAAATGATTTTTGTATTTTATGGTATTTACTTTGACATAAAATAGTGGTCAACGGAAAATATTTTCCTTTTGACCGAAAATTCTTCTTTATTTTTTCGACTTTGAGCATCTCATTCTCAAATCGACGGACCTTGCCAAGACCCGCTCAGAACCTCGCCGGGACTTGCCCGGGACCCACTCGGGACTTGACCGGGACTCACCCAAGACCCGCTCAGGACCCCACCAGGACCTGCTCGGGACTCGATCGGACTTGAACAGGACCCGACCGAACCTGCCCAAGACACGTCCAAGACCCGCTCGAGACCCGACCGGGACCCATTTGGGACCCCGCCGGGACTTGATTAAGACCCGCTTGGGACTTGACTCGGACTGGGCCGGACTTGCCCAGGACATGACCCGGGACCTTGTCGAGACTTGCCCAGGACCCCGACGAGACTTGACCAAGACCCGCCCGGGACCGGATCGAGACCCTACCTAGACCTATCCGGGACCCACACTGGGCTTGCCCGGGACCCCGAGACCCATATATATATATATATATATATTTTTTTTTTTCCAATAAAGTCCCGAGTGGCTCCTGGGTAGGTCCCGGCGGGGTCCTGAGCATGTCTTGGGCAGGTCCTAGTCAAGTTCAAGTGGGGTCTCGGGCTGGTCCCGACAGGGTCTCGGGCAAGTCCCGGGCAGGTCCGGTCAAGTCCCAGTCAAGTCTTGGGTGGGTCCCGGCGAGGTCCAAGCGGGGTCCCGGGCAAGTCTCAGGCAGGTCCAGATGGCATCCCGGTCGGGTCCTAGTGAGGTCTCGGTCAAGTTTCGGTCAAGTCTTGGGCGGGTCCCGGGCTGGTCCCGATGAGGTCCCATGTGAGTCTTGGTCAAGTCTCGGGCAAGTCCTAGCGAGGTCCCAAACAAGTCCTTGGCGGGTCCTGGGCAAGTCCCGGCAGGGACCTTATTAGAAAGAAAAAAAAAAAAAATTATTTTCCATACATGCGGTAAACACTGTAAAATATTTTCGACAGAAAATATTTTCAAGGAAAATGACTTTCTTGAAAATATTTTCCGACGAAAACCATTTTATGTCGAAGTAAATGGAGCTTTAGATTTTCCTTAAATTTAAGAAATTAAACTGCTTTTTACTTCCCTATTTAAATAAAGTTCACAGTAGCTTTCATTATACTTTTCCTATGCCATTTAAATATTCTTTCAAGTAAATGTTATGATGGAAAAAGTGAGAGGAAAGAGAAACAATTTAAATGTTATTTTAAATCAATTTTAGAACAAAGAGAGATGAATTAGAGAAAGAATTTTTATATTAAAATAATGTTAAGAAAAACACACCAAGAGAGTCTATTACAGATAATTTTTTAAGAGTTTTTCTTACATTTAGAAAAGAAAATAAAATTTAAGGAAGCTGCTCCTAATATTCTAAACAGAGACCCTCCAATATCACATGGAGTGATTAGTAGTACTGTGGAGCCATGCATTATTCCAATTCGCTGCCTCGCTAAACAACTTCTAGTTATATCCTGATGCCTAGGTAAATAACATGAGGAAGTGGAAAGTAGGGCTCACAAGATCCACTCTTGCTCTTTGAGCTCCTCTAGAAACTTTGTTTCTTCTTCTTTCCTTAAACTTTTCAGTCTACTCACAACCCTGCTCCCTCCTTCATGGATCCCCCACAAACAGAAATGGAATCTCTCATTGCCCAAACAGAAGCTTTATCCTGGGAGGACCCTTCCCCCCAGTTAGAAACTCTTCCCCTTGAGCAAGTTACTGATGAATATCTTCCCCTTGTAGGGCATATCATTTCTCAGAAAACCCATAACAATCAATCTGTCAATGCTTCTCTCATCAAAGCCTGGCCCTTTACCGTTCCCTTCTCCTTTGCTATGCTAGGACCAAACCTATTCCTTTTCAAATTTTCAAAACAGAAGCATATCACCAGGATACTCGACCAGACTACCTGGAATGTCAATGGTTCACTTCTTGCTCTTCAAAAATGGTCTCCAACTGCTACCATAGGAGAACTTTCCCTGAAAGATGTTCCTTTCTAGATACAAGTGCATGGGCTGCCTCTCTGCAACATGACTTCCAGAAATGCTGTAGCCATTGGGAAAGGCTTGGGTCATCTCTTGAAAGTAGATGAGGTCAATGGTGCTTCCTCCACCTTTCGTAGCTACCTCAGAATCTTGGTAGAGATTGATTCTTCGAAGCCTTTAAAACCTGGCTTCTCTTTTACTAGACCTGATAGTGAAATTACATGGGTGAGCCTTAAGTATGAAAGGCTCGATGTTTATTGCACTGATTATGGTTTGATTAGGCACAAACAATTCTTTTGCCTAACAGCTCAAGCTGATAGATTTCCTGCCAGGTACAAATCCTCCCTCAAAGTCAATATACTCTCCAATCTTCTTCCCACTCAACCCTTTGATCATCGTACAGTAAACACACCCCAACCTGGTTCTTCTCAAGAGTTAGACCGAGGCCACGAGTCAACCCAGCTCCAAATATCTAGCACCCCTCCCAATGCTAGCCAACTTGAACATTCCCTCAAACCTATCTCTAACCTGACATCCTAATACCCCAAGCCCTCCCCAAACACGCCAAAGTCAGCTCACCACCTCTCACAAACTGCTTATCCTACCAAACATGTCAGTAATCCCACCTCCCCTACCACCAAAAACATGGACACACCCCTCCACATTCCATTAAATGCTCTTTCAATTTTTCAAAAACCCATACCCCTCCTTGTCAACAGATCGTTGGAATCCAACCAACCACTTGATCCCTCTTTAATGGATCTAACTCCTCTTAGGCCCATTATAGCCCACTTAGACTTCTCAGCCCAAAATCTTCAGCCCAAGCCTACTCAAAACTCCTTTCCTATCCCAACGGTTTTAACAGCCGCAGCACCTTTGGTCACTCCCGCCAAAAAGCTCCTCTGTTCCTCCAAAAAAGCTTTCCGTTCCCCTAAAATACCCTCTCTCACCATCACAGATGAAACCCAGCTCTCTAACCCCAGTTCCCCCAGTTCCCCCACTTCCTCCCCCAGCTCTCCCTCTTCCTCTCCAAAGAACAAGAAAAGAACGAGAACCATTGACCTGCTCACCCTCTAAAAAAAAGGTCCTGGGTTTCCCACTGAGCAAGAAACTCTCACACCTCAACCAAAAGACTATTCTTTGCCCTTTGCTCCAGGTCTTTCTGGAAAGACCCCAACTAGAGCAATGTTCAAAGCAGCTCGAAAAGGTAAAAATAAAATGGTTACAGCAATGGAGGCTGCTGAAGTTGATGTCAAGTTGAAGGGAGGCTGTGTTAAGCCTCCCCAGCACCAATGAAGATCCTATCTTGGAACTACAGGGGGCTCTCCAGGTCTGCTATAGTTCGTAGCTTGAGGGTGTTGATCCGTGATCACTCCCCAAATGTTCTCTTTCTTTCTGAAACCAAATCTTCCCCCCCCCCCCCCTTCCCCCAAGTCTCTGCTACTTTGAACAGACTTGGATTCTTTCTTATGTCTCAAGTTGCTGCTTGTGGTGTTAGTGGTGGTCTAGTTGTTACCTGGTGGCCAGGTGTGGATCTTGATTGCTTCATCACAAACAAGAACAACATTTCAGCATGGTGTTACTCAGATCCCCCACACTCTCCATGGATTCTCTCTCGTGTCTACGGCCCCCCAGATAGAAATGACAAACAGGCCTTTTGGGATTCTTTCACCTCTGTTGGTGAATTTTTTGAGGCCCCTTAGTTGTGTATAGGAGACTTCAACTTTATTTTGAATCAGTCAGATAAACTTGGTGGTAGGCCTGTTGTCAATTCTGGTAATTGCTATTTCCGAAATTTTATTAATCAGTTTGGTTTGATTGATCTTGGGTTTGCTAGAAACCCTTACACCTGGTATAACCATAGACAAGGAGCTGCTATCATTAAAGAAAGACTAGACAGAGGCCTGGCCTCCCCAAATTGGATTCACTTACACCCCGAATACTCCCTCCTTCATATCCCTGCTTTCAATTCTAATCACAACCCCATTTCCCTAAACACAAACAACCACTCCTTTTTCCTCCCAAGACCTTTCAGGTTTGAGGAGTTTTGGTCCAAAGACCCCTCTTGTGGTAAAGTGATTGACACTGCTTGGAAATCTCCTGTTTATGGTAATCCAGCCATCTATCTTCCTAAAAAGCTCAAACATACCAAAAATGCTCTACTGAAATGGAATGCTTCTCACTTTGGAAACATTTAGAAAAACATAAAGGCCACTCTTCTTCAGCTTGATCTAATTCAGCAATCTCCTCCTTGTAAAATCTCTTTTGATAAGGAAAATCAATTGAAGCTTGAGTTAGAGCAGCTTCTCAAGCATGAAGAGACACTTTGGCATTCAAAATCCAGGGATTCTTGGTTGACTTGTAAGGATCTTAACACCAAATACTTCCACACCTCTACTCTCATCAGAAGGAGATTTAATGCTGTTAACTTTCTCAAGTTAGATTCTGGTGCCTGGGTGTCCTCAAGGGCAGATATTGGGAGAACTTTCACCAATCATTTCACCACTCTATTTTCCACCTCTAACCCTATTATTGAAGTAGAAATGCTGGACTTCTTTTCTCATGTCGTCACTGAGGAGGATAATTCTTCCATCTACTCCATTCCCACTGAATTGGAAGTTATTCAAGCTCTGGCCAGCCTTGGATCCTTCAAAGCTCCGGGTCCTGATGGTTTCCCTGCTCTCTTCTACAAGAAATACTGGAGCTATGTCAAGGAAGATGTGCTGAAATTTATTTGGAACTTCTTCAAGAATAATCACCTTCCTAGGGAGCAACATCACACTTTCTTAGCCCTCATTCTAAAGGTTAGTGGGTCTCACTCTGCTCATCAATTTAGACCCATTAGTCTTTGTAACATTGTCTACAAAATCATCTCAAAAATCCTGGCCAACAGATTAAAACCTCTTCTCCATAAATTTATATCCCCTACTCAATTGGCCTTTATCCTCAATAGGAATATTCAGGATAACACTATATTGGCTCATGAACTCCTTCATACTTTTAAGAGCAAGAAAGGTAGAGGGGGTTTTTTGTTTCTCAAAATGGACATGCCTTTGATAGAATGGAATGGAGTTTTCTTCTTGCTATCATGGAGAAACTTGGTTTCTGTTCTACCTGGATTAATTGGATAAGAGCCTGCATCTCATCTGCATCCTTCTCCATTCTCTTGAATGGCAGCCCCTTTGGTTTCTTATCCCCTGAGAGAGGTTTGAGACAAGGAAATCCTCTTTCTCCTTTCCTCTTTACCCTTGGCTTAGAGGTTTTCTCAAGACTGATGTTCAGAGAGGAAAGAGCTGGTTCTATAAGAGGCTTGAAGATATCTAGAAACAATGCTGCTATACACCATTTGCTTTTTGCTGACGACCTGCTTATTTTTGGTAGAGCTAACCTCTCTGAAGCCACATGCATAAATTCTTGCCTTGAGAAGTATTGTAGATGGTCTGGTCAGTTGATTAACACAACCAAGTCCTCCATCTGGTTTAGTAAAAATTCTAACCCCTCTACCATCTCCTCCATCTCAACCATCTTTCCATACACTTCCAACCCCACTAAATCTCTTTACCTTGGCCTACCTGTTCTGTTGGGAAACTCAAAAAGAAGTGCTTTCAATTATATCCTTGATAAGGTGTTAAGTAGGATGGAGGGCTGGAGAGCCAAAACCCTTTCCCAAGTAGGCAAATTGGTTCTTATTAAATCAGTTGCTGCTACCATTCCCTCCTATGCAATGAGTACCTTCTTGCTTCCCTCTTCTGCTCTCAGCTGGATAGAAGTTTCAAAATTTTTTGGTGGGGTTTCCCTCCTACAAAGTCCAGAAATCTCTCTCTAAAAGCATGGGATTCCTTATGCCTCCCTAAAGACTTGGGAGGATTGGGAATCAGGAAGATGAGAGAGGTCAATTTAGCCATTGTTTCAAAGCTTGGTTGGAAGCTCCTATGCAATGCAGACACGATGTGGGTGGCCCAGCTCAGAGGTAAGTATCTTCACTCTAACTCTCTCCTCACCACCTCATCCCTTTCTTCTTCCTCTTGGCTGTGGAAAGACATCACAAATTCCATCTCTATCATTTCAAAAGGTGCCTGTCTCAAAATTCACAGACAATCCTCTCTCCCCATCTAGAGCTCCCCTTGGATCCCCACTCTTTCTTCTTATATCCCCATTCCCTCTCCTCATTTGGTTCAGCCTCTCCCTAATCTATTGATCACTGACCTCTTTTCCTACACCCTTAATTCCTCTGAAG
Source organism: Corylus avellana (assembly GCF_901000735.1). Lineage (NCBI taxonomy): Eukaryota > Viridiplantae > Streptophyta > Magnoliopsida > Fagales > Betulaceae > Corylus > Corylus avellana. Next base: position 16,377,358 of record NC_081551.1, on the reverse strand, counting down.
CCTCTTGGAACATTCCCTTGTTAAATTACCTTTTTGATTCCTCTAGTGCTAAGGAGATACAGAAAATCAGGATTTCTTATTCTTATTCTTATTCTGAAGATTACATATGGACTCCTTCCCCCTCTGGTTTGTTCACTTCTAAGTCTGCTTACAAGCTCATAACTACCCCTAGGATCTCCACAGCCTCCTCTCCTTTAACCCCCACCAATGGAAAGCCCTATGGAAGCTTAGGCTGATGGATAGACTAAAATTATTCCTCTGAAAAGTGGCTTGGGACATTGTCCCCTCTAAGACTAGGATCAATGTTGTGTTTCCATTCCCCAGGTAGACTTAATCTGCCCCTTATGCAAAGTGAAAGATGACTCCCTTCATCACCTCTTTTTCAGATGTTTTTTTGCTAGAATTTCTTGGAGATCTTCCCATTGGCCTCTTGATTCTATGAAATGGTCAGCTCTTACTTTGCCTAATTGGATCATCGGAATTCTATCTCCTAAAAAATCTTTTGGTATCCCTTTAGTTGACACTCATCTTTTTCAAATTTTTGCTACTGTGTTGTGTGATACTCTTTGGTTTTCCAGGAATCAAGCTATCCACAATGGAGTTTTCCCCAAAGCTTCTAAGTTTGCTGACAATATCATGAGGCTATCCTTAGATCACTATGCAGCTTGGAAAACCACTTCTCAACCTATGAGAGAAAGTTGGTCTCCCCCTCATCTAGGCAGCTTCAAGATCAACTTCGACACTGCTACAAGAGACCAATTTTCTGTCCAAGCTGCTGTATGCAGAGATGCTAATGGTTACATCACCAAGAGTTTGTATCAATTCAGCCCCCCTTGTGAGCCCGCCTATGGTGAAGCACAAGGAGCCCTGCTGACTGCAATTCTGGCTAACTCTTTGAAGCTAGGAAAATTTGTTTTAGAAGGAGTTTCTACCATTGTTATTTCCTCTTTACAGCAACCTTCCACTGTTTTGGATTGGCAAATAGATGGTGTAATTTTTGATGTTTTATCTCTTCTTCCTTCCTCTTCTCAATGGAAGGCTAGAAAAGTTAACAAAAGTGCTAACTTCTGCGCCCATTATGTGGCTTATTAGGCCGCGGCTAGAGTTTTCTCTGACTGCATTCCCACCTTTTTTTCTCCTCTTTCTCCCCCCATTTCCATCCCCATATGTAGTGGAAAAGATCCACCCCCCACCCTCCCCTCTTAGTGAGGGATGTGCTTTGTTATCTGTTCGTTTGTTCTTCTATGAAGCAGTTTGTTACCAAAAAAAAAAAAAGACCCCATTAAGCTTTTCGTCAAATTATTGACCAAAAATTGATCATTATAAACTTCACCATACAAAGGCCAAAAAGTTATAACCAAAAAGAACAACATCTAAGGATCGGTAATTTTTTATACGATTTGCAAATTTGATAAGAACTCAACACAAATTAACAGGTTATAATTAAGAGGTTTGATTGGTTTAATTATAGAGTAATATAAGAAGTAGGACTTTTGTGATTTTTAAAGGTCACATAATGTTTGAGGATTAAAAAGGGACGAAAATCTTACTTATAATATTACTCTTAATTAAATAAATCAAATTATGGTTAACTTATATAGTAATCAATTTTCTTTTTTCTTTGTTTGGATATGTCCGCACAAGAAGAGGGAAATGTAGATTCGAACTAGTGACTTCTGTTTCAGAGGGTATTGCCCTCAGCTGATTGAAGTAATTTGGGGATACAGTAACCAATATAATTTTTTTTTTTGTTGTGACATTCTCGCATGAAGGGAAGAGAGATTCGAATTAGTAACATCCACTTAATGAGCCATGATTTTTAGCCGATTGAACGT
>NC_081551.1:16326469-16375423 GCF_901000735.1 Corylus avellana | reverse complement strand
AGTCTCTACTACTTTGAACAAACTTGTATTATTTCTTATGTCTCAAGTTGCTGCTTGCGGTGCTAGTGGTGGTCTAGTTGTTACCTGGCGGCCAAGTGTGGATCTTGATTGCTTCATCACAAACAAGAACAACATCTCAGCATGGTGTTACTCAGATCCCCCACACTCTCCATGGATTCTCTCTTGTGTCTACGGCCCCCCAGACAGAAATGACAAACAGGCCTTTTGGGATTCTTTCACCTCTGTTGGGTGAATTTTTTTAGGCCCCCTGGCTGTGTATAGGAGACTTCAACTCTATTTTGAATCAGTGAGAAAAATTTGGTGGTAGGCCTGTTGTCAATTCTAGTAATTGCTATTTCAGAAATTTTATTAATCAGTTTGGTTTGATTGATCTTGGGTTTGCTGGAAACCCCTACACCTGGTGTAACCATAGACAAGGACCTGCTATCATTAAAGAAAGACTAGACAGAGGCCTGGCCTCCCCAAATTGGATTCACTTACACCCTAAATCCTCCCTCCTTCATATCCCTGCTTTCAACTCAGATCACAGCCCCATTTCCCTAAACACAAACAACCACTCCTTTTTCCTCCCAAGACCTTTCAGGTTTGAGGAGTTTTGGTCCAAAGACCCCTCTTGTGGTAAAGTGATTGACACTGCTTGGAAATCTCCTGTTTATGGTAATCCAGCCATCTATCTTCCCAAAAAGCTCAAACATACCAAAAATTCTCTACTGAAATGGAATGCTTCTGACTTTGGAAACATTCAGAAAAACATAAAGGCCACTCTTCTTCAGCTTGATCTAATTCAACAATCTCCTCCTTGTAAATTCTCTTTTGATAAGGAAAATCAATTGAAGCTTGAATTAGAGCAGCTTCTCAAGCATGAAGAGACTCTTTGGCGTTCAAAATCCAGGGACTCTTGGTTGACTTGTAAGGATCTTAACACCAAATACTTCCACACCTCTACTCTCATCAGAAGGAGATCTAATGCTGTTAACTTTCTCAAGTTAGATTTTGGTGCCTGGGTGTCCTCAAGTGCAGATATTGTGAGAACTTTCACCAATCATTTCACCACTCTATTTTCCACCTCTAACCCCATTATTGAAGTAGAAATGCTGGACCTCTTTTCTCATGTTGTCACTGAGGAGGATAATTCTTCCATCTGCTCCATTCCCACTGAATTGGAAGTTATTCAAGCTCTGGCCAGCCTTGGTCCTGATGGTTTCCCTGCTCTCTTCTACAAGAAATACTGGAGCTATGTCAAGGAAGATGTGCTGAACTTTATTTGGAACTTCTTCAAGAATAATCACCTTCCTTGGGAGCAAAATCACACTTTCTTATCCCTCATTCCAAAGGTTAGTGGGTCTCACTCTGCTCATCAATTTAGACCCATTAGTCTTTGTAACATTGTCTACAAAATCATCTCAAAAATCCTGGCCAACAGATTAAAACCTCTTCTCCATAAATTTATCTCCCCTACTCAGTCGGCCTTTATCCCCAATAGGAATATTCAGGATAACACTATACTGGCTCATGAACTCATTCATACTTTTAAAAGCAAGAAAGGTAGAGGCGCTTTTTGTTTCTCAAAATGGACATGGAGAAGACCTTTGATAGAATGGAATGGAGTTTTCTTCTTGCTATCATGGAGAAACTTGGTTTCTGTTCTATTTGGATTAATTGGGTAAGAGCCTGCATCTCATCTGCCTCCTTCTCCATTCTCTTGAATGGCAGCCCCTTTGGTTTCTTATCCTCTGAGAGAGGTTTGAGACAAGGAGATCCTCTTTCTCCTTTCCTCTTTACCCTTGGCTCAGAGGTTTTCTTAAGACTGATGTTTAGAGAGGAAATAGCTGGTTCTATAAGAGGCTTGAAGATATCTAGAAACAATACTGCTATACACCATTTGCTTTTTGCTGACAACCTGCTTATTTTTGGTAGAGCTAACCTCTCTGAAGCCACATGCATAAATTCTTGCCTTGAGAAGTATTGTACATGGTCTGGTCAGTTGATTAACACAACCAAGTCCTCCATTCGGTTTAGCAAAAATTCTAACCCCTCTACCATCTCCTCCATCTCAACCATCTTTCCATACACTTCCAACCCCACTAAATCTCTTTACCTTGGCCTACCTATTCTGTTGGGAAACTCGAAAAGAGGTGCTTTCAATTATATCCTTGATAAGGTGTTAAGTAGGATGGAGGACTGGAAAGCCAAAACCCTTTCCCAAGCAGGCAGATTGGTTCTTATTAAATTAGTTGCTACTACCATTCCCTCCTATGCAATGAGTACCTTCTTGCTTCCCTCTTTCTTCTGCTCTCAGCTGGATAGAAGTTTCAAAAAATTTTGGTGGGGTTTCCCTCCTACAAAGTCCAGAAATCTTTCTCTAAAAGCATAGGATTCCTTATGCCTCTCTAAAGACGTAGGAGGATTGGGAATCAGGAAGATGAGAGAGGTCAATTTAGCCTTTGTTTCAAAGATTGGTTGGAAGCTCCTATGCAATGCAGACACGATGTGGGTGGCCCAGCTCAGAGGTAAGTGTCTTCACTCTAACTCTCTCCTCACCCCCTCATCCCTTTCTACTTCCTCTTGGCTGTGGAAAGGCATCACAAATTCCATCTCTATCATTTCAAAAGGTGTTTGTCTCAAAATCCACAGACAATCCTCTCTCCCCATTTGGAGCTCCCCTTGGATCCCCACTCTTTCTTCTTATATCCCCATTCCCTCTCCTCATCTAGTTCAGCCTCTCCCTAATCTATTGATCACTGACCTCTTTTCCTACACCCTTAATTCCTCTGAAGCCTCTTGGAACATTCCCTTGTTAAATTGCCTTTTTGATTCCTCTAGTGCTAGGGAGATACAGAAAATCAGGATTTCTCATTCTTCTTCTGAAGATTACATATGGACTCCTTCCCCCTCTGGTCTGTTCACTTCTAAGTCTGCTTACAAGCTCATAACTACCCCTAGGATCTCCACAGCCTCCTCTCCTTTAACCCCCACCCAATGGAAAGCCCTATGGAAGCTTAGGCTGATGGATAGACTAAAATTATTCCTCTGGAAAGTTGCTTGGGACATTGTCCCCTCCAAGACTAGGATCAATGTTGTGTTTCCCATTCCCCAAGCAGACTTAATCTGCCCCTTATGCAAAGTGGAAGAGGACTCCCTTCATCACCTCCTTTTTATATGCTTTTTTGCTAGAATTTCTTGGAGATCTTCCCATTGGCCTCTTGATTCTATGAAATGGTCAGCTCTTACTTTGCCTAATTGGATCAGCGGAATTCTATCTCTTAACAAATATTTTGGTATCCCTTTAGTTGACACTGGTCTTTTTCAAATTTTTGCTACTATGCTGTGTAATACTCTTTGGTTTTCTAGGAATCAAGCTATCCACAATGGAGTTTTCCCCAAAGCTTCTAAGTTTGCTGACAAAATCATGAGGTTATTCTTAGATCACTATGCAGCTTGGAAAACAACTTCTCAACCTATGAGAGAAAGTTGGTCTCCCCCTCATCTAGGTAGCTTCAGGATCAACTTCGACACTACTACAAGAGACCAATTTTCTATCCAAGTTGCTGTATGCAGAGATACTAATGGTTACATCACCAAGAGTTTGTATCAATTCAGCCCCCCTTGTGAGCCCACCTATGGTGAAGCACAAGCAGCCCTGCTGGTTGCAATTCTGGCTAACTCTTAGAAGCTAGGAAAATTTGTATTAGAAGGAGTTTCTACCATTGTTATTTCCTTTTTACAGTAACCTTCCACTGTTTTGGATTGGCAAATAGATGGTGTAATTTCTGATGTTTTATCTCTTCTTCCTTCCTCTTCTCAATGGGAGGCTAGGAAAGTTAACAGAAGTGCTAACTTCTGTGCCCATTATGTGGCTTATTGGGCCGCGGCTAGAGTTTCTCTGACTGCATTCCCACATTTTTTTCTCCTCTTTCTCCCCCCTTTCCATCCCCATATGTAGTGGAAAAGATCTACCCCTCACCCTCCCCTCTTAGTGAGGGATGTGTTTTGTTGTCTGTTTGTTTGTTTTTCTATGAAGCAGTTTGTTAGCAATAAAAAATAAAAAAAAAAAAAAAAAAACATGAGAAAGTGGGGTGGCATAACATGATTGAAAAGAAGTTGATTTTGAATTTTGAAAAATTGAATCATAGTATATATCTAAGAGTATTTTTTGTAAAATATTTTGTTATTAAGCCTAGTTTCAATTGATTATGCTGCATTTTATTCTAATCTTACATCTTAATATTTAATTAATGGAACCCATGCATGTTCTACTAGGAAGTCAATCGTCATGATTCCTTTACCAATGAGTGCAATAATTTAGAGTTCATACGTTTTGTGTTTTTTAAAGGAGGTGGGTCCAATCACTTTTTTCTTTCCTTTTTCTTTTTAAACGAACGCAATTTATTCAATGGAGTCAGTAAAACTTCAAGTCTCACTTGGAGTTTAAAGAAGGGGTCATCTAATTTCACCCCCAATGACGTCTTTCCTGGAAGATTACATGGTCTTTGGTTGGAAAACGAGTAAATATAAAAGTAAATAAAATCAAAGCATTCACCGTCTGTCAAAGTTTGGTGCCGGTCGCCAATTTTGAAAGAGAGGCTTTGTTGCGCACAATTTCTAAAGGTGACGAAGACCCCATGCATCCATTAAACTACTCTCGTTGCTTCATCAGGTCCTATCACTCCCAATAATCCTCACATCAATTTTAGTGATTAAAAAAAAAGAAAAAAAAAGAAAAAAAAAGAGAGAGATCAGTGCATATATATAACACGTGAATAATACAATTTTTTTTGATATATATATATAACAAGCTAACAAACGAGTGGACCTTCATACGAGCTTGTTCGTGAACATTAACCGATCGAGTTGAATCGAGTTTTGTATATACATTTAACGCCTCACCCCAATAACATAATATTGTCCGCTTTTAGCTCTCTCAAACTATACTTCTCAAGAGGTCACACATCCTGGTACCAGTCTCGCAGAAGCTTAACTGTGGAGGTAGCACCCCACATTGCCTGGGAATAAAAATGTACTTATAGGTATACTTACACAATTCTTGACAACAACACATTTTAAAGTCGTAATGACCATGCATGAATCTATCAGAACTCCACAGTTAAGTGTACTTCTGCAAAAGTAGTATCAGGATGAGTACGTAACCTCATGAGAAGTCTGATTTGAATAAGCCAAAACAAATGATATTGTATTATTGAAGTGGAGTGTTACAATATTATAAGCGTGCAAGTATTGTTTACTAATTGAGCATAATTTCTTCTTCATAATCGACCCGTTTAATAATCGAGTTAAGTTATTCATTTATATATAGCCTTTGCGATCAAATAAGCAAAAACGATTAAAATACCCCTATCTGCAACGTGACTAGAAGGTACATGAATGTGGCAAAACCTAGTTCCATCAATTGTCATGGGGATGGAAACTCATACCTAACTGACCTTTGCAGGGTGAGCTTTGACTGAGGGGAAAGATATAGCGATGACCATACGCAACTGCACACGTATATATATATATGTGATCGCTCTCTTCTATCCATATCCAAAAGCTTTCCTCATCTCCCATAGACAGTTCTAGAGAATCTTTCAGAGAGGGAGTGTCAGGGACGACTTGTGGAACACAGCAACATGGGCAGCCGGATGGGTTTGATCGGGTGGTTGGTCATAGTGGTAGCTATACTACAACTGAGGGGTGCAACTGCTGAGACAGTTTATACGGTTGGGGACAGCCTCGGCTGGGCTGTTCCCCCAAACACCTCCTACTACTCCACCTGGGCTACAACAAATTTACAGACATTCCTTCTTGGCGACTCACTTGGTAAGCAATCAATCAAGCACGAAACTTTTTTCTTTTCGAACAACTTTTTACAGAATTTATAGTCTCTAGCTAGTTCGAATACATTTCGTAGTTTGTTGCATCCTCAATTCTATTATTCAAAATTAGCAATTTGACAAGTTTTATTTGGTGAAGTAGTGAAAATAATAATAATAATAATAATAACTTGAATATTTATGGTATAAATCCAAACCAAAATTTATTAGATTTTATGAAGGATACAAAATCTATCAAAGATCACGGTTGCTTTGAGTTGAGGCTTTGTCCTTTCCTCTAATGGGATGATGCTCAAGAAAGTTTCACAATCAATGATCTTGCATGTAGAGGAAAGCAAACATGACATGTTTGTAAAGTGTATTTTGAGAAGCCATCAATAATTAGATAGTGACTTGGGTAATTTGAGTATTGAGCAGTACGTACCCCTAAATAATATCTTGATCCATATGACATGTTGAAGTCTGTGGATATTGTGAAAAATAACTAAATAATACATATATTTAAAAAATTAAAAAAGGGTGTGTGTATATATATATTAAAGAAGAATAAAAAAAATAGATAATTTTATTAATTATATAAAAAGAATTAACATTTTCTATAGGTTTTAATTTTTTTAGAAAAATATTTTAATAGGCTAATATGATTCTATTTTTTACTTTTTACTTAAGAAAGACACCAAGTTCGATGCGTTTTTTATTTTAATTTTTTTAAATTAGGGTCAATAGTTTCAACTCAAAAGTTGACGCTAAACATATTTTCAACATAGACAGACCCTAAATGTTGACGTTGATGTGTTTTATATTACTCGTTTTTTTTGTTTTTTTATTTTTTATTTTTACTTAGGGTGAATAGCCTTGACTCAAAAGTCAATGCTATTAACTTGTTATCAAGGTCGAATTTTTTGGGCCCACGTTGACTTGTTTTTGGTTTAGGCCCAATAGTGTCGACTTCTATTGACCTATTAGCGTCGAATCTTGAATGTTGACACTAATAATGTCATTAGAGTTGGCTTTGGGGGTTAACGCTTATGTCCTTTCAATTTATTTATTTTTTTGTAATTTTGTTATAACATTAGCGTCAACATTTTGATATGTTATTATTAGCGGCAACTACACTAATAGCTTACTGCTTCAATTCATGCATGGTAAAAAATTCTCGCCAGGTTATTAGTAGCGACATATCGATGTTGACAAAAAGTTGACAATAACATTTTTTTAAAAAAAAAAAACATTAGCGCCAATGCTAAAAGTTAACCATTAGCAGTAACTTTTGAAAGTCGGCACTAATAGTGTCGAAACTAATGGCATAATTTCTTGTAGTGTGTTCTAAGAAAATGAGGGTTTAAACCAAATGTTCAAACTCATGCTATAGTTTTGATCAACCAAGCATGCATGAAACTTTTCAAACAACTTTTTACTTAATTTAAAAGTCTCTTGTTCGAATGATGTCTAAGTTTGTTGAATCCTCAGTTTTTTATAATTATTTATATATAATAGGTGATACTTAATTAACCTAAGTTTTTTCAAAATTTGCTGTCTCTCGGACACATTTTGTTAGGTGAATAAGTTGTGAAAAATATATATATACACACGAGTTAACAGTTAGCGGGCAGTTAATAACATGCCTTTTCACATGGAAATGAGTTGGTTTTCTATAAACTTTAAATATCCAGGATTGACATCATGTTATATGAACAAAATAGAGAGATTGACGGATATTGTTTTCCGGCCATCTAATGACCAGAATTCAACTGGACGGGGACGCACATTGTGGCAGAAGTATCAAAGGCTGATTACGATAACTGCACGAAGGTATCATCTGGCTCTGCCAGCCCATTTAAATTTACTCCTCCAACTGTCGGCTCTTACTACATCATCTGCACTGTGGACGACCACTGCGAACGAGGTCAAAAGTTTTCTTTCACCGTTAATGGATCGTCGGCTGAACCGCCCACCTCTGCCGCTTCATCTCTAACCCTCAGTGCCTTATTTGCAGTGATGTCGACCACTTTCATCTATCTTTTTCTTGGCTTATCTTTAAATTAATTAATGTCCCCAAACTATAACGGTTGTTGATTATTATTTATATGTCTTCTTGTTGCTTTAGTGCTTACGTACATATATGCATGTTACATGTACTCTATTATGTAATATGTTACAATAAAAACAATTTATTATTAGTACTGTTTATTGATTGCAAAAATATATATTGCAAATTTATTAAGACTATCATGTCATTGTTTAGAACTTCATAAGATTATGGAGTTTACCTGTATTGCAAAAATATTTTTGATTAATAAAATTAAGGGAAAAGTCTACATACCCTCTAAAACTATCATTCAATTAACAATATCCCTAAACTTGATTGCATCGATCGTTTTTAAATAAAGCGTCCATACAGGAAAATAGAATTTGATTCTATATATGTATGAGTTGAGGGACTTGGGCTAAGAGGAGACAATATTTTCTACAATTATTCCTGCCATAATTGCAAATTGGTGAACAGTTTTCAAGTTTACGAAATGGATTTGTAAGATTAAGACAATATCCGATCCCCGTACTCAGTTTTCAGCCAACCTGTACTCCAGCCAGCATTAAAAGCTGGGAATAACTTGATTTAAAGTGATCGGATTGCCAAGTGCCCTGTTGGAGAGCAGTCTACCACAAGATATTTCTTTTATTTTTGTAAAGACATTTATTATAAAAAAAAAATCCAAAGATAGTTTTTGAGCTAAAGAATCTGATAAAAATATATTCAGTGTTCAAATGTAACATGTCACATTTTAATAGATGTTATTTTTTAAGCGTTTCGATATCTAAAAATAACTTGCAATTTCATAATACGTGAGGGCAACCGCAGACAGCTTCACAAATATATATATCTATATATATCAACATGGGCTTGAGCAGGTGGTTGGTTGTTGTGGTAGTTATAGTGATGATGGGTACTGCAACTACTGCAACACTTTATGAGATTGGGGACAGTGCAGGCTGGGCTGTTCCACCGAAGAACGCCTGCTACGCCATCTGGGCTACCAAAAAGACATTCTTTCTTGGTGATTCTCTTGGTAATTAAGCTCTATCAACTCCATCAATTTCGGTCATGCATGCATGTAGTTCTGCTCAATCAAGCACAGTTTTATTTTATTTTCTTTTTCTTTTCCTTTCAAACAACTTCTTACAAAATTTAGTGTCTCAATTCTTGTATTTATAATAGGTAATTAAGACTTAGAGTAATGCTAGGTATCATCTTTTTTTTTTTTTTTGACATGTCCACACAAGGAAAGAGGGAGGGAAGATTCAAACTAGTGACCTTCGCTTTATTAAGCGTGGTCCACAGCCGATTGAGTTACCCCTTGGGGACTAGGTACCATCTTTTTATCCTCCTAAAATCTTCCTAAAACTGATATGACTTTTAAAATCACCATTAAGTTTTAGATAAATCATATTTGAATTTTGATTACCACATGTCAAAAATGCATTTAACTCTAAAAATTTTAACAAACAACCTAAAATAAAAAGTATATAATCAAATTTTTTTTTCACCTTTATGTCATATTAAAATATTGAAAAAAAAAAAAACACTCTGTAAAAAGTATTAACAAACGGAACATTTTTTTTTTTCTTCAATTTCCATGATGATTACAAAGGAAATTTGTGCTCCTCGGTTCCTCACATATATAGCTATATATACTGAAAGCAATCAACTTCAGTGATATCAAAGACCTTACTTTCATCAATCAATCGGCTAAGAGTCGCTCTAAAAACAAATTCACTTTCATGAGTTTGAACATTTGAATTGAAGTCTCGTTGTTCTCACAACATTTTGATAGATTTTGTATAATTAATTCCTAAAATCTAATGAATTTTGGTTAAATTTTATACCATAAATATTCTAGTTAATTTATTTATTTTTTACAACTTATTAACAAAACAAAACTCAAGTATGATTCATCTAAAATTTAATGGTGATTTTAAAAGTCACATCAGCTTTATGATGATTTTAGGAGGATAAAAAGATGGTACTTAACATTATTCTTAAACCATAGCTATTTCTGATATGAAATGGCACCTACAATGAAGTGGCCGGTTCATCTTTTCTTCGGCTAGTGTTTTCTCGATCAGTTCATAGAGCTTAATTTGGCAGTACTTTTTTGCAAAGATCTGACACATGAGACCATTCCATTTCATATTCCATATATCACAAATTGCACATGTAATATCTATTTTAGGACAAAACTCAAGGAATTATGAAATAATTTCTTTTATTTTATATATAGTAAACTATGTAATACTAAGAGCATTTATTTGTCCCACGTCTCTTTCCAAAAGATAATGCACACAACTATGAACTATATATATCTTATTTCAAATAAAATATGATATTGTAAAAAATAATTGAATAAAGTGAAGAAATTTGTGAGTCTAACTCATCTCATAAAACCGGTCCAATAAGAGAGAGTTGCTCATTCCTTATAACATGTCCAAGATCTTGTCCACAGGCAATATGAGACTATTTCTCAACATAAAGAATGGTAGCAAAAGATTGAATTTTTATTTTTATTTTTTTTTTCCAAACTTGGGAAGAACTCTAGCTTTTTCTTATTAATAGTTTTTTTTCTTTCTTTTTTTCTTTTTTTACTCTTTTTCATTCTTCTGGTGTTCAAATGGAATGGGACACAAGACGTTGTTGAAGTGACAGAAGACAAATACAATAACTGCAGTACCACTACTCCCATCGGTGCCATAAAAAAAACCAGCCCCGCAAATTTCACCCTCACTTCCAACGCTACCCGCTATTTCATCTGCACCGTTGATAACCACTGCAAACTTGGCCAGAAGGTGACCATCAGAATTGGAGAGGAGACGGCCTCTGCTTCATCTCTGAGAGTTGATGCCTTGTCTGCAGTTCTCTACGGTGCCATAGCCATCTCTTTCTTTACATTTTTCTGAACTTCTCTATACCATGCATGTGTGTTAATTAAAATATATGGAGAATAGAATAACTTATGTACGTGAATACTGTATTGCTGTTTGTTGTAATTTTGTACAAAAAGACCTATTTATGGTTGAATAAAGCCAATTAAAATAGGAAATGCAATTAGAGAATTAATGAAAAATATTGTAGAATAAATTCACTCTATACAAGGAAATAATCAACCTATATATAAAAGAGGGACATGATTTGGTGAACACATAACCCAATTGATCAACACATACAATAAGGACAAAGGCGGAGAGTATCTGCAAGAGATAGTGACACATAAAATGACAATTGATCTCAATGTTTTTAATACATTCATGAAAAACATTATTATGTATAATTTTAACTGTACTCCAATTGTCCCATAATATATGAAAGCTAGATGTTTGAGGAACACTCATATCCCGTAGAATCCAATGTAGTTAGAGTAGCTTAAAGGTGGTGTTAGCAATAACATGGTACTTAACTTTAGTTATATTGTTTCTTGCTACGCCAAGAGAAAAGGAAATCACCCACTAAAAAACATTAACCATGCACTAAAGAACCATAACATGTAAAACAAATAGGAAGTTGTTCTTTCCCTTCATTGTTTTTATATTTAAAATATTCGTTGACAAGGGTACAACAGTGCTAACATTCTCGACATTATTATTTCTAAATTATTATCCTCGTACATACAATTAATGTTGATTGCTTTTCTCATTATAAAGTCAATTCACAGATTTTTATTTTCGCTGTAAAAAAAAAAAAAAAATCCAACAAAAGTTGCCTTGTACACGGAATGGACCATTTTTTCCCTTTGGAAAATCTCTGTTACGTGCTGCACTTGGACTCACATAAATAGACGACGTGGCTAAAAACTCCATAGAATAGCTGGAGAAAGAAAAAATCCAACAAAAGTTGCATTGGATACACGGCATGGGATTCCAACTGCTGTCGTAACGTCATTTGCAGCATCCGCAACCATTGATATAACGTACGTACGTACGTTGACATGGGACACCCCACAACATTAAAAACGATGAAACGACAAGATAATCAATTGTTTTATTGTAACATATTACAAAATACAGTACATGTATATGTGTAAAAGCACTAAAGCAGAAAGAAGATCACAGATATTATTTTCGTTGCTAGCTAGCTAGTAGAACAATGAGCTAGACAGAAATAAATAATCAACTACATATTATTAATTAATAAATGTAGACTTAAAAGCCAAGGAATAGATAGATGACTGAGGTGGACAGCACTGCAAATAAGGCACCGACGCTGAGAGATGAAGCGGAGGAGGACGTGGGTGATTCAGCAGGCGGTGATCCAACGGTTGGTGTTGAAACGACGGTGAAAGCCAACTTTTGACCACGTGTGCAGTGGTCATCAACGGTGCAGATGAAGTAGTAAGAACCGGTTGATGGAGGAGTGAATATGACAGGGCTGCCTATATAAGATGAAACCTTGGTGCAGTTGTCGTATTCATCCTTTGAGACTTCCGCCACAGTGTGCGTCCCCGTTGTCCAGTTGAATGCTGGTGATCATCAATATAAAACAATATATTATGTCCATAAAAAAAATGATGTCAAAAAGGAAAAAAAGAAAAGAATATTTGTTGGAGTTGATAGCTTACAAAGTTTGTCGCCGAGAAAGAAAGTCTTGGTGGAAGCCCAGGTGGAGTAGTAGGAGGTGTTTGGGGGAACAGTCCAGCCGACGCTGTCGCCAACCTCGTAAACTGTTGCAGCAGTTGCACCCCTGAGTAATATTATAGCTGCTACCACAATGCCAAACCACCCGATCAAACCAGTGCGGCTGCCCATGTTGCTGTGTGGTGTTCTCGACAACTCCCTGATCTAAATCAAAAAAAGATACAGAGAAACGGTTTATTTGGATATGGATAGAAGAGAGCTGATATATATACATACTTGTGAAGTTGCGTATGGTTATTAACCTTTTACCAAAGATAGAAATTTAAAAAGAGAGAAGCTGCCGTATGGTTTGGCCCATTCAATTCTCCGTCTGGGCACCATTACGTGCTGCTGAAGAATTCAAAGTGACGAAGAGAATAGTTTGTATATTCAAACAAGCAAGTTCAAGTACCCGGCCACCATCTGCGGCTCTTAATTGAATATATATATTCTGGCCGACATATGTAGATCATTCAACGGCCCAACAATGGTGACCGGGTTAATTTTAATGATAATCGTGAAGGGTGGTCGGTCGATCACGTGGCAAGCATCTAGCCCAGCCAGCTTAGTAAGATCAGCCTAACCTGAAAAGAACGGAGTTATGTCCAGGGCTGTCGCCCATTGTTTGAAATGGACTGGGCTGGATTATTGCTCCTCAAACAACATCTATTCATCAATTAGAAACACGTGTTAATTAATCAAACGTACAATTTGCCTTGTGATTAATAAAACCTAGTTGATTGTCAATGATGGGATTCAACATTGATTCCATCTATAAGGCTATAAACATACCAATTCTGAAATAAATGTGAACTCAAATAACATTGTGAGAACACTACTTTATCAATATGAAATCTACAATCATTTTGATTGGAATTAAAGAGATATGACATATCCCTCTGCGATAGGTTCAATGGGAATGAATTATATATTCTAAGTTTCGTGTTTGAGTATTTTAGTAAATTAAGAGTTACTAAAATGGGTAATGCAAAAGGGAACGTGCACACCAGTGTTCCCTATATCATGACTCTACTAAAATAAGATAGGCTCATTGAAATATGATTTTAAGAGTATAAGATCGATCACAATAGAGAAATTAAACCCGAGAACTCAAGGATTAAGAAATAGTGAATAAAGTGATGAAAAATTTATAACCGACTTTAATTTCTTTATGGATATTTCATTGAGGTGTCAAGTGCAATTATAAGAAATCAATAAAGCTGTTGATGAATCAAAATAAACACTAGAGTCATAGTAGAATAAATTATAATTAATGATAACAAAAAAACATACAAGTCAAGAAATGACAGGTATCCTAAACTCATTTTAGCTGCATGGGCTAGATGACTGCCACGTGACGTGACCATCCTTCACGATTATCGATCATTAGAACCCGGTCACAATTGTTGGGCTGTTGAATCTGTTCTGGGCGAGAATATTCAAGTAAAAGCCGCCGCAGCTGCTGGCCGGGTTGAACCGAGTACGGAGTACCAATTATATATATATATTGTCTCTCTCTTTTTAAATTTCTATCTTTGGTAAAAGGTTCATAACCATACGCAACTTCACAATATGTATATATATTAATACAATCGCTCTCTTGTATCCATATCCAAATAAACCATTCCACTGCATCTCGCATAGACAGTTTTAGAGAAAAGTATATACATCTTTTTGATCTAGATACACAGCAATATGGGCAGCCGCACGGGTTTGATCGGGTGGTTTGGCATTGTGGTAGCTATAATATTACTCAGGGGTGCAACTGCTGCAACAGTTTACGAGGTTGGCGACAGCCTCGGCTGGACTGTTCCCCCAAACACCTCCTACTACTCCGCCTGGGCTTCCACCAAGACTTTCTTTCTCGGCGACAAACTTTGTAAGCTATCAACTCCATCAAATATTCTTTTCTTTTTTTCCTTTTTGTCGTCATTTTTTTTATGGACATAATATATTGTTTTATATTGATGATCACCAGCATTCAACTGGACAACGGGGACGCACACTGTGGCGGAAGTCTCGAAGGATGAATACGACAACTGCACCAAGGTATCATCTTATATAGGCAGCCCTGTCATATTCACTCCTCCATCAACCGGTTCTACTTTCATCTGCACCGTTGATGACCGCACACGAGGTCAAAGTTGGTTTTCACCGTCGTTTCAACACCAACCGTTGATCACCGCCTGATGAATCACCCACGTCCTCCTCCGCTTCATCTCTCAGCGTCGGTGCCTTATTTGCAGTGCTGTCCACCTCAGTCATCTATATATTCCTTGGCTTTTAAGTCTAAATTTATTAATTAATATGTAGTTGATTATTTGTTTGTCTGTCTAGCCCATTGTTTTCTATGTGTGTGTAATCTGTTTAATTTGTAATGTGATACAATAAAACAATTGGTTACTATTTATCGTTATTGGAGTCAAAACGACCGCGTCTCAATTTTTTTTTTTTTTAGTTGATCAACTAATCGTCAATTTCCCAAAATCATATAATTTAATGGATTATAAGTTTTCGGACACTAAATTATAGTGCTTATACGAGTCGACAGTGTGGTGTACGTTGGAGCCAAGAACTAAGACATAATATTAAAATAAATAAAATGGTTTTTTCTTGGCAATCTAATCGATCTGTTGGGAGACAATTAAAAAGATGATTCAATATATTTTAGAAACAAATTTTTTCTCCTCACAGTTAAATAATGGATTTTATTGTAAATTGCACCTTTAAACTATATACTCATCAGAGGGAAAAACATTATTCTTGAAATAATGAATAATTACTCACTGGGACAATCATACAGGACCTATGCTGAATTAGCTTATAACTCTTCAATTGGATAATGATACTTTTTTAAATAAATATTAAAATATATACTACTTTCGGCCAATTGGTCTTTACATTTCAGAATTTGCCTAGAATTACATTCAAGATAAGTAGAGTACAAATGCTTTAATTTTGTGATTAGATGTAATTGAAGAAAGACAAGATAATAGTGGAGAGAACCGCAGTCATGAAGGCACCAACGGTAAAAGATGAAGCAGAGCTAGAAGGTGCATGTGTCAAAACAGTAATACCGAATTTCTGGCCACGTTTATAGTGGTCGACATCTAGGGAGAATAGTAAGAACCGTAGGTTTCCAATGGTATGATTACTGGAGTCAAAGCAAAAACTGTTCCAGCTGCCTCTTTTGTGCAGTTAAAACCCAATTTGTTTTTAGCGACATTTTCTTCCAAATAGTAAAGCTTTTATATATTTTTTGAGAACGGTTAGAACATTTGAAATGTCCCGGTCCTACCCCTAGTTAAGGGACATAGTAATATGGACCCTAAGGTTAGTTGGGATTGAGTTGAGCTGGAGCAGGACGGGTTTCGAACCCAAAAGGACCTTTGGGCCAATTTCTAGCGTGGAGCATCGATCCTTAGCCCTAGATGATCGACCCTCTTGTGACCAGATGCAATTTTAGGGTATTCTGAAGCTATAGTGCGACCATGAAGTCTTTATATTACATGTCCATCGAGATAATGCAAACGCTACCAAGAATCAAGAATATGTAATATCTCGGGTAAACCACATGGAGTTGAACTATGACATGATTCTCATATTACAGCATCTATTATATATATATATTGTTATAGATATTTTAGCAGAAGATGGATCCCGAAAACCATCTGATTGTTGTGAGGGATTTGATCCGGATCATTTTTTAGGATTTGGACCCCGTGTGGCTCAAGTTCATATGGGATGCTAATGGATCTACCCGCCAGGATATGATAGATATTATCGATCTTTATGTTGTACCTTGTTAAATGTAGGCTTTAATTATGTTTTCAAAACAGTAAATGTGGTATGTAACATATTTTAATGATTGGTCTTTGACCGTGGCATTTGGGAGCTAATCTATGTTATAATGCTTTAAGCTCACTCATGTGATTTATTGTGATTGTGAGTTTAAATTATAGTTATCTCTACCATCGGTGAAAAGTCTTCTGCTACAGACTCTCTAAGGAGATAATGAGATCCTTAAGTTTCTTCGTGGAATCAGATCAACTGAAAGGCAAACCATTGAGCCAATTATTACTACTTATTTGATTTCATTGGGGCGAAATTAGCTCATTAGAAAGAAAGAAAAATAATAATAATAAAAATTGACAACACGCTTTTGCCTGGCTATTGTATTATCATATAACAATACAATACAAAAAAAATAATAATAAATAAAGAAGGTATAGTTGTTAATGTGCTTTTTTTTTCTTTTTTTCTTTTTTTTTAAGTGTTATGAAATGTTATAAATGGTGAAAAAGAATTTGGAGTATTTTATGTTTGGAGTTATTTACTAATATCTTTATTTTGAAAAAAATAAAAAATAAAAAATAAAACCAAAATCAAAATTTTGGTTTTATTTTTTATTTTTTATTTTTTTCATCTTGTGCAAATATTTTTGTCATTTTAAGTCGCGAAGTGGAGACACTATAACCCCTATGATAAATTGGCGGGAACATTACAAAATTAAAAGATAGGGGATATAGCAATTAAACATGGTGGTAAATTGAGAGAAATATGTGAAAAATGGACTGCAAAATATATGCATCGTGGTCCCATATTAAGATTTGGCAATCCACAAAATTCTATCATGCAAGGTACGTGTATATATATATACCGATAATGGGCCAATTTCTAGCATGGAGGATCGATCCTTAGCCCTAGATGATCGACCCTCTTGTGACCAAATGCAATTTTAGGGTATTCTGAAGCTCTAGTGTGACCATGAAGTCTTTATATTACAGGTTCATCGGGATAGGAGTTGAACGATGACATGATTCTCATATTACAGCATCTACTATATTTATATTGCATTCATAATTAAATTAATAAATTATGACTCACATTAATGTTACATGTCATTTATAAACTAAGATCACCATATAATGGCATGTACGTCATGTACATTTATACTCACTAAGTCGTCAGACTTACTCTTATATCTATTTCCCTATATATATATATATATATATATATATATATATATATATATATATATGTTGTTATAAATATTTTAGTAGAAGATGGATCTTGAAAACCATCTAGTTGTTGTGAGGGATTTGATCCGGATCATTTTTTAGGATTTGGACCCCGTGTGGCTCAAGTTCATATATGATGCTAATGTAGTTACCCACTAGGATATGATAGATATTATCGATCTTTATGTTGTACCTTGTTAAATGTAGGCTTTAATTATGTTTCCAGAACAATAAATGTGGTATGTAACATATTTTAATTATTGGTCTTTGACCGTGGCATTTGGGAGCTAATCTATGTTATAATGCTTTAAGCTCACTCATGTTATTTATTGTGATTGTAAGTTTAAATTATAGTTATCTCTATCTATTAGTGAAAAGTCTTCCGCTGCAGACTCTTTTAAGAGATAATGAGATCCTTGAGTTTTGTTCTTCGTGGAATAAGATCGACTGAAAGGCAAACCATTAAGCCAATTACCACTTAATTGATTTCATTGGAAAGTTACATATTGTGTTTAAGAAAAGTAATAAAATAGCTAAGATGATAGCTCTCAACAAAGTTGGTGATTACAGCGGGGGATTATGGCAAGCTAGTGGACTAAAAATTGTAGTCGAAAGGTCTTATAATAAATGACTAAGTTAGGAGCAAAATGACTCCAGGCAAACAGGTAAACTTTATATGGTGGGGGAGGTCAAACAGTCGCTAAGATGGGCTGAGAAGAGCCTTGATATGAGAGGAGTGAAAAGAAGATAAAATCTAAGACTCAAACCAAAAGGACAAGTACGATGCATATTCATTCATTCACTATTAATTGTTATTGCTTTAATAAATCGACAATTCTTTTATATTATTGAATCAATTGACTTATTTGTTTGCCTGTGTGATTGTGGTAACCTTACAATTACATAGATATTGTTGTAGTGCTTACAGGTTTGGATGATTTGGGTAATCTAATGGGTGTGCTTAGATGTCTTTTCTTGAAGTGCTCAAGGATCTCAAGCTTGTGGAGTTTTGACTTGAGTTAAGTTTGTCAGTTAGATTTTTATTAATGCCTTGTTTGGCATGTTTTAGTACTTTTGTATAAACAATAATGTTTTAATTGTAAATAATTTATATAATGAATTAGAAGCTTCGGTACATTCTTTTGAAGTTTATGTTGTCTTTTAGAAGCACAAATTTAGTATTGTATTTTCCGTTGCAAAATTTATATCTATAATGTTGTAACATCACGTGGAAATTAAACTGGTGATTTTTGCTTACTATTTTTCTGGTTCAAATATCGGGGCATCAAAAAATGTTTGAAAGCATGCTAGGGTTTTTCTGTTTTCTTAGTTGCAGTGTTTAAACCGTGTACCACAGGGCCTTTGACTTATAATCTTGGATCTACTTCTATAAACACCATGGTTGAACATTATTCGACCGCGACCAAACATCTCTTTGGCTCCTTGTGTAACACTTTCATTCGAACTAGCTTTGACCGAGATACTAACTAAGGCCCTTTGAGGTATTTTGTAAAACTCAGTTATTCAACCTTGTTTGAATTTTTTTCAACCACCCTTGTGAATGAGCCTCTCGGAAGCTTGAATTTTAACATACTTAAATTCCTCGTTCGACCGTCCTTTGACCACCATTGTGACTAAGCCTCTCGGGAACTTAGATCTTTTAGATGTACCAAGTTGCACTCGAACTCCTTTGACCGGTAGTCTCTGATCTTTAGTTTTCACCACAATTTGGACTCCAAATCAAGAACCAACTTGACAGCCTTAATTAGACTCATAATCAAACTAGTTTTGACAATGAATTTGAGTCAAACTTTATTTTCGATGCTAATTCAGTTGCAAATTTGCCAGCTAAAAGACCTAGCAGTGTTGAATCAAAATCGGTGCAAATTGGAATTTTCTGTCACCCCTGTCAGTGTTCGCAATATCTACGGCAACTTAGTACTATGGCATAAAGCTGAAGTCAGTCTTCACCTTCTCTAAGTATACCCCCCCCCCCCCCTTTTTTTTTTTTTTTTTTTCAATAGGTCTAATAAAATTACTACTTTATATCACCATTTGTTATGAATGCATTCATGCATTAGGTGGATGACCATTTAGTTCCATCTCTTGGAATTCTACACATTCATGTCATCTTTTAGAATTCCTATAACATCCATGTAATAAATTGATTAACCCTTTTGTTTCATATTCCCCATTTCATATTCATTAACCTCCCATTATGATTTCATGCCTATAAAAGGGAGTATTGAGTTGTATGTAAAATACACAATAATAGAGAAGAATAATACATAGTTCCTGAAGAACTAGTTTCATATATTGCAATCTTTTATCTTGTCTTGTTATTTTCTTTAATTTTACAACACGTTATCAGCACGAAGCTCTAGCCAATTGTTGTGTTCTTTTGATCTTCAACATCAAAAGCTATCCGTGAGGTATTCTCAATTCATTAAATTTTTATTGTTTTATGATTCATGTGAGATTTATTATAAAGCTATCATAATACTTGCATATTATGATTCATGTGAGATTTATTATAAATTAGAATTTTATCATACTAATGTTATGAATATGATGTCTTCTAATTTTATATGCCTGAAGCATATAAAAACTGAGTACCTTTCGGTAAAGGATCCCTTGATCTTGTGGAATAATTTAAGGGAGAGATACGAGCACCAGAAGATAGTTATCCTCCCAAAAGCTCGTTATGATTTGATGCACCTGAAGTTGCAAGATTTCAAGAGTGTCAGTGATTAACTCTGAACTCTTCAAAATCAATCCACAATTAAAATTGTATGGAGAAAAAGTCACTGATATGGATATGTTAGAAAAAACATATACCACATTTCATGCCTCGAATGTGCTCCTGTAGTAGCAATATCGAGAGCGTAATTTCACAAGATATTCTGAACTGATATCTTGCATTCTAGTGACTGAGCAAAACAACGAGCTATTAATGAAAAAGTATCAATCTCGTCCAACAGATTCTACACCATTTCCTGAAGCAAATGGAACCTCATTTCATGGTAATAAAGGAAACCATGGTCGTGGACGTAGACGTGGTAGAAAAAAAAAATTATAAAGGTCAAAGGGAACGAACTCATAATTTTTACAAAAGAAATGCTCCATACCACCAGAAGTGGAACCACATTGAGGGGAAACAAAATGAAAACAAAGGTTTACAGAATAAACCTACAAAGAACTATGAAGATAAATGTTACATGTGTGATATGAAAAAGATATAGATCACGTACCTGTCGTACGCCTAAACATCTGGTAGACCTATATCAAACCTCCATAAAAGAAAAGGAGATAGAAATGAATTTTGCTAATCACAGTAATCCTGAAGATTCTCCAATTTTTCGTAATACTCTAAATGGAAAGGGTAACATTCATCTTAATGTTTCTGATTTCTTTGTAGACTCTAACACAAAAACTGATATTTTCATTGGTGATAAATATGTCTATAACAATTAAAATGTTTTCATTGTGTCTTAATCACATTGAGTTTACATTGTTAAATTTAATTGTATTTTGTTATTTTCTTTTTGATTAATGAAATTTTAATATATATTTTGTTTATATATAGAGGTATGGGTCATATTGATGGAATGATTAATTTCAAGATGATTGGTGAAGATTTGTGTCTAGCAGACAGTTGTACAACGCACACAATTCTTAGAGATAAGAAATATTTTCAATACTTGATATTAAACAAAGCTAGTGTCAATACAATATCAGGTTCATCAAACCTAATCGAAGGCTCTGGAAGAGCGAATATTATATTGCCAAAAGGAACAAAATTTTGTATTGACGATGCTTTGTATTCTTCTAAATCTAGAAGAAATTTAATTAGTTTTAAGGATATTCGTCTAAATGGTTATCATGTTGAAACCACTAATGAAGGCAGTGACGAATATCTTTATATTACTTCAATAATTTCGGGCCAGAAGCTCATATTGGAAAAACTGCCTGCTTTCTCTTCCGGGTTGTATTATACAACAATAAGAACAATTGAATCACATGTTGTGATGCACCAGAAGTGCTCTAATCCAAAGATGTTTATGCTTTGGCATGATCGTCTTGGACATCCGGGAACAATTATGATGCGTCGAATAATTGAGAACTCTCATGGGCATCCCTTAAAGAACCAGAAGATTCTTTTACCAAGTGATTATCCTTGTGCTGCATGTTCTCAAGGTAAACTTGTTATCAAACCATCCCCTTCTAAGATAATTATTGAATCTCCATCATTTTTACAAAGGATTCAAGGGGATATATGTGGGCCGATTCACCCTCCATGTGGGCCATTTAGATATTTTATAGTTTTAATAGATGCATCATCTAGGTGGTCACACGTTTGCTTGCTTTCTACTCGTAATGTTGCATTTGCTAGACTTTTTTCTCAAATAATTAGATTACGAGCACAATTTTCTGATTATCCAATTCAATCTATTCGGATGAATAATGCGGGTGAATTTACATCTCAAGCATTTTATGACTATTGCATGTCAATTGGAATTAATGTTGAACATCCTGTTGCTCATACTCATACTCAAAATGGTTTAGCTGAATCGTTTATTAAACGACTTCAGTTAATTGCTCGACCTTTGCTTATGAAAACAAAATTACCTGTTTCTGCTTGGGGACATGCAATATTACACACTGCATCATTAGTTCGGATCAGACCAACAGCTTACCAAAAATATTCCCCTGTGCAACTTGCATTTGGTTAACCACCAAATATTTTTCATTTTCGTATTTTTGGTTGTGCTGTATATGTTCCAATTGCGCCACCTCAACGCACTAAGATGGGACCTCAACGTAGACTTGGAATTTATGTTGGTTTTGATTCTCCTTCTATCATTAGATATCTTGAGCCTTTAACTGGTGATGTTTTTAAAGCACGTTTTGAAGATTGTCATTTTGATGAAAACATATTCCCATCACTAGGGAAAGAAAAGTCGTTGCTAGAAGCACGACAAGAAATCACTTGGAATAATTCGACGTTATCTCATTTTGATCCTCGTACAAATCAATGTGAACTAGAAGTTCAGAAGATCATTCATTTGCAAAGTATTGCAAATCAATTGCCGGATGCATTTACTGACAACAAGAAAATAATTAAGTCTCACATTCCAGCTGCTAATACTCCAGCGAAAATAGAAGTCCCTGTAGGACAATTAATTAATACAGCAGCAAATGAGTCTAAGGTGCGCCTGAAGCGTGGAAGACCTATTGGTGCAAAGGATAAGATTCCCCGGAAGAGAAAAGCACAAGGAAATGAAATCGGTGCTCCTGAAGAGGCCTTACCCACAAAACAGGCAACGAAAATTGATCCATCCAAACTTTCTGTACAAAATTCTCCTGAAAGGAATCCCCTGAAGAGGAATCTCTTGAAGAGGAATCTCCTGAAGAGTTACCTCCTGAAGAGGAACAGGTACTTGAAAATAATGAGATCTCAATAAATTATGTAAGTACAGGAGAAATATTTGATAGAAATAAAATTGTTGTCGATAACATATTTTCATTTAAAGTTGCATTTAACATTACCAGAAGTAATGATGATATTGAACCACAAACCGTCGAAGAATGTCGACGTAGAAATGATTGGCCAATGTGGAAGGAAGCAATTCAAGCAGAATTGAACTCACTAGCAAAACGTGAAGTATTTGGACCTGTAGTCCAAACACCTAAAGGTGTATCGCCTGTTGGATACAAGTGGGTATTTGTACGAAAACGAAATGAGAAAAATGAAATTGTGAGATACAAAGCAAGACTTGTTGTACAAGGTTTCCTGCAGAAACCTGGTATTGATTATGAAGAAACATATTCATCTGTAGTGAATGCAATTACATTTAGATTTTTGATTAGCTTGGTAGTTACAGAAAGTTTGGATATGCGTTTAATGGGTGTGGTTACAGCATATTTATATGGATCACTTGATAATGATATATACATGAAAATCCCTGAAGGATATAAAATGCCTGAAGCATATAATTCAAAATCCTGAAGTATTTATTCTATCAAGCTACAAAGATCTTTATATGGGTTAAAGCAATCCGGACGCATGTGGTACAATCGTCTTAGTGAATATCTATTGAAAGAAGGATTTGAGAATAATCCAATTTGTCCATGCGTTTTCATTAAGAAATCAGAATTCGGATTTGCTATCATTGCAGTTTATGTAAATGATTTAAATCTTGTTGGGACTTCAGAAGAGCTCATAAAAACTGCCACATATTTAAAAAATGAGTTTGAGATGAAAGATCTTGGAAAGACAAAATTTTGCCTTGGTTTACAAATTGAACATTTTCCAAATGGAATTCTTGTTCATCAGTCAACATACACAGAAAAAGTCCTGAAGCACTTTTACATGGAGAAAGCTCATCCTTTGAGCACTCCAATGGTTGTTCGGTCACTTGATGTGAAAAAAGATCATTTTCGCCCTCGAGAAGATGACGAAGAAATTCTTGGTCCTGAAGTACCATATCTTAGTGCAATTGGTGCTCTGATGTATCTTGCAAATTGCACACGACCTGATATAGCATTTTCAGTTAATTTATTAGCAAGATACAGCTCTGCACCAACTCGAAGGCATTGGAATGGGGTCAAACATGTTCTACATTATCTTCGTGGAACAGTTGACATGGGATTATTTTTTTCAAAAGGTTCAAATTCACAATTAGTTGGATATGCAGATGCGGGTTTTCTTTCTGATCCGCATAAAGGTAGATCTCAAACAGGATATCTATTTACAAGTGGAAGTACTGCTATTTCATGGAGATCTGTCAAGCAAACACTTGTTGCTACTTCTTCAAATCACTCAGAGATTATTGCAATTCATGAAGCAAGTCAGGAATGCATATGGCTAAGATCAGTAATTCAACACATTCGAGAAAAGTGCGGTTTATCCACAATCAAAGATAGCCCGACAATATTATATGAAGATAATGCTGCTTGTATCACACAGATCAGAGGAGGATATATTAAGGGTGATAGAACCAAACACATTTCACCAAAGTTCTTTTATACACATGAGCTCCAGAAGAGTGGTGATATTGATGTTAAACAGATACGATCAAGTGACAATTTGGCAGATTTATTTACCAAAGCATTACCAACTGCAACATTTAAGAAGTTGGTGAATAACATTGGAATGCGCCGACTGAAGGATCTTTCATTATAAACAATTGAAGCTCTTCATGCTAAAGAGGGGGAGTAAAATGATTATGCTGATTGTACTCTTTTTCCTTCGCTAAGGTTTTTTCTACTGGGTTTTCCTTTGCAAGGTTTTAATGAGGCAATCCTAAAGCATACGAAGGCACACAAGAATATTGTACTCTTTTTCCTTCGCCACAGGTTTTTTCCCACTGGGTTTTCCTTGGCAAGGTTTTAACGAGGCATATTCTTAGTGTATGGTCATCCAAGGGGGAGTGTTATGAATGCATTCATGCATTAGGTGGATGACCATTTAGTTCCATCTCTTGGAATTCTACACATTCATGTCATCTTTTAGAATTCCTATAACATCCATGTAATAAATTGATTAACCCTTTTGTTTCATATTCCCCATTTCATATTCATTAACCTCCCATTATGATTTCATGCCTATAAAAGGGAGTATTGAGTTGTATGTAAATCACACAATAATAGAGAAGAATAATACATAGTTCCTGAAGAACTAGTTTCATATATTGCAATCTTTTATCTTGTCTTGTTATTTTCTTTAATTTTACAACACCATTATCAATTTCGTCCACATTAATTCAAAACATTTCGTATTGATGGGGCAGTTGGGTAATCATGCATCCTCATATTTATTTTCTATTGGGTACAATTTTCTTATATTACTTTTAACTTTTTCTAAGACTTTAGAGGTTACTTTCTTCAAAATAAAGCCTCATTTGATTTTCTACACATTCTCTTAGTAATTAGCTCATTAGAAAGAAAAAAGATAATAATAATAAAAATTGACAACACGCTTCTGGCTAGCTATTGTATTATTATATAACAAAACAAAAAAAAACAAAAAAAAACAAAAAAAAAAAAAAAAAGAAGAAGAAGAAGAAGAAGGTATAGTTAATTGTTAATGTGCTTTTTTTTTTTTTTTTTTAAGCGTTATGAAATGTTATAAATGTAAAAAAGAATTCGGAGTATTTTATGTTTGGAGTTATTTACTAATATCTTTATTTTGAGAAAAAAAAAAGAAAAAGAAAAAACCAAAATCAATTTTGAGTTGTTGTTGTTGTTGTTTTTATTTTAAAAAAAAAAAAGAAAAAAATTCTCTTTTTTTTTTCGTAATTTTTCATCTTGTGCAGATATTTTTGTCATTTTAAGTCGCGAAATGGAGACACTGTAACCCCGATGATAAATTGGGGGGACCATTACAAAATTAAAAGATAGGGGATTATAGCAATTAAATATGGTGGTAAATTGAGAGAAATATGTGAAAAATGGACTGCAAAATATATGCATCGTGGTCCCATTAAGATTTGGCAATCCACAAAATTCTATCATGCAAGGTGGGCCAATTTCTTATTGACGAAGTTATATATATATATATACTGATAATGGGCCAATTTCTTATTGACGAAGTTATGATATTTGTGGAGCTTTTTTTTTTTTATAGGTTAAATGTTAAAAAATTGTAATATTCTCTATAAGGAAATGCTAGGTGTTCTTCTAGTGTTCTCCTGATGTCATTCCAACTGTGATTTGACTTTTAAAATCATCAATAAATTAAAAGTAAATAATAATAATCTCAAACTCAACGATAATTTTAAAAGCTACATCATAGTTGAGAGAATACCTAGCATTTCCCTTCTCTATATATCCCCGATCTATTTTATTGTGTTGCATTTAACAATGTACATGATATTACGTCATTTAAAAATTTCAAATGAAGTGGCACTATATTTATTGTGATCCTCTCAATTTCAAGTGAAATAGAGATGAATCATTTTATCATCCAAATTAGACTTCATACCATCTAACGGTGTATATATTGCCTATGTTGCCATGTCATTTAAAAAGTTTAAATAATGTAATACTATATACACCATTAGATATTCACCATGTAATAACATATACAATACCATTAAATTTTGTAAAATCTAATTTTGATAACGAAATAGATCTTTCCATTAATTCATTCTTATCTCTATTACAAACTTTGGATTTTGAACCTTAGCCACCTCTATAAAGCAACATACGATGTGCAAACACTTGTATTAAATAGTTGGACAAAAGCCAAAATGACATTTACTCCCTAATACACTGGGAGATTTCTAAATTTCTACCTTCGTCCATGGTTTCCCCTTCCGGCCACTGGAGGACTTGGAGGCGGGTTTGCCGGAACTCGATCTAGTTCAAAGATTGTTCGTTGTTTCACAAAGACAGCTTTGGGCAATTCTTTTCCATCTCTTGCTGCATAAGCCAACTCCGGCATCTTCTCACCTAAGTGTTGCACCAAAGTAATTATATACCACGAAATATTCATAGAAGAGAAAAATAAATAAATAAAAGAAACTAGCAATTGGCCTTAAAATTAAGATGAAAACACACAGTTCAATTAATTGGAAGTAGACACATGAAATAGACCGCGGGTGACGGGTTCATTAGTGTTGATCGGGAAGGAAGTAAGTGAGTCTGTTTGGCCCTGCGATTTTGTGGGTAAAAAGAGTATTTTTATACAAAATCGCAAGAAGGGTGTGTACTCTTACCAGCGGCAGACTTGTTCCATGCAAGATGTAGGATAATAAATACCAGAAAACCAAGCAAGAGGTGTCCCTTCATCTCAGGCCTCATGTTGCTGCTATATGGGGAAAGCTGTGAATAATGCAATAATATATACTAGTTTGTTCATCTTTGTGCAGCATATATACTGCAGCCTTCCCGTCGCCTAGTCTTTCACGGTACTGGCCGGTCAAATTTGGAGGGCTTGATGGTCCTTTTCAGTGACTTCTTTGACACAATTTTATTTTTTTTTTAATTTTTTTTTTTGCACAAAACAGAGAGATGAGATTCAAACTAGTGACCAGCTCTTTATAAAGCATAGTCTCAGCTGATTGAATTACCTATTAGACTTAACACATAATTAAGATGATAAACATAGTTCAATTGATTTTTTTTTTTTTTACTTGTTCGCAATAAACGGGGAGAAGAGATTCAAACTAGTGATCACCTCTTTATGAAATATAGTTCCCAACTGATTGAGTTACCCCTTGCGACTTGACACGTATAATTAAGATGATAAACACAGTTCAATTGATTTTTTTTCTTTCCTTTTTTTACAAATATATATAAGTCCCTTGCATGTGTTGCTGGTCCTTGAAGACCAGAACGTTTTGTCTTTGGTGTGGATATCCTATACCTAAAGATGAACTGGATCATACAATTCAAGACTTACCAACTTGGTCTTTAATGGAGACTCAAGGATGAGAACGGAATATATATGTGTTGCTGCTCCTTGAAGACCAGATGTTTTTTCTTTGGTGTGGAATTCCTATACCTACAGATTAACGGGTCATACACTTCAAGACTTACCAACTTGATCTTTAATGGAGACTTAAGGATGAGGACGGAATATATATATATATATATATATATAGGGAATTCACCGGGGGGAATGTTTCGATACTGGATCCTCTTCCTATGCTAAAGTTAGTTCCTTTCTATTCTTTTGTAAACATTGGGGAGCAAACAAACTTGAAAATGACTTTCTCCAATTTGCATTTTTTTTTTTTTTTAATTATAAGGACATAGTTGAAATAAATTTTATTCAAAAAATATGTGCTTCTCACATGCTATTTAAAAAAAAAAAAAAAAAACATGTATTTTTACATGAAAAATGACACATGTCATTTTTATAGAATATATTTGAGAAATTTTCTCTAACCTATTCTATAAAAATGACATGTGTCACTTTTGATCATTTAAATCAATCAAGGTGTTATTTCTTTTCAATTTAAGACCATCCCTCATTTTCTTCCTTTCCTTTTACTGAGCCAAGTTGAAAAATCATCTAAATTAAGTTCCAACTACAAAAATCATACCACAAGAGTTTTTATTTCAAACTTCATTTAATATGTCAAGTCGAATAATCTAATAGAAATCTAATAATAATTAAAGTGTACGTGCCCATATATGTCACACACTATTTAATTAGATACAAATTAAATTAACATAAGTTTCACTAATTAATTAAATTCATGTGCCAAACTATACTCATGTTGTGTCATTCATACTTGGGACATTTTACACTTAACTATTGCCATGTTCTAATTACATGAAATATGTTAAGACTGAAAATTTGAAATTACCAGTATTTTGTTGTCTAAAGACTAAATTTGTTAGCAATTTGGATAATAATTATGAGAAATTTTATGTGGAACTCACTTGTTCGAATAAATGTGCACAATCATCTATCCGAACGACGAGTCTCTCATAATTACCATCCAAATTGCTAGCCGAAAATCTCAATTTGTTAAAAAGGTCCATGTAAAAGCAATTGCTCCTACCACTCCACCTGGGCTTCCAGCAAGACATTCTTTCCCGGCGACAAACTTTGTATGCTATCGATCGACAACATCAAATGGTCATTTCTTTTTACCTTTTTGACACATCATTTTTATGAACAAAGGATTATCTATCTATTTCGTGGCTTTTAAGTCTAAATTTATTAATCAATGTCCCCAAAAGTATAACAATATATATTTGATTATTCTATTTAATTTGTAATATGATACAATATTATTAGAACAATTGTTTACTATTTGTCGTTGGAGTCAAAACGTCCACGTCTCAATTTTTTATTTGATTTTATAGTTAATCAACTAATCGTCAATTGCCCAAAATCATATAATTTCATGGATTATACAAGTTTTTGGACAGTAAATTAGGGATCCGGATCCTCTGGAATTGGTAGGGGAATTCTTGTTTTTGAAATTTCAGATTCAAGCCATTCATTTTCATCCAAGAGTCATTATCTTGCCACGTGTCCCATTAATAATAAAATAATAATAAATTTTTAATGATATTAATAAGAGATATGCGATAGTGCAATAAAAAGACCATTATTATTATTTTATTAATAGAGAAACACATGGCAGGATAATGACTATTGAATTAAAAGGAATGGTTTGAATCTGAAATTTTAGAAACTAAATAGAATTCCCCTAAGAATTTCAAGGGATCCGAATCCATAAATTAGTGCTTATACGAGTCCGACAACGTGGTGTTGGAGCCAAGAACTAAGACATAATATTAAAATAAATAAAATGGTTTTTTCTTGGCAATCTAATCTGTTGGAGACAAAAAGATGATTCAATATATGTCAGAAACAATTTTTTCTCAGCATAGTTGAATAATGGATTTTATTGTAAATTGTACCTTTAAACTACGTACTGAGAGGGAAAAACATTATTAGCCTATAACTATCCAATTGGATAATGATACTTTTTTTTAATAAATATTAAAAAATATACAACATTCGGCCAATTGTTCTTTACATTTCAGAATTTGGCCACGTTTGTAGTGGATGCATCATGCACCAATGGTCAAAGATGAAGCAGAGCTAGAAGGTGCACGTGTCAAAACGGTAATACCGAATTTTTGGCCACGCTTTTCCAACTCAATACCGGATTTAATGCGGATAGAAAAGAAAACCACTCTTAAAAGTGTTTTTCATTGATAACTGGTCAAAATAATATAATAAATTAAGGCTATAGATAGCCATTACATATATTTATACTACCTAGACTCCTGAACCTAAGAAAACGCTCAAATAAAAGTTTGTTTACAAAAATTTATTGGAGCTTGTCTGAACGTGTAAGAGGCTCTTTCGAACCTAACTATGGTTTCCTCGTATTCTTACATGAATTCTCAATTCACACAGCAGCTCGTTCTAACCCAACTTTAAACGAGTGCATCTATGAATAACTCATTCGAACCCAACTTCACATGAGTTATTGAACGAGCTATTTTGTCAACTCGTTTTAAAGCTTGTTGAAACATAAACAACAGACGAGCAATCTTGTATGGCTTTTCAATTTTATTTTTACGGTCTATTTTAACTTAGTAAACATTTGAATTAGAAAAACTTAATGAAATATGACTTTGTAACCCTCTAAATGAGCTTTCCAACGCCATTAATTATGTCGCCATATGATGTCAGAATCGCTATATATGTCCCTTTTGTTAAAGCAAATATGATTGAAAATTGTACTCTATCAACAACCTTCATTATTCGACCTATGGCCCACGAAGGAATGTGGGTCAAACACGGTAGAGGATTTTCTCCCGTCCATTTTGGATTGGAGAATATCCAATTAATAATTAGGATCTCTTTAGAGAGATCCTAAGGCCATAAATGAAACATATGTCCCATTGATAGAAATAATAATAAAATATTCTACATATTTTAAATTTAATTAAAAAAATAATAATAAGAAGTTTAAAAAAATAATAAAATATTAAGGGGTGGTCGGACCACCCCAGTTGGGCTTGGGGTGGCTCAGCCACCACCTGGGGTGTTTCGATTACCCTAAATTTATTTATTTATTTATTTAATCTTTATTTATAATTTTTATTAATTGGGATGAAAATTTTTGAGTTAAGTTCAAATTTTTTGAGTTGAGTTGAATTGAGTTTAAAAAATTGCCAAACATGAATTTAGAAAAAATTTCAGTTTGAGTTGGAAAATCTTTCTTCCCAAACAAGGCTAGGTTTTCAGTGGTACGATTACTGGAGTCGAAGCTAGAACCGTTCCAGCTGCCTCTTGTGTGGAGTTAACGTATTCGTCTGCTGTATGTAGTATTCGTCCAGTTGAATGCTGGTCATCACCGTAGATGAAGAAACAGATGTACGTACATGATCAGTACCTCTCTTTGTATTTTCTTTTTATTAAAAAAAAAAAAAATCAATAAACAATAAATAAAAGAATTCATCTTTGCATACGGGTATCAATTTCATGTACACGTACATATCTGCTGAGCTGACATGTTCTATTTACCGTTAACATTAACTCGATGAAAATTGACGCAAAACAACGTCATAATGCAACAAAAAAAATTTCAATGTTTGCGACGTAACCATTAAAGTAAAATTCTACTCTTACCCCAATTTTTCTAGAAAAGTGTAGTAAATTAGGATACAAACGATGCATGAACTTGCAGTGGCTTAGATCAATTAAGACATAATTAGAAATTAAATTTTTGCAAATTCCTATTGTGATTTGATCATTAAGTTAATTTTTTGTTCATTAAGAAATATGAATCAAAACCTATATATAATTATAAATAAGAATTATTTCTAAAAATTTGGTGATTTTAGTCTAATGAAATTGGCGGTCTTCTCTTGGAGAGAGTTATATTGTTATAGATGGAAGGCTTTTAGAAAGGTGTGAAGAATTTTTTTTCAAAGAACTAATGGATAGATTTGAAACTTGAGTCAGTTTGGAATTTTGTTTAAAAATTGAGCTGTCTATAAAAATAAAATAGAAAAAATATTTTTAAAAAGTCTAATTTTCAAGCTTTTTTAAAACGTAGTTTTGAGTTTTATAGAGAAATAAATCCAAAAAAAATAAATAAATAAGTTTTTTCACTAAAAGACCCACTTTTGCCTACCGACAACTTCTTAAGTATGAACAATAGTTGTTTAGGATAAGTATCCATTGCACCCAGTAAAGCCACTGCAGGGATCAAGCACACAACCAAACCCATGTGGCCGCCCATTTTATGGTCGGGTTCGCCGGTCGTATCAAAACAAATCCAATAAACTTAATCTGTTAATTTCATATCAAATTTGTAAATCGTATTAAAAATTGTCAAGTAAACTCTGGGCGAAGTATTGGACTCGTAGAAGTAGAAGAGAGCTCACCCAAAAAGGATATATAGTTTTGAGTTGCTTTTAATTACTCATTCTCAAATTCTTATTTTCATGTTGAATTATTAAATCCACCTTTTTTCATTACGTGCTGCGCTTGGACACATACAAATCCACTAGGGCTCGCAACGTGGCTCAAAACTGGATAAGATTGCCGGAGAAAGACAAACATGATATGAATTAATAGTTAAACAACCATCTCAGCAGCTGTCCTTAATTCCAACAGCTGTCGGCGCTTCATTATCATGCATCATCCGCGACCATTATTATCGGAAATCTCCGTTTTATGTAAAATTTATCTGTCTAACGGTATGTTTAGAAATGCGTTTGAGGAACCTAGGATTTAACACTTAAAAAATTTGTTTGAAGAAAAAAGTAATTGTTTGGTAAAAAAAAAATTAAAAGCACTTTTAAAAATTTAAAAAGCTTAAAAATGGATAAAGCACACTTTTAGCAAAAACTTAAAAATGAAACTTTTACCAAAAAAAACTTTTTTTTTTACTTAAAAGCTCTATTTTTCAAACGCAATTTTAAACATACTCTAAATAAATTTTGAGCTGCACATAGTGGCGGAGCCACATATGTGTTTGGGGGTGCCAAAGATCTAATTTTTTTTTTTTTTTTCCCCAAAAATTTTTTTTAAAAAAAAAAAAAATTCCAAGGATGCTACTATGAATGGTAAACTTTAATAATGCCCAAACTTAATACATATGTATGGTAACCAAAAACAAAAAAAATCCTTATCTAATACATATGTATGGTAAACTTTAATATTCATATGATTGTTTATTTTATTGTTTAATGTTTATAAACTTTAATTGTCTCTTACGAGGTCGTAATTTAATTTGAAAATTTTAGGTTCATGAATAAACTTTAGGTTTATGAATTGATTGATTTAACTTGTTGAGAGTTTCAATTTAGATTTGATACTTGATAATTTTGTACTTCTAAGAGACCATAAAGTGTAGTTCTAGACACACTTTTTTTTTTTTTTTTTTTTTTTGGTATTTGTCTTTTTGATATATATAGTGCCGATATGTTACATTTCTAATATATTAATTTGAGCACATATTTATGAATTTTTTAGATATTTTTTTGTGATGCATATATTATGTGAATTACCAAATTTTTAAGGTAGAAAAAATTTTAGGACGCCAAAAAAATTTCAGCTGCACCTCCAATATAGATTGTCTGGCTCCACCACTGGCTGCACAACTAAGAGCATATTTGGTACTGTGTTTGAAAAATAGAGTTTTTAAGTCAAAAAGAGCTTTTGAGCAAAAGCTTCATTTTTAAGCTTTTGTCAAAAGTGTTTTTTTGGTCATTTTTAGGTTTTTTGAACCCTTAAAAGCGTTTTTAATTTTTTTTACCAAACGAATATTTTTTTCTTCAAACAAACTTTTTTAGTCTTAAAAGTATTTTTAGACCTCTCAAATGCAATCCCAAACAAGCCCTAAATATCCAAATAAATGAGTGATCTCTCATAATTACTATCCAAATTGCTAATCGAAATCTCAATCAAATAAAAAAGGTCCCATTTGGGTATGCTTGAGTGTGCGTTTGAGAAGCCTAAAAATTCGTTTAATACTCAAAAAGTTGGTTTGAAAAAAAAAAAAAAAAATACCCGTTGGTAAAAAAAAATTGAAAGCGCTTTTAAGGGTTCAAACAACTCAAAAATGACCAAAACGCATTTTTTACAAAGTTTACAAGCCCTAAATATCCAAATAAATGAGTGATCTCTCATAATTACTATCCAAATTGCTAATCGAAATCTCAATCAAATAAAAAAGGTCCCATTTGCTTTAGGGTATGCTTGAGTGTGCGTTTGAGAAGCCTAAAAGTTCGTTTAATACTCAAAAAGTCGGTTTGAAAAAAAAAAATTACCCGTTGGTAAAAAAAAATTGAAAGCGCTTTTAAGGGTTCAAACAACTCAAAAATGACCAAAACGCATTTTTTACAAAGTTTACAAATAAAGCTTTTACCAAAAAGTTTTTTTTTACTTAAAAACTCTACTTCTCAAATACAATCTCAAACACGCTATTAAAGTAGTTTTCCATGGATACCTAAGTAATCTTTAAAATTTTGGAAGAGTATTTTAAATGATAGTTATGGTAAAAAAGTAAGGAGCTTCCTTTGGCATACACTTATCAAGCCTTGTCCATTTGAAATATATAATTTTTTTTTCACCAAAAACATTTAATAGTTATTTTAGTAGATTGTTATACAATTGTCACATAATTTTGATGACCTAATAGTAAAAATCAACCATTGAATCTGTATTTGAAAAAAAATAAAATAAAATAAATAAATAAAAATAAAAATAAAAATTCAATGGCTAATTTCACTATCACGTCATTTCAATTCTCTTGTAATCCTAAATAACATTATTATATAATAAAATATAAGGAAAAATATAAAATGGCCCCCCAAACAACCAGTTATTTTCAATTTAGCCCCCTAATGCTCAAAATGTAATAAAGTAGCCCACAAACTACCAATCAGTTTCAATTTGGCCACCACGTTAGTCATTACCGTCAAAATTGATGGAAAATTCAAAACGACGTCGTTTTGTTGAGGTTAAGTTACTAAAATGTCATTTTTGAAAAAAAAAACCCAAAAAACGTTTTCTCCCTCTCTCTCTCTCTCTCTCTCTCCCTTCAGCCCTCTCTCCCCTTCAGCCCTTAGGAAACAATTTCTCTCCCAAAACCATTAACGCATTTCTCTCCCCCACCCAAGCTGGAAGCCAAATCGGAGACGCCACCATAGGACGACAACCAACAGTGCCGCTGCCCACCATTCGATGCTTCTCTCCTCAAACACTCCTCTCTCTCCCCCTTGCCCTCTAGAACCCAAATGGATTTGCTACTGAAATAATCGACGATGCCCACCTACCATGGCACCGGCTTGGACAAGTATGCATACTTGTTTACATATAAAGATTAGATTTTTCATTATTTCTGATTTACTTGCCTAAATGGGTTGGTTTTGGTTTTTGTTTTGATTTGGGTTTGGATTTGTTTCTTTATCTATGATTGGTGGTTGTTTTGTTTGATTTCGAATATGAGTAAGAATTTTAGGGCCTCCGTCTCCGCCCACCACAGGCACTGAGCACACCGGCGCTCCCAACCCACACCATGCCGTACACTCAAGACCCAAAAAAACACCTAAAGAAGTTCTCTGTTTCCTGTTTTAAAATGCTCTTGCTAAATACCTATGGTGTTTAGGATGTGTTTGTGTGAATTTTTAGCATGAGTATCTTTGGTTATAACATGCTCAATTTTAGATGCATACTGCCTACATGAAGTTTTAAAATTGATAATGCCTTATTCTCTTAAACTGTGGTTATGTTTTTTTTTTTTTTTTTTTTTGAGATGTTTTGATACTAATTTCATTGGTCTTGCTGATTAACATTCGTTACAAAAATGATCTGCATGTATCTAGACATTTAAGCCTCAATATAGTATGCAGCAAATGCCATTTAGAATGTCATTCAACATTCTTATGAAATTCTTATAGGTGCTATGATTTCAGTAAGTTATGATTAAGTAACCAAAGATGAAGCTGATTCTTGTTTCTTGTTTGCCTCAAGATGGATGAAGCTAAACCTGCTCAAATTGAAGATGACCTTGAAATGTGAACCAAAGTGATAACTTAGTCGAAGATCAAAGGAACGTCTACATTTCAACGTATTGAGTTGTTGTTTTTGAAGTGCCTTGTGCTGTATTTTTTCTTTTGGTTAATAACTTTTTCGATATCTGAGTTTTCACTTTTTTATTTTTTTCTCCCTGAGTTTTAAAACATGACAAATCTAGTACCCAACCTATGGGGAAAAGACAAAATCAATACTTCCGTTAGTTCCGTCAGTCCTACTTAACGGGTTTAGTAGGAAAATCAACAAGGAAAACTTGGAACCCTAAAAAGTAAAAATAATTAAAAATTAAAAAAAAAAAAAATCGAGCTGCCTCTGTTTGGTTGCCGAGAAAACAAGGGAAAGAATGTGTTGCCGAGTTGACAAGAATTTATTTTTATTTCAGACACTATTACATGTCCAAGTTCTTTCGGGTAATTTCAAAGACTAGTTCCAAGCTTTCCTTGTTGATTTTCCTACTAAACCCGTTAAGTAGGACTGACAGAACTAAC
This sequence comes from Corylus avellana, assembly GCF_901000735.1. Classification (NCBI taxonomy): domain Eukaryota; kingdom Viridiplantae; phylum Streptophyta; class Magnoliopsida; order Fagales; family Betulaceae; genus Corylus; species Corylus avellana. The sequence goes on along the minus strand of NC_081551.1, from coordinate 16,338,864 downwards.
GGAGGTATTGATTTTGTCTTTTCCCCATAGGTTGAGTACTAGATTTGTCATGTTTTAAAACTCAGGGGGAAAAAAATAAAAAAGTGAAAACTCAAGTACCAAAAAAGTTATTAACCATTTTTTTTTTTCTTTCTGTTCATGTAATTTTTCTGATGTTATGTTTTTAGCACCTTTTTATGCTATTGTATCCAATCGTGGAGATACATACTAGTTGGTAATGTATTATGCTTCATTATAGGAGCATGTAGTTGTTAATGTAGTATGTTATTTGGTTGGAACACATGTATTGTATTGTTGATAGTTTTTTGAAATAATAGTGTAGATGTGATTACACTTGTATTGGCAAAATGTGCATACATATATGGAGAAGGAATTTTTTTTTTTTCATAAGTATATGGAGAAGGAAATATTTACATTTCATTTGAAATGAAGAGGAGTCTATTCCTTATTCAAGTAAAACAACAGAACCAATTTGACAATAAGATTTGATTTCTATCTTCAGAAACAATGTTCATTTCTGTCAATAACCACCTAATATGTCAAGTTAACAATATGGATACTTGGCTTGAAAAAGAGAAGAAACGGGAAAAATCTAAACAAAACACTTGGTTCAACTTGAGCCAACTGATGTTTACACAATAATTCTACATTGGACGTCCAGGTTAAACATCTCTTCATGGGTTACATTAGGATGATCTAAACTACAAATACATATCCACTTCTTCCTTTCCTTAGTAACAAACCCAGTCCAGTCAATGCAACAAATGCAGCAAGTGCTTGCCAAAAGTATTTCTTACACAATACCTGCCAAAAGCATTTCCTGTATGGAAAACAAGGAGAATTTTGTTAATAACAAGGAAAATAGCTTAATAAAATTGAAGAAGAATTTTGTTAAACCATAAAATCAAATATTAACAATATTATTAAAATCAAATTCTTCTAAATTCACAATCTGCCCTATAAAATCAAACCTAAGAATTCATCTTTCTCAACAAAAATCACTTGGTCAAGCTACAAGAAAAGAACCTAAAAAACCCATAAAACTACAACACAGATCCTCTTCAAACCCAAATAAGAGGCATAAAGAAAAAAGAAATACATGGATGTCAAACATTCTCAAATGTGGGTTTATAAGCAAAGAGAATAAGGAAAAAATGTGGGTTTATAAGTAGAAGAATCAAAAGGAAAAAATGACAAGAAGAAAGAAAGGGCTACCTTTCTTTGAAAAACATAGCTCAAAAATGTCGGTTAGGCATTTTGCCGAACACAAGGTGTGCATAGCAATTTAGGCAAGAGAGAAGAGTTCATTAGCTTTCGAAAATTAAGCCTAGATACAAAGCAAACAAAGTTTGCAACTCAACCACAGCAGAAAATAAGAGAAATAACAAAGAAAAACAAGAAACTTCGAATTTTCAATTGCAAACCCAACTTCTAAACCCTAGGATTTAAATCTCTTCAAAAACATCAAATGGGACAAGATTGAGGTTTAGAAATCATACCACAATCTAAAAAACACAAGCAGACTATTGCTTCAAAAACCAAAACCATTCAATCAAGCAGTAATCTGAAAACAAACCTCCCAGTGTACAAAAACCACTCTCCATGGTCTTCGTCATCTTGAAAGCCTCCAGAAACATGTGGAAGGTGGGCACCCCATTGTCAGCATTCCAATAAAAAAACCCCTTAGCCGGAACTGCTCATCCAAAAACAAACATGTAAAACAACAACCAGAAATTCAAATGCCAAACAATAACCAAACAGAAAGTCAGTTACCAGAGGGAATTAAAATCGAAAATCAGTTGCCAAAGGGAATTAAAATCAACAAACGAAAAGAATAGAGAAAAAAAAGCTTACCTCTTTTGGTGGCCTGGCTCGTCAGTCGGAAGGGAGGAGCTCGTGGGTTGTGGGTTGAAGGGAGGAGAGGGAGGGAAAACAACGGTGGGAGAGGGAGGAGCTCGTGGGTTGTGTGGGATGACTCCAGATTTTTTCCGGAAACTTCTGCGGTCCCTAGCATTACTCGCGAATGCCCTGCTCCTTTCCCTCTTCCCCCTTCGCCAGAAGGGATTTTTAAAGCAACACGACAACGTTTTGTGGGCTTTTTTTTAATTTTTTTTTTCCCAAATGGGCATTTTAGTAACTTAATCTCAACAAAATAACTTCGTTTTGAATTTTCCATCCATTTTAACGGTAATAACTAACGGAGTGGCCAAATTGCAACTAGTTGGTAGTTTGAAGGCTACTTTATTACATTTTGAACATTAGGGGGTTAAATTAAAAATGACTGGTAGTTTTTGGGGTCATTTTGTATTTTTCTCTAAAATATATATATATATTGTTAGTCTCACCCTCAATATCTTACAATTATAGAAAATGGAAAAGAAAAATATCTTGGATTGGATTCACTATTATATTTTAGAATTGACCCCCAATGTCTTTAATGGCTAGCTCGATTGACTGGAGACCGACCGATCAAAATGTCCATTATACCATTACATCAGATTTTTTTTAAAAAAAAAATGAAGGCTTTGTCATGAGTCTCTAGATGGAAGGAGACCCCACTACAAAATGACTATTTTTTCTTGACTAGCGTTTTCTGACTTGTCATGATATCTGACACGTCAAAAAACTTTTCTAACGTGGCCTTTATGACGTGTGTTGAAGGTTAGAAACGTAGGGGTCAATAAATTTTTTTTTACAGACGTGTCACTGTTTAGCACATCAAAATTTATTAATGTGATACTGTTTGCACGTCAATAGAATTTATTGACGTGCCAAACAGTGCAATGTCAATAAATTTATTGACGTGGCATTTTTTACCACGTCAATAAATTTGTTGACTTGGTAAAAGTACCACATCAGTAAATTTACTGACGTGGCACTTTTACCACGTCAATAGATTGAGTCATTAGGTTTTTTGTTTTTCTTTTCATTTTTTTTTTAATTTTTTAAAATACCAATTTTGAATTTATTTTTTATTGCAGAAATTTGGAGTTGACCTAATACACATTTAACGAACTATATATTCATGAAACAACGTTAATCATCCATCAAAAATATACTTGATGGAGCGAACTACCACATTAAACCCTAAACGAATTTTTCATTAATCATCCATAAAAAATACTTACTATTCATGAAATGACCATCCACATTAATCACAAACATGCAAGTTCCATCAAGTATCACAAACACAAAATTTCTACAAAAATCACAAATAATCAAACTATATCTGTTACCCCGAATCTAGACATAATTACATGTAACGGTAAACATCAACAAAACAAGAACAAAATATTTATAAGTTTATCAACTACAAACTGACAAACAAAGCTCATTCCAGGTCAATAGCTTCCTCATTGTGTACGACCTCTCCACATTACCTGGACATGATAAAACAAACAATCAGCACCCAATACGTACCCTTCTTATCAAGATCCTAAGCCAAACACAAAGAAGGGCACCGTAACAACTTTAACATATATATTAACCAAAATGACATTAATTACTATAATAAAACAAAAAATGCTTCCACTAGAAATAATAACAAACCTCATCATCATCATCATCATCATCAATAGTTACAATATCAAAAACAATATTTTTTATTGCAGAATTTCAGAGTTGACCTAATATACATTTAACGAACTATATATTCATGAAACGATACTTGATGGAACGAACTACCACATTAATCATCCGCCAAAAATATACTTGATGTAACAAACTACCACATTAAACCCTAAACGAAGTATTCATTAATCATCCATCAAAAATACTTACTATTCATGATATGAACTCTCACATTAATCACAAACATGCAAGTTTCATCAAGTATCACAAACATGCAATTTCTATGTCAATCACAGACAACCAAACTATATATATTATAATCAATATAGATATAATTACATGTAATGTTCAACATCAACAAAACAAGAACAAAATATTTATAAGTTTACCAACTACAAACTAACAGACAATGCTCATTCCAGGTCAATAGCTTCCTCATTGCACGACCTCTCCGCATTACCTGAAAATGATAAAACAAACAATCAGTAACCAATACCTACCCTTCTTATCAGGATCCTAAGCCAAACATATAAAAGGGCACCATAACAACTTTAACATATATACTAACCAAAATGACATTACTATAATACAACAAAAAATGCACTAACTAGAAATAATAACAAACATCATCAATGCAATATGTATCTCTTACAAAGTCCATAGGAAAATAATATATTCAACAACATTAGACACAAAAACATTACTAAAGTTTAATAATATAAATAATAACAAATATCATCATCATCATCAATAATTAGAACATAAAAAACAATACTAAAAGCAATCAAATGTGTCACCAAGCCAACGAAGAAAAAACAAATTGCAACAAGAGTTGCACTATATATATATGTGTGTGTGTGTGTGTGTGTGTGTGTGTGTGTGTGTGTGTGTGTACTTCTTCATGTGTAGCCTTGGCAAAGCTCTTCGACTCGGTGTAGTGAGGCGTTTGGTTCATAGGCCGCATTCGCTTCATATACGCAGCATATTCCTACACAATTAACATTGTTAATATTTCAGCCTAACACATTCATTTTAATAAAACTAAACAAAACCCAATAAAATATGTGACTTAATTGATTCTCTTCACTACATTATTTCTCCAATAATATATCCACATTTGTTCTGTTGCATGTGGATAACATAAGTTCCCATACCCTAACATTCACTATCACCGCAGTATCACCCGACTGAATGTGAAGACTATGCTTAAATTCATACTTCCAAGTCTTAAGCTTGTTTCTCATATCTTAGAACGCATCCCTCTTTATCGCCACGATATCGTACTCAGGCGGGACATAGAAGTGCTTTTGCATAAATTAAAATATTTATATTAACAATAAGGCATATATTTGACAAAATCACATACACATAACAATCATAAATACAATAATATTTAATTCAAACATACCATTAAGGCATCTCATATATCCTCATTTCTACGCTCCAGTACATTCTTCCACTCGTCGCTAATCTGTACATAATTACTGCTCCTGACAAGCAATCCGGTCATCCGTCTAAATTTCGAAGCACTTTATCCCACAAACTGCCACGCGGGGTTATACTCACACACGATCCTCTGCCCATCGGGGATCTCCCACAACTTGTGCCCTACCTTGACACTCAAAACATGATAGCAGGTGGTGCCATTTTCATTTGTACCTAATACATTAATGATTCAAATAAGTTAGTTACAAATTAAAACTAACTACATAATAAAATAACAAAAATATATTACGATTTTTAGCACATATACTTACTTATCGTCCAAACCTCGTCGAGCGCCAACGGGCGTGTAGCAGCATCATTGGGATGCGTGTCCTGTGCGGCACCATCCTCATCACCCACATTGCTCTCGGGTGGGCTGTGTCTCATCACTATCATCCACTTGTGGTCCGGTGGTGTACGGGAGCCGATCAAAATAGCCATGTAAAATGATCCCTAGATCGTTCAACGTCGTGAAGTCGAGTGTGAAAGGTGTGGATGTGCCCAACTCAGGTGGAGTATGCTAAGAATCTCCATGAACGTCACTAGCAAAGCCGAAATCCTACCCCGCATGGGTCTACCCTTCTACATGATGTGGAAGTACTGGTCGATACCATTTTGGCTCCATATCAGCCCAGGGGGATGAGCCCGACACCTGGGCACCCGATGTCAACCGAACGGTGGGTTGCCTCCGTACTTTTCTCTTCCCCCTGCAACTCATATCTTCTTTCAAAGTACATTACATACCAAATTAGTATTTAAAATAAGTAAATATGTACAAGCATATATAAACTAATCACACATTTAAAATATTAAACATATACTAGTTACTCAATTAATTATATATCATTTACTCATTGTACATATAAATTTCATGGTTAACATAAAAAACAATTACAAATTAATGTAGATATATCTTTTAAAAAAAAAAAATCAAAGATATGGGTGTACACCAATTTCATTAAATGACATACGCTTCAATTGGTACTAAATTGGGTTGGACATAATCGACATCATCAGGTGAGTTAACATGATCATGATTGTTACTCAAGAGGAGGGCTCAATCTCGTGGTAGTTGATACTAGAATCGTCAAGCCCTTGACCTGACCAACATCGTACACGTTTCTAGGTTTAGTCCTTACAGCGCAAGCCTAATCTGGGTTCTTTTCATTTTTGACGTAAAATACTTGGTCAACTTATGAAGTTAGCACAAACAGCTCATCTGTAGTCCTCTCTTTAGTATGGATAAGGTTTATGAAATTGACAAGCGTTATGCCATACTCGTCAACCTTGTACCCTTTGTCCCTCATGTTGTCCGCTCAATCACACTTGAACATAATATACTTAGTCCTATCATAGTACTCAACCTCAATTATTTGAGTTAACTTCCCGTAATACGTTTCGTCATTAGTAATTGGCACACACACGCCGCTATTCTGAGTCCTTTTTTCGATATCAACTGGAAGAGTGCAAAATAACTTCCCGTTAACCACATATCTGTTATACTTGACTGTTGTTTCCTTTGGCCATCTACAGTCACTACAGGAAAATTGGTCTTTAGCGACCATATTTTTAGCGACGACTCAAAAGTCGTCGCTATTTCTCAATATCAGTGACGACAATTTCTTGTCGTCGCTAATTCCATTAAAAAAAATGTGAAAACAGCGACGACTTCTAGTCGTCGCTGATATGCAGTCTCTAATGGCGAAATAATATTTTTTCATATGCGCGAAAAGGCGCGCCAAAAAATTTGTGACGTGGTTCAGATCTTTAGCGACGACATTTGTCGTCGCTAATAAGAATTGCAATTAGCGACGACAGTGTCGTTGCAAAATAACGAAGAAAAAAATCGAAATCCTAATTAGCGACGACTAAGTCGTCGCTAATTGAAATTCTTATTAGCGACGACAAATGTCGTCACTAAAGAGTCAAGGCTTGTCTGTGCGGCAAATGTGGGAAGGAGTCAAGGCTTGTCTGTGTTCTCTCAACGAGTTCGTCATTTAGGAACAGCAAAATTTATAACACTTGAAGATAAGGTTCTCACAAGGGCTCGATGGTATGTGCTTAACAATTGTGACGAAATCACTTCGTACATTCGGTAAGTGTATGATTTATAGTGTTTTTTTTGTTTGTTTTTTTTATTTTTTTTATTTTTATTAAAAATTATGATTACTTGAGAATATAGAGGAATACTTATGTATTCTTTATGTAGTGAACACTATGACAAGATTGAAGGAGAAGGCACTATGGACATCCAACATAAGCATGAAGCCGAGTTCGAAACATGGTTTCGACATCGTATATGTGGGCCTAATGCAGAAAATGTGTTCAAACAGTTATATGATCTTGCATCCGGACCGGATCATCAAGTTGTAATGTACAAAGGTTGTATTGTGAATGGGGTTAGATTTCATATAAAAGACTATGAACGAACTCTACGTACCCAAAACAGTGGTATAGTTGTTCAAGGTGAGCATAACATGAAGGATATTGAATTTTATGGTGAGTTGAAGAACATTTTGGTGTTACGTTATGGTCGAAATCGCGTGTATCTATTTGAGTGCGATTGGTAGGATGTTGGGCATAGAACGGGAATACAAACAGATGAGCACTTTACAAGTGTGAATACATCTCGTACATGATATGCATCTAACCCATTTATCCTAGCATGCCAAGCTTCACAAGTATTCTACTTGAAAGATCCCAAATTTGGTGGTAATTGGCAAGTAGTGCAAAAAGTGACCAATAAAAACATATACAATGTTCCAACTGTTTTAGAGGGAGAGATTAAAGAAGATGACGAAGGCATTGGTGATGAGGAAGAAGATGATGAATTAGTTGAGGGTAATGCACCTGTGCAACAAGGAAACAATGTAGACTCAACTCCGTTACATAGAGATGATGTGGAACCAATAGCTATTGATGAAGTATATGTGCACCTTGATGAAAGCATGTTCCTCAATGATGACTTCTCTAATCAGGGGCACGAAACAAGCTCTGATGATGAACAAGACCTTGTTGATGAAAGCATGTTCATCAATGATGACTCCGCTCATGAAGAGGAGTTATCTTGCAACTCTGATACAAACTCTGATGATGATATGTGTTGAATATTATTGTAAATGAATATTTATTCTATGGTAAGATGATACGGGCTATATATTTGTCTGTCTCATTACCAATTTTTCAATTATTGTATATGTTTCTATTTTCATATTTTCTTATTCATTGTTTTTATTGTGGAATCAGTTGTACGCAATGAAGATCATGAATCGAGGAAGATCGCGTGTGTCCATGGCTCGTTCTACACCATTGCATCTCAATGATGAAGTTGAGAATGCAAGTTTAGAATCACAAGTGCCTCTTGAAATTGATGTAACACCATGTTAGACGATGACTGAGGGACCCTCCAATGCATCTTGTAAGTGCACATATTTTGTCTATGTTATTGTATAGACTATGAACAAACTACTTCACCAAAAATACTAACTATGTTTCAAATTTTGTCTTACAGCTGTTATATCCAACAAGAAGAAAAGAGGTCCGAATAAATTCACTAAGTTCAATCAGCTTTTTAAGGATGGTCGTCCTGCTGAGATAACAATCCCTCCCAAGGCAAGAGGACCTGTAGGAAAAAATGTGAGTTATTTTAGTAGGAGGGTAACACATGTCGTTCGTGAACACGTCGAGCTCTGGCATAGTTCTTGGACTCGTGTCCCACCAAGTGAGCAGCAACGGTTAAGAGCTCGTGTTTTGGTGAGTTATAATGTTTGAGGTTATGTTATTTACTACATATAATATAAAATGCTAAGACTATTGTTATTTATAATATATAAGCTGAGTGGACTTTAGACGAGCATCTGACTAACCACATTGGATCTATTGAGTTGGCTTTATCAAATAGTTATAGAACACTTCGTCATGGATTTCACCGTCATTTTCTTAAATTCAGTGGTGATAAAGACTTAACAATCGCCAAGACAAAAGTTCCAAAGCTTATCTCACAGCCCATGTGGCTTAAGATATGCGAGTCATTTGAAAACAAAGAATGGAAGGTAAATATTTTTAAACTAAATTGACAACAAATCTAAAGGAGTATAATTTTGTAATAATTTAGTGAAAATTTGTCACAGGACAAGTCCACACGTAATAAGAAGAATAGATCGGAGTTGAAGACCAATCACACATCTGGCTCTAGATCTTTTCTTAATCATCGCCATAGTGAGGTAACAATTTTATACTATTACATTATTTTAATAATTAGGGGAAAATGCAGTTTACCCCTCTGAAGTTTCAGGGGTTTTTCAATTTTAACCTCAAAGTTCAAAAATTGGCAATCTACCCCCCTGAAGTTTCAAAAATTGGCAATTTAAACCTTCCGTTTAATTTTTCCTTTAAATTGGACGGAAATGTTTTTAAAAAAGACTGAGGGTAGTGATGTAATTTCATAGATTTTCGTCCATTTAGACGGAAAAATTAAACGGAGGGTTTAAATTGCCAATTTTTGAAACTTCAGGGGGTAGATTGCCAATTTTTAAACTTTGGGGTTAAAATTGAAAAACCCCTGAAACTTCAGGGGGGTAAACTGCATTTTCCCCTAATAATTATGTTTAGAGCATATGTTAATTATATGTCTATTATGTGTAGGCAGGAGAGGATGAAGAAGAGCCCAATCTAATTGACTTTTATAAGATCTCTCACACAAATAAAGACGGGAAATTTGTGACTCCGCAGTGTGAAGAACGATACGTAAGTAGTTGAAATTTCTGCTCTCTGTTAATATCTTGTCTCACATTGTTATACGGCTAACCTGTTGATTTTGGTTGCTTCTGAAGAATTTGATGGTAGAAAAGTTGGCTGACAAAGAGGTAGAAGTAGATGAAGAGGAAATATTTACACAAGCTCTTGGTGGGAAACGTTCTGGCCATGTTAGAGGGATGAGAAAATTTGTCATACCTACTCCATCCTCTTCTTCGCAAGTATATGGCACCCAACTCAACCTTGAGTTGGAGGAAACAAATAGAAAAATAGAAGAATTGCAAAATGAGTTGGTGGAAAAAGATAGAAAAAGAGATGAACAAATAGAGGAACTGCAAAATGAGTTAGTGGAAAAAGATAGAAAAAGGGATGAACAAATAGAGGAAATTAGACAAGAATCAAAGCGCCAATTTGATCTCCTAATGTCACGTGTTTTAGGTAAAATGGTTGTGTGATAGATATGTTTCGTTATGCTTTAATTGAACCCGAACAACTAATTTATTACTGATGACATCTTTGTTTTCTCTTCTATATGTTGTAGGAACACAAGGTTTGAATATTGCTCATTTTGATTGGAATGTTTAAAGAGACATGAAAATGGGTAAGAATTTTGCTCATTTTGTGATTTATTTACTACTTTGATGGAATTTGGATGATTGATTTTCGGATGGAAGTTTGATTTTGGTTGAGTCTTAATTTCCTTGGTCGATGTGTTGAAAAACAAGTGCAGTAACCAATTTCCCCCTTATATATTAGACAGTTTAGAATTTTGTTGATTTCCTTGTCGATGTGTTAAAGTATCTATCAACTCCAGTTGATTGTTTCTCCTTTTAGGTAATTATAATGTGCAAACTAGAAAATTGTATTTTTCCATCAGCAATGGCTGCAAATGGATGTTAGTGAGGAATGTGTTCTTTTATTGAGATTGGTTTATTAATTATCTAAAAAAAAGTTAGGAATGTGAAACTAGGAATTTGGGTCTTGTTTATAATTATAAGGAAACTTCATTTTGGATTTACTTATTTTGTGTTCTCTGGGAACCTCTGCTGTTATCTTAGGAAATTATTTAAATTTACAACTTATGAGGCATTTCTACACTTGCGATAGTCACTCAGGGCGTTTTGGTGTTAGATTTTTTTTTTTTTTTCTTTTTCTTTTTCTTTTTCTTTTTCTTTTTCTTACTAAAACCAAACATATGCAAACATCATTCTCTCCTTGCACCGTTACTGCTGCTGGTTGTGGAGTAAAAGTCTTGGCGGTGCAGTTCTTCATCTTGTGGGTCATTTTGTTGATGATAAAATTTGGAGGAAAGAAATAAGAACTTGGATTCTCATAATGGTTTTTGGTTAAAAACTGAGTATTGTAAATATGCCCTATCATCTTTCATTTCGTTTTCTTCAGTAATCAAACAGGAATTTTTTTTTTTTTTAATTATTACATTAAGTCTGCTTGTGGTTCTCATAAGCCGCGCTGAGGTTCATAATTTTCTTTTATTTGGGTTTTGTTCGTGTTTTGTATGATTTTTCGGATCTGATCTTTGTATATATTAGGTTGCTTAGAAAAGTGAGGAAGAATGGAAAATAAGCAAATATTTTATTTCTTACTTCTCAGTTTGTTGAGCTGCACGCCTGGCGCCTGCACTATGTGTGTTTCTTTGTGCCATGTAGGGAAAGATATTTGATTTCATTTTTAGATATTTGATTTGGTTTTTCTTAAGGTGCCATGTAGAGAAAGATTTTTTCCATTCAAATAAATCTTGTTCTTTAACTTTAGCAGCCTGTTCATATGGCTTTCCATTGTCCCAAGTCTCAAGCGCCGCAATTTCTTCATTGTTTGGTTGGGAACCTGTTGCTTTGTCTTGCCATGATTTACTATATCAATTATGGTATGAAATTCGTCTATGCTGTGATACATGATGGACAATGTTCTTTTTCTATTACGTTTTTTCATGTTTGAGTAGCAACTGTTTGTCCAACTATGTGGTTATTATATTAGACACGTTTGTAGTTTTTAAGTGAGTTTTCATGTCTAATATATGCTCTTCTTCTTCGTGCAGTTACATATGGTATTGATGAGTCGTACAGGTTATCAGTTCTTACATCTGCTCTTTGTAATCCTTTTTTTTGCTGCTTAGCTACATATGAAGTTTAATTTCTCAATGAACATTGTTGTTGATGTATGCCTTCTTTGGCACTTGCTTAAAACTTGACAATTATGTAGTTTTCTCAAGCCATTTTTTAGACTTCTTCCCTTGTAATTAACTCTGTTTCAGACCTTTTAGCATATTTAATTAGAAAAAGAGTTCTTAAGTAAGCTTTAATATATTGTTATGTTTAGATCATTTATACCAAACAATTTAAAACATTAATCAACCAAAAAGAAAAGCATTTGATGTTGACGACGACGATCATCAGCAACACTGATGTGTGGGTCATTAGCGACGACGACAAAAATGTCGTCGCTAATGTGTGTGTCATCAGCGACGACATTTGCCGTCGCTAATGTATGTTAAATATTGTTGCTGATATGTGCATCATCAGCGATGACAAATGTCGTCCCAGATGCGTGTGTCATCAGCGACGACA
>NC_081551.1:16307200-16326369 GCF_901000735.1 Corylus avellana | reverse complement strand
ACTTTTGAAAGTCGGCACTAATAGTGTCGAAACTAATGGCATAATTTCTTGTAGTGTGTTCTAAGAAAATGAGGGTTTAAACCAAATGTTCAAACTCATGCTATAGTTTTGATCAACCAAGCATGCATGAAACTTTTCAAACAACTTTTTACTTAATTTAAAAGTCTCTTGTTCGAATGATGTCTAAGTTTGTTGAATCCTCAGTTTTTTATAATTATTTATATATAATAGGTGATACTTAATTAACCTAAGTTTTTTCAAAATTTGCTGTCTCTCGGACACATTTTGTTAGGTGAATAAGTTGTGAAAAATATATATATACACACGAGTTAACAGTTAGCGGGCAGTTAATAACATGCCTTTTCACATGGAAATGAGTTGGTTTTCTATAAACTTTAAATATCCAGGATTGACATCATGTTATATGAACAAAATAGAGAGATTGACGGATATTGTTTTCCGGCCATCTAATGACCAGAATTCAACTGGACGGGGACGCACATTGTGGCAGAAGTATCAAAGGCTGATTACGATAACTGCACGAAGGTATCATCTGGCTCTGCCAGCCCATTTAAATTTACTCCTCCAACTGTCGGCTCTTACTACATCATCTGCACTGTGGACGACCACTGCGAACGAGGTCAAAAGTTTTCTTTCACCGTTAATGGATCGTCGGCTGAACCGCCCACCTCTGCCGCTTCATCTCTAACCCTCAGTGCCTTATTTGCAGTGATGTCGACCACTTTCATCTATCTTTTTCTTGGCTTATCTTTAAATTAATTAATGTCCCCAAACTATAACGGTTGTTGATTATTATTTATATGTCTTCTTGTTGCTTTAGTGCTTACGTACATATATGCATGTTACATGTACTCTATTATGTAATATGTTACAATAAAAACAATTTATTATTAGTACTGTTTATTGATTGCAAAAATATATATTGCAAATTTATTAAGACTATCATGTCATTGTTTAGAACTTCATAAGATTATGGAGTTTACCTGTATTGCAAAAATATTTTTGATTAATAAAATTAAGGGAAAAGTCTACATACCCTCTAAAACTATCATTCAATTAACAATATCCCTAAACTTGATTGCATCGATCGTTTTTAAATAAAGCGTCCATACAGGAAAATAGAATTTGATTCTATATATGTATGAGTTGAGGGACTTGGGCTAAGAGGAGACAATATTTTCTACAATTATTCCTGCCATAATTGCAAATTGGTGAACAGTTTTCAAGTTTACGAAATGGATTTGTAAGATTAAGACAATATCCGATCCCCGTACTCAGTTTTCAGCCAACCTGTACTCCAGCCAGCATTAAAAGCTGGGAATAACTTGATTTAAAGTGATCGGATTGCCAAGTGCCCTGTTGGAGAGCAGTCTACCACAAGATATTTCTTTTATTTTTGTAAAGACATTTATTATAAAAAAAAAATCCAAAGATAGTTTTTGAGCTAAAGAATCTGATAAAAATATATTCAGTGTTCAAATGTAACATGTCACATTTTAATAGATGTTATTTTTTAAGCGTTTCGATATCTAAAAATAACTTGCAATTTCATAATACGTGAGGGCAACCGCAGACAGCTTCACAAATATATATATCTATATATATCAACATGGGCTTGAGCAGGTGGTTGGTTGTTGTGGTAGTTATAGTGATGATGGGTACTGCAACTACTGCAACACTTTATGAGATTGGGGACAGTGCAGGCTGGGCTGTTCCACCGAAGAACGCCTGCTACGCCATCTGGGCTACCAAAAAGACATTCTTTCTTGGTGATTCTCTTGGTAATTAAGCTCTATCAACTCCATCAATTTCGGTCATGCATGCATGTAGTTCTGCTCAATCAAGCACAGTTTTATTTTATTTTCTTTTTCTTTTCCTTTCAAACAACTTCTTACAAAATTTAGTGTCTCAATTCTTGTATTTATAATAGGTAATTAAGACTTAGAGTAATGCTAGGTATCATCTTTTTTTTTTTTTTTGACATGTCCACACAAGGAAAGAGGGAGGGAAGATTCAAACTAGTGACCTTCGCTTTATTAAGCGTGGTCCACAGCCGATTGAGTTACCCCTTGGGGACTAGGTACCATCTTTTTATCCTCCTAAAATCTTCCTAAAACTGATATGACTTTTAAAATCACCATTAAGTTTTAGATAAATCATATTTGAATTTTGATTACCACATGTCAAAAATGCATTTAACTCTAAAAATTTTAACAAACAACCTAAAATAAAAAGTATATAATCAAATTTTTTTTTCACCTTTATGTCATATTAAAATATTGAAAAAAAAAAAAACACTCTGTAAAAAGTATTAACAAACGGAACATTTTTTTTTTTCTTCAATTTCCATGATGATTACAAAGGAAATTTGTGCTCCTCGGTTCCTCACATATATAGCTATATATACTGAAAGCAATCAACTTCAGTGATATCAAAGACCTTACTTTCATCAATCAATCGGCTAAGAGTCGCTCTAAAAACAAATTCACTTTCATGAGTTTGAACATTTGAATTGAAGTCTCGTTGTTCTCACAACATTTTGATAGATTTTGTATAATTAATTCCTAAAATCTAATGAATTTTGGTTAAATTTTATACCATAAATATTCTAGTTAATTTATTTATTTTTTACAACTTATTAACAAAACAAAACTCAAGTATGATTCATCTAAAATTTAATGGTGATTTTAAAAGTCACATCAGCTTTATGATGATTTTAGGAGGATAAAAAGATGGTACTTAACATTATTCTTAAACCATAGCTATTTCTGATATGAAATGGCACCTACAATGAAGTGGCCGGTTCATCTTTTCTTCGGCTAGTGTTTTCTCGATCAGTTCATAGAGCTTAATTTGGCAGTACTTTTTTGCAAAGATCTGACACATGAGACCATTCCATTTCATATTCCATATATCACAAATTGCACATGTAATATCTATTTTAGGACAAAACTCAAGGAATTATGAAATAATTTCTTTTATTTTATATATAGTAAACTATGTAATACTAAGAGCATTTATTTGTCCCACGTCTCTTTCCAAAAGATAATGCACACAACTATGAACTATATATATCTTATTTCAAATAAAATATGATATTGTAAAAAATAATTGAATAAAGTGAAGAAATTTGTGAGTCTAACTCATCTCATAAAACCGGTCCAATAAGAGAGAGTTGCTCATTCCTTATAAGATGTCCAAGATCTTGTCCACAGGCAATATGAGACTATTTCTCAACATAAAGAATGGTAGCAAAAGATTGAATTTTTTTTTTATTTTTTTTTCCAAACTTGGGAAGAACTCTAGCCTTTTCTTATTAATAGTTTTTTTTCTTTCTTTTTTTCTTTTTTTACTCTTTTTCATTCTTCTGGTGTTCAAATGGAATGGGACACAAGACGTTGTTGAAGTGACAGAAGACAAATACAATAACTGCAGTACCACTACTCCCATCGGTGCCATAAAAAAAACCAGCCCCGCAAATTTCACCCTCACTTCCAACGCTACCCGCTATTTCATCTGCACCGTTGATAACCACTGCAAACTTGGCCAGAAGGTGACCATCAGAATTGGAGAGGAGACGGCCTCTGCTTCATCTCTGAGAGTTGATGCCTTGTCTGCAGTTCTCTACGGTGCCATAGCCATCTCTTTCTTTACATTTTTCTGAACTTCTCTATACCATGCATGTGTGTTAATTAAAATATATGGAGAATAGAATAACTTATGTACGTGAATACTGTATTGCTGTTTGTTGTAATTTTGTACAAAAAGACCTATTTATGGTTGAATAAAGCCAATTAAAATAGGAAATGCAATTAGAGAATTAATGAAAAATATTGTAGAATAAATTCACTCTATACAAGGAAATAATCAACCTATATATAAAAGAGGGACATGATTTGGTGAACACATAACCCAATTGATCAACACATACAATAAGGACAAAGGCGGAGAGTATCTGCAAGAGATAGTGACACATAAAATGACAATTGATCTCAATGTGTTTAATACATTCATGAAAAACATCATTATGTATAATTTTAACTGTACTCCAATTGTCCCATAATATATGAAAGCTAGATGTTTGAGGAACACTCATATCCCGTAGAATCCAATGTAGTTAGAGTAGCTTAAAGGTGGTGTTAGCAATGACATGGTACTTAACTTTAGTTATATTGTTTCTTGCTACGCCAAGAGAAAAGGAAATCACCCACTAAAAAACATTAACCACGCACTAAAGAACCATAACATGTAAAACAAAAAGGAAGTTGTTCTTTCCCTTCATTGTTTTTATATTTAAAATATTCGTTGACAAGGGTACAACAGTGCTAACATTCTCGACATTATTATTTCTAAATTATTATCCTCGTACATACAATTAATGTTGATTGCTTTTCTCATTATAAAGTCAATTCACAGATTTTTATTTTCGCTGTAAAAAAAAAAAAAAAATCCAACAAAAGTTGCCTTGTACACGGAATGGACCATTTTTTCCCTTTGGAAAATCTCTGTTACGTGCTGCACTTGGACTCACATAAATAGACGACGTGGCTAAAAACTCCATAGAATAGCTGGAGAAAGAAAAAATCCAACAAAAGTTGCATTGGATTCACGGCATGGGATTCCAACGGCTGTCGTAACGTCATTTGCAGCATCCGCAACCATTGGTATAACGTACGTACGTACGTTGACATGGGACACCCCACAACATTAAAAACGATGAAACGACAAGATAATCAATTGTTTTATTGTAACATATTACAAAATACAGTACATGTATATGTGTAAAAGCACTAAAGCAGAAAGAAGATCACAGATATTATTTTCGTTGCTAGCTAGCTAGTAGAACAATGAGCTATACAGAAATAAATAATCAACTACATATTATTAATTAATAAATTTAGACTTAAAAGCCAAGGAATAGATAGATGACTGAGGTGGACAGCACTGCAAATAAGGCACCGACACTGAGAGATGAAGCGGAGGAGAACGTGGGTGATTCAGCAGGCGGTGATCCAACGGTTGGTGTTGAAACGACGGTGAAAGCCAACTTTTGACCTCGTGTGCAGTGGTCATCAACGGTGCAGATGAAGTAGTAAGAACCGGTTGATGGAGGAGTGAATATGACAGGGCTGCCTATATAAGATGATACCTTGGTGCAGCTGTCGTATTCATCCTTTGAGACTTCGGCCACAGTGTGCGTCCCCGTTGTCCAGTTGAAGGCTGGTGATCATCAATATAAAACAATATATTATGTCCATAAAAAAATTGATGTCAAAAAGGAAAAAAAGAAAAGAATATTTGTTGGAGTTGATAGCTTACAAAGTTTGTCGCCGAGAAAGAAAGTCTTGGTGGAAGCCCAGGTGGAGTAGAAGGAGGTGTTTGGGGGAACAGTCCAGCCGACGCTGTCGCCAACCTCGTAAACTGTTGCAGCAGTTGCACCCCTGAGTAATATTATAGCTGCTACCACAATGCCAAACCACCCGATCAAACCAGTGCGGCTGCCCATGTTGCTGTGTGGTGTTCTCGACAACTCCCTGATCTAAATCAAAAAAAGATACAGAGAAACGGTTTATTTGGATATGGATAGAAGAGAGCTGATATATATACATACTTGTGAAGTTGCGTATGGTTATTAACCTTTTACCAAAGATAGAAATTTAAAAAGAGAGAAGCTGCCGTATGGTTTGGCCCATTCAATTCTCCGTCTGGGCACCATTACGCGCTGCTGAAGAATTCAAAGTGACGAAGAGAATAGTTTGTATATTCAAACAAGCAAGTTCAAGTACCCGGCCACCATCTGCGGCTCTTAATTGAATATATATATTCTGGCCGACATATGTAGATCATTCAACGGCCCAACAATGGTGACCGGGTTAATTTTAATGATAATCGTGAAGGGTGGTCGATCGATCACGTGGCAAGCATCTAGCCCAGCCAGCTTAGTAAGATCAGCCTAACCTGAAAAGAACGGAGTTATGTCCTGGGCTGTCGCCCATTGTTTGAAATGGACTGGGCTGGATTATTGCTCCTCAAACAACATCTATTCAAAGTGACGAAGAGAATAGATTGTCAATGATGGGATTCAACATTGATTCCATCTATAAGGCTATAAACATACCAATTCTGAAACAAATGTGAACTCAAATAACATTGTGAGAACACTACTTTATCAATATGAAATCTACAATCATTTTGATTGGAATTAAAGAGATATGACATATCCGTCTGCGATAGGTTCAATGGGAATGAATTATTCTACGATAGGTTCAATGGGAATGAATTATATATTCTAAGTTTCGTGTTAGAGTATTTTAGTAAATTAAGAGTTACTAAAATGGGTAATGCTAAAGGGAACGTGCACGCCAGTGTTCCCTATATCATGACTCTACTAAAATAAGATAGGCTCATTGAAATATGATTTCAAGAGTTAAGATCGATCACAATAGAGAAATTAAACCCGAGAACTCAAGGATTAAGAAATAGTGAATAAAGTGATGAAAAATTTATAACCGACTTTAATTTCTTTATGGATATTTCATTGAGGTGTCAAATGCAATTATAAGAAATC
Organism: Corylus avellana; assembly: GCF_901000735.1. Lineage (NCBI taxonomy): Eukaryota > Viridiplantae > Streptophyta > Magnoliopsida > Fagales > Betulaceae > Corylus > Corylus avellana. The sequence continues at coordinate 16,319,780 of NC_081551.1, read as the reverse complement.
AATAAAGCTGTTGATGAATCAAAATAAACACTAGTCATAGTAGAATAAATTATAATTAATGATAACAAAAAAGACATACAAGTCAAGAAATGACACGTATCCTAAACTCATTTTACCTGCATGGGCTAGATGATTGCCACGTGACGTGACCATCCTTCACGATTATCGATCATTAGAACCCGGTCACAATTGTTGGGCTGTTGAATCTGTTCTGGGCGAGAATATTCAAGTAAAAGCCGCCGCAGCTGCTGGCCGGGTTGAACCGAGTACGGAGTACCAATTATATATATATATTGTCTCTCTCTTTTTAAATTTCTATCTTTGGTAAAAGGTTCATAACCATACGCAACTTCACAATATGTATATATATTAATACAATCGCTCTCTTGTATCCATATCCAAATAAACCATTCCACTGCATCTCGCATAGACAGTTTTAGAGAAAAGTATATACATCTTTTTGATCTAGATACACAGCAATATGGGCAGCCGCACGGGTTTGATCGGGTGGTTTGGCATTGTGGTAGCTATAATATTACTCAGGGGTGCAACTGCTGCAACAGTTTACGAGGTTGGCGACAGCCTCGGCTGGACTGTTCCCCCAAACACCTCCTACTACTCCACCTGGGCTTCCACCAAGACTTTCTTTCTCGGCGACAAACTTTGTAAGCTATCAACTCCATCAAATATTCTTTTCTTTTTTTCCTTTTTGTCGTCATTTTTTTTATGGACATAATATATTGTTTTATATTGATGATCACCAGCATTCAACTGGACAACGGGGACGCACACTGTGGCGGAAGTCTCGAAGGATGAATACGACAACTGCACCAAGGTATCATCTTATATAGGCAGCCCTGTCATATTCACTCCTCCATCAACCGGTTCTTACTACTTCATCTGCACCGTTGATGACCACTGCACACGAGGTCAAAAGTTGGCTTTCACCGTCGTTTCAACACCAACCGTTGGATCACCGCCTGATGAATCACCCACGTCCTCCTCCGCTTCATCTCTCAGCGTCGGTGCCTTATTTGCAGTGCTGTCCACCTCAGTCATCTATATATTCCTTGGCTTTTAAGTCTAAATTTATTAATTAATATGTAGTTGATTATTTGTTTGTCTGTCTAGCTCATTGTTTTCTATATGTGTGTGTAATCTATTTAATTTGTAATGTGATACAATAAAACAATTGGTTACTATTTATCGTTATTGGAGTCAAAACGACCGCGTCTCAATTTTTTTTTTTTTTTAGTTGATCAACTAATCGTCAATTTCCCAAAATCATATAATTTCATGGATTATAAGTTTTCGGACACTAAATTAGTGCTTATACGAGTCGACAGTGTGGTGTACGTTGGAGCCAAGAACTAAGACATAATATTAAAATAAATAAAATGGTTTTTTCTTGGCAATCTAATCTGTTGGGAGACAATTAAAAAGATGATTCAATATATTTTAGAAACAATTTTTTTCTCCTCACAGTTAAATAATGGATTTTATTGTAAATTGCACCTTTAAACTATATACTCATTAGAGGGAAAAACATTATTCTTGAAATAATGAATAATTACTCACTGGGACAATCATAGAGGACCTATGCTGAATTAGCTTATAACTCTTCAATTGGATAACGATACTTTTTTAAATAAATATTAAAATATATACAACATTCGGCCAATTGTTCTTTACATTTCAGAATTTTCCTAGAATTACATTCAAGATAAGTAGAGTACAAATGCTTTAATTTTGTGATATTTAAAAGTAATTGAAGAAAGACACGATAATAGTGGAGAGAACCACAGTCATGAAGGCACCAACGGTAAAAGATGAAGCAGAGCTAGAAGGTGCAATCGTCAAAACAGTAATACCGAATTTCTGGCCACGTTTATAGTGGTGACATCTAGGGAGAATAGTAAGAACCGTAGGTTTCCAATGGTATGATTACTGGAGTCAAAGCAAAAACTGTTCCAGCTGCCTCTTTTGTGCAGTTAAAACCCAATTTGTTTTTAGCGACATTTTCTTCCAAGTAGTAAAGCTTTTATATATTTTTTTGAGAACGGTTAGACATTTGAAATGTCCCGGTCCTAACCCTAGTTAAGGGACATAGTAATTTGGACCCTAAGGTTAGTTGGGATTGAGTTGAGCTCAAGCAAGATGGGTTTTGAACCCGAGAGGACCTTCAGGCCAATTCTAGCATGGAGGATCGATCCTTAGCCCTAGATGATCGACCCTCTTGTGACCAAATGCAATTTTAGGGTATTCTGAAGCTCTAGTGCAACCATGAAGTCTTTATATTACAGGTCCATCGGGATAATGCTAACCTTACCAAGAACTAAGAATAGGTAATATCTCGAGTAAACTATATTGTTAAGAATATTATGTTAGGGTTATTTACTTGTTATTTACTTCTTTAAGTATTATTAGTCTATTAGGTTTACCTTTCCTTAGTCTATTAGGTTACTTGCCTCTCTATAAATAGAGGCCTCTGTATTCATTATTAACACAATTATAATAGAAGAGATGTAGTCCTATATGCTTCCGCTCTCTCTCTCTTCTCTCTCTTTCTTCCGTTTCTAATATATTATCCAATATATTTAACATGGTATCAGAGCCATCTTTCTGTGGCCTCCAACAAACGTCTTTGACGTTTTTCGGCACCGCCAGTGTTATCCGGCGCATCCATCCCTCTGTCCCTCACGGTTCTCTATCTTCTCTTCGAAGTTTTTAGCAGATCACTATACCGCTTGAAAGCTCGAAAGCCAACCGTCACAGAGCTACCTCACTCAGTCCCATCGGAGCCCTCACGCGCCGCCCAAAGGTTCGGCAATTCCGCCACTACCGTTCCGCCACTGGCCACCACGGTGGTCCAATTGCTTCTCTCAGGCCACCGATCGATAGATCTGCTCCCCGTGATTCCAGAACTGCAACCAAAATCTAGATCCAGTATTTCACACGCTCTCACGCGCCACTTATATCTTTGCACGTGAGATCCACGCGCCGCCTCCAGTCACGCGTGTCCACATGCGCCAAAAGCTCCAACGGCCTCGTCAGCCTTGAGTGCCACGTCATCATTGCCACGTCATCCCTGAGTGCCACATCAGCTTACCTGCCACATCATCAGCCACTGCAATGTCAACGCATCTGCCACGTCAGCACCTTGACAGGGTTGATTGTTACATCGTTGACCATTGACGTTGACTTTGACCACTGAAAAAGTTGACCATACGTTTTCTACTCAATTTTTCGTCCTGATTTCAAATTTGTGGTCTATTTTTGCTTTTGGCATCTCTATATGGCAGAAAACAAGATTCTTTTCTAAATTCAGGCAATTGTTTTATGTGGTTCAAGTTGGTTCATGCATTGTTCAAATTGGTTCTATAGCCTTTATCTTTGGCCCAGTTCAATCCGGTTCATTCTTCTTGCGATAGGCACTCTCAGGTCAGACCAATCTTTCCTCAGGTCCATGGGTTTTTGGGCCAAAGAAGCCCTTTCAACCGGCCCACTTATGCCTTGTCAAATGCCGCCATCACCGGTCACTGCAGCCTCTCCTAGGTCATTGATCCATTACTAATGAGAATTTTTTGGGTCAGACCTTTCAACGGTCCAAGGGTTTCAGGCATGATTAGCCTCTTCAACCGACCATTTTTCTCCCTACTTAGCTCAGCCAGCCAGGCGAGACGGTCTACTAGTTAGATGGGTCAGACTTTAGTTCAGCCGACAAGGCGAGACGGTCCAAGAGTTTTAGGCATGATTAGCCTCTTCAACCGGCCCTGCTTATCTCAGCCAACCAAGCGAGACGATCTACTAGTTAGAATTTTTGGGTCAGACTTTAGTTCAACCGACCAGGCGAGACGGTCCAAGGGTTTCAGGCATGATTAGCCTCTTCAACTGGCCTTGCTTATCTAAGCCGACCAGGTGAGACGGTCTACTGGTTAGAATTTTTGGGCAGCCGACCAAGCGAGACAGTCCAAGGGTTATGGGCCAGACAAGCCCGTTTTAACCGTCCCTACTTTCTTTCCGCTCAACCAGATGAGGCCAGCTTCTTCATTACTAGTATATGGTTTTCAAGTCAAATTGCCACCAAGTGAAACAAGCTCCAGCTTAAATGCATAGCTAAATTCAGGCAGAATCCACCGGTCTCTAGCAACTTTTATGGCGTCACTCCGGCAACTCTTTCGGCACAAGTAGCTTTTTTGGCAAATTCATTTTTCTTAACGTAGCAACTTTTGTGGCATTACTTCGACAACTCTTTTGGCACAAGCAGCTTTTTCGGCGACTTACAATTTTTCTTTCCCTTTTCTTTTACCCAAACTCAAGTTTACACATTGAGTTTGAGGGGGGATGTTAAGAATATTATGTTAGGGTTATTTACTTCTTTAAGTATTATTAGTCTATTAGGTTTACCTTTCCTTAGTCTACTAGGTTTACCTTTCCTTAGTCTATTCTGTTACTTGCCTCTCTATAAATAGAGGCCTCTGTATTCATTATTAACACAATTATAATAGAAGAGATGTAGTCCTATATGCTTCCGCTCTCTCTCTCTTCTTTCTCTTTCTTCTGCTTCTAATATATTATCCAATATATTTAACACATATGAAGTTGAACTATGACATGATTCTCATATTACAACATCTACTATATGTATATTGCATTCATAATTAAATTGATAAATTATGACTCGTATTAATGTTACATGTCATTTATAAACAACTAAGATTACCATATAATGGCTTATACGCCATGTGTTATTTATACTCACCAAGTCGTCAGACTTACTCTTTTATATATATATATAGTTTAGCAGAAGATAGATCCTGAAAACCATCCGGTTGTTGTGAGGGATTTGATCCGGATCATTTTTTAGGATTTCGACCCCGTGTGGCTCAAGTTCATAAAGGACGCCAATGGAGCTACCCGCCAAGATATGATAGATATTATCGATCTTTATGTTGTATCTTGCTAAATGTACGCTTTAATTATGCTTTCAGAACAATAAATGTGGTATGTAACATATTTTAATGATTATTCTTTGACCGTTGCATTTGGGAGCTAATCTATGTTATAATGCTTTAAGCTCACTCATGTTATTTATTGTGATTGTGAGTTTAAATTATAGTCATCTCTGTCCATTAGTAAAAAGTCTTCTGCTGCAGACTCTCTTAAGAGATAATGAGATCCTTGAGTTTTGTTCTTCGTGGAATAAGATCAATTGAAAGGCGAACCATTGAGCTAATTACCACTTAATTGATTTCATTGGGGCGTTAAATATTGTGTTTAAGAAAAGTAATAAAAGAGCTAAGATGATAGCTCTCAACAAAGTTGGTGATTACAGCGGGGGATTATGGCAAGCTAGTGGACTAAAAATTGTAGTCGAAAGGTCTTTTAATAAATGACTAAGTTAGGAGCAAAATGACTCCAACCAAACAGGTAAACTTTATATGGTGGGGAGGTCAAAAAGTCGCTAAGATGGGCTGAGAAGAGCCTTGATATGAGAGGAGTGAAAGAAGATAAAATCTAAGACTCAAACCAAAAGGACAATTACGATGCATATTCATTCATTCACTATTAATTGTTATTGCTTTAATAAATCGACAATTTTTTTAGGGTAAAGTCCATTTAACCCCTTCAAATTACCACCCCAGTGATAATCTTTCCCCAAAACTATCAATTGTAACAATTGACCTCCCAAACTATCAAAACAATGACAATATATCCCCAATTTTAACAAAATGACGAAATTGCCTTTACTAAAATAAAAACAAAAATACTAAATTTTTATTTTTTATTTTTCAAAATTTTAACGGTATTTTTGTCTTATTGAAAATTCTATAGGGGTAATTTCGTTATGTTGTTAGCATTGAGGGTTACATTGTCATTGTTTTGGTGGTTTTTATGGTAAATAGTCGTAATTGATAGTTTAGGAAATAGATTGTCATTGGAGTAGTAGTTTGAAGGAGTTAAGTGGACTTTATCCATTCTTTTATATTATTGAATCAATTGACTTATTTGTTTGCCTGTGTGATTGTGGTAACCTTACAATTACATAGATATTGTTGTAGTACTTACAGGTTTGGATGATTTGGGTAATCTAAAGGGTGCGCTTAGATGTCTTTTCTTGAGGTGATCAAGGATCTCAAGCTTGTGAAGTTTTGACTTGAGTTAAGTCAGTCAGTTAGATTTTTATTAATGGCTTGTTTGGCATGTTTTAGTACTTTTGAATAAACAATAATGTTTTAATTGTAAATAATTTATATAATGAATTAGAAGCTTTGGTATATTCTTTTGAAGTTTATGCTGTCTTTTAGAAGCACAAATTTAGTATTGTTTTTTCCGTTGCAAGATTTATATCTCTGATGTTGTAACGTCACGTGGAAACTGGAGATTTTTGCTTACGGTTTTGCTGGTTCTAATATCGGGGTATCACAAAATGTTTGAAAGCATGCTAGGGTTTATCTGTTGTCTTAGTTGTGGTGTTTAAACTGTGTACAATCGGGCCTTTGACTCATAATATTGGATCTACTTTTATAAACACCATGGTTGAACATTATTTGACCGCAACTAGACATCTCGATCTATGGCTCCTTGTGTAACACTTTCATTTGAACTAGCTTTGACCGAGATAATAACTATGGCCCTTTGAGGTATTTTGTAAAACTCAGTTATTCAACCTTGTTCGAACTTTTTTCGACCACCCTTGCTAACAAGCCTCTCGGGAGCTTGAATTTTAACATAATTAAATTCCTCATTCGACTGTCCTTTAACCACTATTGCGACTAAGCCTCTCGGAAACTTAGATCTTTTAGATGCACCAAGATTGCACTCGAACTCCTTTGACCGGTAGTCTCTGATCTTTAGTTTTCACCACAATTTGGAGTACTCCAAATCAAGAACCAACGTGACACCCTTAATTAGACTCATAATCAAACTAGTTTTGACAATGAATTTGAGTCAAACTAATTTATTTTCGATGCTAATTCAGTTGCAATTCGATCTAGACTCAACCCTAAACCTAATGTTTCCACTGAATTTGCCAGCTAAAAGACCTAGCAGCGTTGAATCAAAATCGGTGCAAATTGGAATTTTCTGTCACCCCTGTCAGTGTTCGCAATATCAAGGGCAACTTAGTACTATGGCATAAAGCTGAATTCAGTCTTCACCTTCTCTAAGTATACCTTCTTTTTTCTTTCTTTCTTTCTTTCGATAGGTCTAATAAAATTATTACTCTATATCACCATTATCAATTTCATCCACATCAATTCAAAACATTTCGTATTGATGGGGCAATTGGGTAATCATTCTCATATTTATTTTCTATTGGGTACAATTTTCTTATATTACTTTTAACTTTTTCTAAGGACTTTAGAGGTTACTTTCTTCAAAATAAAGCCTTATTTGATTTTCTACACATTAGATCTCTTAGTAATTAGCTCATTAGAAAGAAAAATAATAATAATAATAAAAATTGACAACACACCTCTGGCTAGCTATTGTATTATTATATAACAATACAAACAAAAAAAAAAAAAAAAGGGAAGAAGAAGGTATAATTGTTAATCTACTTTTTTTTTTTTTTTTTTTTTTTTTTTTTTTTAGTGTTATGAAATGTTATAAATGTAAAAAAGAATTCGAAGTATTTTATGTTTGGAGTTATTTACTAATATATATCTAATATCTTTATTTTGAGAACGAAGAAAAAAAAAATCTCTTTTTTCGTAATTTTTCATCTTGTGCAGATCATTTATGTCATTTTAAGTCACGAAATGGAGACACGGTAACCCCGATGATAAATTGGCAGGAACATAACAAAAGTTAAAAGATAGGGGATCATGGAAATTAAATATGGTGGTAAATTGAGAGAAATATGTGAAAATTGGACTGCAAAATATATGCATCGTGGTCCCATTAAGATTTGGCAATCCACAAAATTCTATCATGCAAGGTATATATATATATATACACCAACATACTGATGGAGGGAATTCTTATTGACGGAGTTAAGATATTGGTGGAGCTTTTGTTTTTTTAGGTATGTCATTCGGACCCTTCGAAGCCAAGTAGAAAACAGGTCAACCTAGAAAAAAGATCTACTGATGGAAGCAACTTCAACTCTTCAAGGATAACAAATTAGAGAACTCTGACGTCAAAATTCCTTGAAAATCTTCTCTCTTTAAAGCCCAAAGAGTTTCACTTGTCACAGCACGAATCGGTAATCCAATTTTTTTTTTTCCTTTTTCGTGTAACACGAAGAATTGCTTTTTAAAACAAATTGAATAACTAATTAAAATTAGAAAGAAAACACCGAATAGTGAACAATCAAGTAGTTGAGTTCATTAAAAAAATCAAAAAAGAAAATCACTCTCGTCCAATACCAACTCTCAAATCCTCGGTTTTGGGTAGAAAAAGAAAACAAATCTCGTCGGTTTTGGGTAGAAAAAGAAAACAGAGAAAATAATGCAGAAAATAATCAACATTTGAGCAGATATGTGGTTGGTAGAGGTTCAATCCTGGCTCCTTCACCAAGATCCTCAGCCCTGGTAGCTACTACAGCCAATGGAGCTCTGGTTTTGAGCATGGTGAGAAAATAGAGAGAGAATACGGTTTGGGTAGAAGAAAAAAAATAAAGAAACAAGAAAGAATGTTAACGGAATTTTTTGACGGCTCTTTTTATTTTATTTCACGTTAGCCTTTTGGGGTTAAAAACCCGACTTGAAATCACCGCCTTCCAACCTTACTATGCGGTAGTTTGGTCAACCGTAGGTAAGCATGTCCCTATTCTCTATATATCCTGGATCTATTTTATTGTGTTGCATTTAACAATTAATGTACATGATATCACATCATTTAAAAATTTCAAATGAAGTAGCACTATATTTATTGTGATCCTCTCAATTTCAAGTGAAATGGAGATGAATCATTTTATTGTCCAAATTAGATTTTATACTAGCTAATGGTGCACTATTAGCGTCCACTTTGATAGTAGAGCACTAGCGTCAACTTTAGCTTTCGTCCACTCTAGCATTAGCGGCCAAAATACAAGACTTTTAGCGTCGACATAGTAGACGCTAAAAAGTCATCATTAGTGTCCACTTTTGAGTTGACGTTAATGATCAAACAAATGATCATCAGCGTCGGACCATTAGCGTCTACCCCATTAGCATCCAACAGTCGACACGGTTGATCAATAGCGTCGACTTTGGGACTTTTAGTGTCCAAACAAAGTCGTCCCTAAAGGCCAAATTTCTTGTAGTGTATATTACCACATCATTTAAAAAATTTAAATGATATGATACCATATACATGCACCATTAGATATTCACCATGTAATAATATATACAATACCATTAAGTTTTGTAAAATCTAATTTTGATCACGAAATAGATGTTTCCATTATTGCATCCTTGTCTCTATTACAAACTTTAGATTTTGAACCTTAGCCACCTCTATAAGCAACATACGATGTGCAAACACTTGTATTAAATAGTTGGACAAAAGCTAAAATGACATTTAGTACTCCCTAATGCACTGGGAGATTGCTAAATTTCTACCTTCGTAGATGGTCACCCCCATCGTTCGGTGGAGGACTTGGAGGCGGCTTTGCCGCAGCTCGATCTAGTTCAAAGATTGTTCGTTGTTTCACAAAGACAGCTTTGGACAATTCTTTCCCATCTCTTGCTGCATAAGCCAACTCCGGCATCTTCTCACCTAAGTGTTGCACCAAAGTAATTCTATACCACGAAATATTCATAGAAGAGAAAAATAAATAAATAAAAGAAACTAGCAATTGGCCTTAAAATTAAGATGATAACACACAGTTCAATTAATTGGAAGTAGACACATGAAATAGGCGGCGGGTGACGGGTTCATTAGTGTTGATCGGGAAGGAAGTGATTCCGTTTGGCCCTGCGATTTTGTGGTTAAAAAGTGTATTTTTAAACAAAATCGCAAGAAGGGTGTGTACTCTTACCAGCGGCAGACGTGTTCCATGCAAGATGTAGGATAATAAATACCAGAAAACCAAGCAAGAGGTGTCGCTTCATCTCAGGCCTCATGTTGCTGCTATATGGGGAAAGCTGTGAATAATGCAATAATATATACTAGTTTGTTCAACTTTGTGCAGCATATATACTGCAGCCTTCCCGTCGCCTAGTCTTTCACGGTACCGGCCGGTCAAATTTGGAGGGCTTGATGGTCCTTTTCAGTGACTTCTTTGACACAATTTTTATTTTTATTTTTATTTTTATTTTTTTTCACTTGTTCGCACAAAACGGGGAGATGAGATTCAAACTAATGACCACCTCTTTATAAAGCATAGTCTCAGCTGATTGAGTTACCTCTTGGACTTAACACATATAATTAAGATGATAAACATAGTTCAATTGAATTTTTTTTTTTTTTTTTTTTACTTGTTCGCAATAAACGGGGAGAAAAGATTCAAACTAGTGATCACCTCTTTATGAAATATAGTTCACAGCTGATTGAGTTACCCCTTGCGACTTGACACATATAATTAAGATGATAAACACAGTTCAATTGATTTTTTTTCTTCCTTTTTTTACAAACATATATATATAAGTCCCTTGCATGTGTTGCTGGTCCTTGAAGACCAGATGTTTTGTCTTTGGTGTGGATATCCTATACCTAAAGATGAACTGGATCATACAATTCAAGACTTACCAACTTGGTCTTTAATGGAGACTCAAGGATGAGAACGGAATATATATGTGTTGCTGGTCCTTGAAGACCAGATGTTTTTTCTTTGGTGTGGAATTCCTATACCTAAAGATTAACGGGTCATACACTTCAAGACTTACCAACTTGGTCTTTAATGGAGACTTAAGGATGAGGACGGAATATATATATATATATATATATATAGGGAATTCACCGGGGGGAATGTTTCGATACTGGATCCTCTTCCTATGCTAAAGTTAGTTCCTTTCTATTCTTTTGTAAACATTGGGGAGCAAACAAACTTGAAAATGACTTTCTCCAATTTGCATTTTTTTTTTTTTTTAATTATAAGGACATAGTTGAAATAAATTTTATTCAAAAAATATGTGCTTCTCACATGCTATTTAAAAAAAAAAAAAAAAAACATGTATTTTTACATGAAAAATGACACATGTCATTTTTATAGAATATATTTGAGAAATTTTCTCTAACCTATTCTATAAAAATGACATGTGTCACTTTTGATCATTTAAATCAATCAAGGTGTTATTTCTTTTCAATTTAAGACCATCCCTCATTTTCTTCCTTTCCTTTTACTGAGCCAAGTTGAAAAATCATCTAAATTAAGTTCCAACTACAAAAATCATACCACAAGAGTTTTTATTTCAAACTTCATTTAATATGTCAAGTCGAATAATCTAATAGAAATCTAATAATAATTAAAGTGTACGTGCCCATATATGTCACACACTATTTAATTAGATACAAATTAAATTAACATAAGTTTCACTAATTAATTAAATTCATGTGCCAAACTATACCCATGTTGTGCCATTCATACTTGGGACATTTTACACTTAACTATTGCCATGTTCTAATTACATGAAATATGTTAAGACTGAAAATTTGAAATTACCAGTATTTTATTGTCTAAAGACTAAATTTGTTAGCAATTTGGATAATAATTATGAGAGATTTTATGTGGAACTCGTTCGAATAAATGTGCACAATCATCTATCCGAACAGACGAGTCTCTCATAATTACCATCCAAATTGCTAGCCGAAAATCTCAATTTGTTAAAAAGGTCCATGTAAAAGCAATTGCTCCTACCACTCCACCTGGGCTTCCAGCAATACATTCTTTCCCGGCGACAAACTTTGTATGCTATCGATCGACTCCATCAAATGGTCATTTCTTTTTACCTTTTTGGCATCATTTTTATGAACAAAGGATTATCTATCTATTTCGTGGCTTTTAAGTCTAAATTTATTAATCAATGTCCGCAAAATTATAACAATATATATTTGATTATTCTATTTAATTTGTAATATGATACAATATTATTAAAACAATTGTTTACTATTGTTTACTATTTGTCGTTGGAGTCAAAACGTCCACGTCTCAATTTTTTTATTTGATTTTATAGTTGATCAACTAATCCTCAATTGCCCAAAATCATATAATTTCATGGATTATAGAAGTTTTCGGACAGTATGATCCAGATCCTCTGGAATTCGTAGGGGAATTCTTGTTTTTGAAATTTTAGATCTAGACCATCCATTTTCATCCAAGGGCCATTATCCTGTCACGTGTCTCATTACTAATAAAATAATAATAAATTTTTAATGATATTAATAAGAGATATGCGATAGTGCAATAAAAAGACCATTTTTATTATTTTATTAATAGTGAAACACGTGTCAGGATAATAGCTATTGGATCAAAATGAATAGCTTGAATCTGAAATTTAAAAAACTAGCTAGAATTTTCTTAAAAATTTCAGGAGATCCGAATCCGTAAATTAGTACTTATACAAGTCCGATAATGAGGTGTTGGAGCCAAGAACTAAGACATAATATTAAAATAAATAAAATGATTTTTTTCTCGGCAATGTAATCTGTTGGG
>NC_081551.1:16301173-16307100 GCF_901000735.1 Corylus avellana | reverse complement strand
ATTTCAAACTTCATTTAATATGTCAAGTCGAATAATCTAATAGAAATCTAATAATAATTAAAGTGTACGTGCCCATATATGTCACACACTATTTAATTAGATACAAATTAAATTAACATAAGTTTCACTAATTAATTAAATTCATGTGCCAAACTATACCCATGTTGTGCCATTCATACTTGGGACATTTTACACTTAACTATTGCCATGTTCTAATTACATGAAATATGTTAAGACTGAAAATTTGAAATTACCAGTATTTTATTGTCTAAAGACTAAATTTGTTAGCAATTTGGATAATAATTATGAGAGATTTTATGTGGAACTCGTTCGAATAAATGTGCACAATCATCTATCCGAACAGACGAGTCTCTCATAATTACCATCCAAATTGCTAGCCGAAAATCTCAATTTGTTAAAAAGGTCCATGTAAAAGCAATTGCTCCTACCACTCCACCTGGGCTTCCAGCAATACATTCTTTCCCGGCGACAAACTTTGTATGCTATCGATCGACTCCATCAAATGGTCATTTCTTTTTACCTTTTTGGCATCATTTTTATGAACAAAGGATTATCTATCTATTTCGTGGCTTTTAAGTCTAAATTTATTAATCAATGTCCGCAAAATTATAACAATATATATTTGATTATTCTATTTAATTTGTAATATGATACAATATTATTAAAACAATTGTTTACTATTGTTTACTATTTGTCGTTGGAGTCAAAACGTCCACGTCTCAATTTTTTTATTTGATTTTATAGTTGATCAACTAATCCTCAATTGCCCAAAATCATATAATTTCATGGATTATAGAAGTTTTCGGACAGTATGATCCAGATCCTCTGGAATTCGTAGGGGAATTCTTGTTTTTGAAATTTTAGATCTAGACCATCCATTTTCATCCAAGGGCCATTATCCTGTCACGTGTCTCATTACTAATAAAATAATAATAAATTTTTAATGATATTAATAAGAGATATGCGATAGTGCAATAAAAAGACCATTTTTATTATTTTATTAATAGTGAAACACGTGTCAGGATAATAGCTATTGGATCAAAATGAATAGCTTGAATCTGAAATTTAAAAAACTAGCTAGAATTTTCTTAAAAATTTCAGGAGATCCGAATCCGTAAATTAGTACTTATACAAGTCCGATAATGAGGTGTTGGAGCCAAGAACTAAGACATAATATTAAAATAAATAAAATGATTTTTTTCTCGGCAATGTAATCTGTTGGGAGACAAAAAGATGATTCAATATATTTCAGAAACAATTTTTTCTCATCATAGTTAAAAAATGGATTTTATTGTAAATTGTACCTTTAAACTACATACTGAGAGGGAAAAACATTATTAGCCTATAACTATCCAATTGGATAATGATACTTTCTTAAATAAATATTAAAATATATACAAACATTCGGCCAATTGTTCTTTACATTTCAGAATTTGCCTAGATTTACATTTAAGATAAGTAGAGTACTTCAAATGCTTTAATTTTGGGATATTTAGATGTAATTGAAGAAAGACACGATACTAGTGGAGAGAATTGCAGTGAATGCACCAACGGTCAAAGATGAAGCAGAGATAGAAGGTGCACGTGTCAAAACGGTAATACCGAAATTTTGGCCACGTTTACAGTTGTCAGCTACGGTGCAGAGAAAATAGTAAACCGTAGCCTAGGTTTCCAGTGGTACGATTACTGGAGTCGAAGCTAGAACTGTTCCAGCTGCCTCTTTTGTGCAGTTAACGTATTCGTCTGCTGTATGTAGTATTCCTACGGTATGCGACCCAGTCCAGTTGAATGCTGGTCATCAACGTAGATGAAGAAACAGATGTACGTACATGATCAGTACCTCTCTTTGTATTTTCTTTTTATTAAAAAAAAAAATCAATAAACAATAAATAAAAGAATTCATCTTTGCATACGGGTATCAATTTTGTGTATCTGCTGAGTTGACATGCTCTATTTACCGTTAACATTAACTCAGTGAAAATTGACATAAAACAACGTCATAATGCAACAAAAAAAAATTTCAATGTTCGCGACGTAACCATTAAAGTAAAATTCTACTTTTACCCCAATTTTTCTAGTAAAGTGTAGTAAATTAGAATACAAACTATGCATGAACTTACAGTGGCTTAGATCAATTAAGACATAATTAGAAATTGCTGCAAATTCCTATTGTGATTTGGTCATTAAGTTTTTTGTTCATTAAGAAATATGAATCAAAACCTATATATAATTATAAATAAGAATTATTTCTAAATATTTGGTGATTTTAGTGTAATTAAATTGGCGGTCTTCTCTTGGGAGAGAGTTATGTTATAGATGGGAGGCTTTTAGAAAGGTGTGAAGAATTTTTTTTCAAAGAACTAATGGATAGATTTGAAACTTGAGTCAGTTTGGAATTTTGTTTAAAAATTGAGCTGTCTATAAAAATAAAATAGAAAAAATATTTTTAAAAAGTCTAATTTTCAAGCTTTTTTAAAACGTAGTTTTGAGTTTTATAGAGAAATAAATCCAAAAAAAATAAATAAATAAGTTTTTTCACTAAAAGACCCACTTTTGCCTACCGACAACTTCTTAAGTATGAACAATAGTTGTTTAGGATAAGTATCCATTGCACCCTTCAGTAAAGCCACTGCAGGGATCAAGCACACAACCAAACCCATGTGGCCGCCCATTTTATGGTCGGGTTCGCCGGTCGTATCAAAACAAATCCAATAAACTTAATCTGTTAATTTCATATTAAATTTATAAATCGTATTAAAAATTGTCAAGTAAACTCTGGGCGAAGTATTGGACTCGTAGAAGTAGAAGAGAGCTCACCCAAAAAGGATATATAGTTTTGAGTTGCTTTTAATTACTCATTCTCAAATTCTTATTTTCATGTTGAATTATTAAATCCACCTTTTTTCATTACGAGCTGCGCTTGGACACATACAAATCGACTAGGGCTCGCAACGTGGCGCAAAACTGGATAAGATTGCCGGACAAAGACAAACATGATATGAATTAATAGTTAAACAACCATCTCAGCAGCTGTCCTTAATTCCAACAGCTGTCGGCGCTTCATTATCATGCATCATCCGCGACCATTATTATCGGAAATCTCCGTTTTATGTAAAATTTATCTGTCTAACGGTATGTTTAGAAATGCGTTTGAGGAACCTAGGATTTAACACTTAAAAAATTTGTTTGAAGAAAAAAGTAATTGTTTGGTAAAAAAAAAATTAAAAGCACTTTTAAAAATTTAAAAAGCTTAAAAATGGATAAAGCACACTTTTAGCAAAAACTTAAAAATGAAACTTTTACCAAAAAAAACTTTTTTTTTTACTTAAAAGCTCTATTTTTCAAACGCAATTTTAAACATACTCTAAATAAATTTTGAGCTGCACATAGTGGCGGAGCCACATATGTGTTTGGGGGTGCCAAAGATCTAATTTTTTTTTTTTTTTTCCCCAAAAATTTTTTTTAAAAAAAAAAAAAATTCCAAGGATGCTACTATGAATGGTAAACTTTAATAATGCCCAAACTTAATACATATGTATGGTAACCAAAAACAAAAAAAATCCTTATCTAATACATATGTATGGTAAACTTTAATATTCATATGATTGTTTATTTTATTGTTTAATGTTTATAAACTTTGATTGTCTCTTACGAGATCGTGATTTAATTTGAAAATTTTAGGTTCATGAATAAACTTTAGGTTTATGAATTGATTGATTTAACTTGTTGAGAGTTTCAATTTAGATTTGATACTTGATGATTTTGTACTTCTAAGAGACCATAAAGTGTAGTTCTAGACATTCTTTTTTTTTTTTTTTTTTTTTGGTATTTGTCTTTTTGATATATATAGTGCCGATATGTTACATTTCTAATATATTAATTTGAACACATATTTATGAATTTTTATAGATATTTTTTTGTGATGCATATATTATGTGAATTACCAAATTTTTAGGGTAGAAAAAATTTTAGGATGCCAAAAAAATTTCAGCTGCACCCCCAATATAGATTGTCTAGCTCCGCCACTAGCTGCACAACTAAGAGCATGTTTGGTACTGTATTTGAAAAATAGAGTTTTTAAGTCAAAAAGAGCTTTTGAGCAAAAGCTTCATTTTTAAGTTTTTGCCAAAAGTGCTTTTTGGTCACACTACAAAAAACACAATTTTTATTGACGAGGATTTACTGACGTGTCAGGTCGTCTGACACGTCAGTAAATCCTCCTGACGGGGCTTTCCTGACGTGTTTCGGTCGTGAAGAATGTGGGTGTCAGGAAATGGGAATTCCTGACGTGTCATTTTTGGCACGTCAGGAATTACTGACGTGCTAAATCCAACACGTCAAGAAATTTTCTGACGTGTTCAATTTAACACATCAAAAATAATTCCTGACGTGTCAATTGTTGACACGTCAGTAATTACTGACGTGTCATTTTTTGACACGTCAGTAAATTTTCTGACGTGTCAAAATTGACACATCAGAAAATTCCTCACGTGTGAAAAACTGGCATGTCAAGAATTTTTGACGTTTCAATTTTTGACGCGTCAGGAAATTCCTCACGTGTCAACCACTAACACGTCAAGAATTACTGACGTGTCAAATAATGACACGTCAGTAATTATTGACGTGTCAATTTTTGACACGTCAGAAAATTTACTGACGTGTCATTATTTGACACGTCAGTAATTCTTGACGTGTCAAAAATTGACACGTCAAGAATTTGGTTGGGAAAATCCATTAGTTCTTCTGTCGACGTATCAAATAATGCACACGCCGCGAATTTCATCGACATGTCGTATTTGACACGTCAAGAATTTGGTTCAAAACGAACCAAATTTTTTCCCTCCCCCCTATATTTTTTATGATTTATTTCAGGACTATACCCGAATTTTGTGTTACGGTTCACCTGATATTCAATCTATCCATCAAATCCATGCAAATAATATACAATTTTTCCATCAAATAACATACATCATATCCATTAACATCAATCACAAACTATCTACCAAAACTAACTTCAACACACCATAATGACACAAATAACATAATATATATACACCAATCACAAACTATCCACCAAAACTAACTTCAACACACCAAAATGACGCAAATAACATAATATACACCAATCACAAACTATCCACCAAAACTAACTTCAACACACAAAAATGACGCAAATAACATGATATACACCAATCACAAACTATCCACCAAAACTAACTTCAACACACCAAAAATGTCACATACTAACATAATATACACCAATCACAAATACAATTACATCAACTTATACACAACTGTGAATAGCCTCAAATTCTCAACCAGACTATCGATCATTGACATCCATAGCATCCTCTCGACGATGTCTATTACCTGCAAATGATAAAACAAACAATATTCACCAATAAAACAACCACCAAACAAATAAAATCCACTAACGGTAGATGATAATACAAACAATCACGTCGGTAAAGTGAAAGAAAAATGCCCGAATATTCACCTAACTCAGTTGTTAATTATTCCACAGTAAATGATATAACTAAAATAGGTAAAACGTTGAAGTTAGCAGAACTTTGATATAAAAAAAAAATTAGAAAAAAATTAAGTCAATATATATATATATATGCATGGTTACAGAGCAATCAATAATATATAGACATGAGACAATGAACTTCGTTTTTCCCATGGCAATTATGTGAGACATAGGAGTTTATATATATTCAAATCAAAATAAATTAACTACATAAAATTATGATATTCATCTACTGTGGACTTGATCGTTTCATACTCTCACGCAATCACATACACTAGATTCTTAATATTCTTCAAGGACCATAATACAAATAAATACTTCAAATGCAAAACTCTAACCCACATCCATCACCAAACCAACCATGATATATAAACCA
>NC_081551.1:16300052-16301073 GCF_901000735.1 Corylus avellana | reverse complement strand
GTGTCTGGACGCGTCGGGTTTGGAATTGTGTTTGCATCCGCAACTCTTGATGCGAGACATTCTTGAAAATGTAAAAAGACTCACAAGTGAGTGAGAAATTGTTGTAAGCAGGAACAAATTTAAAAGGGGGTTGGCAGGGGGTTTAGAGTTTTTTTTTAAAAAAAAAACAATTCGCCCCCCTTAAAATTGAACTTTTGGTTGTCCCCGGTTGTGAGTGCATTTGTGAGTCTCAAATTGAGAAAATATATATATATATATATATATAAGAACGAGTACTTTTTTTTTTTTTTTTTACATGTCCGCACAAGGAGGGGGGAGGGAGATTCGAACTAGTGACCTCCGCTTCATTAAGCGTGGTCCCAGCCGATTGAGCTACCTATTGGGGACATAAGAACGAGTACTTAATAAAGGGAGTAAAACTCTTTTTCATAAACACATAAACTAAAGGTTTAGATGGGATGAAAGTGTTTATGAAATCAAAAGTTTAGTCTTGATGAAAATGGTTATGAAAACAAAGGTTTTGAAGCGATGAAATGCTTTAAGGTACATGTGTTAAGAAACATGTTATGAAAAGGTGTTTAAGAATTGTGGATAAGAAAATAGGCTGATAATGGCATGAGATGATGCAGTCCATAGTACTGGTAACATTATAAGATAATAATGTGTAAAATGATCAAATGTGAATAAGAAATTAATGTATAGGAATACGGTCCACAATGCTGTAACCTAATAATAATGGTATGAGATGCGGGGCTGAAGGAACCCAAGGAACAGTTCTATCCCTACATAAGCAATAATTATCATAAAGTATCATAATAGCACATAAGCAATAATTATCATAAATTAAAATTATTTAAACATAAGGCCACCTAAACATCACAATAACAAAATTAATTGACATCCATAAGACAAGATTTTGTTGATGAAGTAGAAAACTTTTTGAACACATCAAAGAGAAAATCTACTTCGGAGCAACCAAACCCGAGAAATTATTATTACAATAAAATCTAGACTATAAACA
>NC_081551.1:16285453-16299952 GCF_901000735.1 Corylus avellana | reverse complement strand
TAAAATCGAAAATCAGTTGCCAAAGGGAATTAAAATCAACAAACGAAAAGAATAGAGAAAAAAAAAAGCTTACCTCATTTGGTGGCCCGGCTCGTCAGTTGGAAGGGAGGAGCTCGTGGGTTGTGGGTTGAAGGGAGGAGAGGGAGGGAAAACAACGGTGGGAGAGGGAGGAGCTCGTGGGTTGTGTGGGATGACTCCAGATTTTTTCGGGAAACTTCTGCGGTCCCTAGCATTACTCGCGAATCCCCTGCTCCTTTCCCTCTTCCCCCTTCGCCAGAAGGGATTTTTAAAGCAACACGACAACGTTTTGTGGGCTTTTTTTTTAATTTTTTTTTTTCCCAAATGGGCATTTTAGTAACTTAATCTCAACAAAATGACTTCGTTTTGAATTTTCCATCCATTTTAACGGTAATAACTAACGGAGTGGCCAAATTGCAACTAGTTGGTAGTTTGGGGGCTACTTTATTACATTTTGAACATTAGGGGGATAAATTAAAAATGACTGGTAGTTTTTGGGGTCATTTTGTATTTTTCTCTATATATATATATATATATATATATATATATATATTGTTAGTCTCACCCTCAATATCTTACAGTTATAGAAAATGGAAAAGAAAAATATCTTGGATTGGATGCACTATTATATTTTAGAATTGACCCCCAATGTCTTTAATGGGTAGCTCGATTGACTGGAGACCGACCGATCAAATGTCCATTATACCATTACATCAGATTTTTTTTTTAAAAAAAAAATGAAGGCTTTGTCATGAGTCTCTAGATGGAAGGAGACCCCCACTACAAAATGACTATTTTTTCTTGACTAGCGTTTTCTGACGTGTCATGATATCTGACACGTCAAAAAACTTTTCTAACGTGGCCTTTATGACGTGTGTTAAAGGTTAGAAACGTAGGGGTCAATAAATTTTTTTTTTTACAGACGTGTCACTGTTTAGCACATCAAAATTTATTAATGTGCTACTGTTTGCCACGTCAATAAAATTTATTGACGTGCCAAACAATGCAATGTCAATAAATTTATTGACGTGGCATTCTTTACCACATCAATAAATTTGTTGACTTGGTAAAAGTACCACATCAGTAAATTTACTGACGTGGCACTTTTACCACGTCAATAGATTGAGTCATTAGGTTTTTTGTTTTTTTTTTCATTTTTTAAAATGCCAATTTTGAATTTATTTTTTATTGCAGAAATTCAGAGTTGACCTAATACACATTTAACGAACTATATATTCATGAAACAACGTTAATCATCCATCAAAAATATACTTGATGGAGCGAACTACCACATTAAACCCTAAACGAATTTTTCATTAATCATCCATAAAAAATACTTACTATTCATGAAATGACCATCCACATTAATCACAAACATGCAAGTTCCATCAAGTATCACAAACATAAAATTTCTACAAAAATCACAAATAATCAAACTATATCTGTTACCCCGAATCTAGACATAATTACATGTAACGGTACACATCAACAAAACAAGAACAAAATATTTATAAGTTTATCAACTACAAACTGACAAACAAAGCTCATTCCAGGTCAATAGCTTCCTCATTGTGTACGACCTCTCCGCATTACCTGGACATGATAAAACAAACAATCAGCACCCAATACATCCCCTTCTTATCAAGATCCTAAGCCAAACACAAAGAAAGGCACCGTAACAACTTTAACATATATATTAACCAAAATGACATTAATTACTATAATAAAACAAAAAATGCTTCCACTAGAAATAATAACAAACCTCATCATCATCATCATCATCATCAATAGTTACAGTATCAAAAACAATATTTTTTATTGCAGAATTTCAGAGTTGACCTAATATACATTTAACGAACAATATATTCATGAAACGATACTTGATGGAACGAACTACCACATTAATCATCCGCCAAAAATATACGTGATGTAACAAACTACCACATTAAACCCTAAACGAAGTATTCATTAATCATCCATAAAAAATACTTACTATTCATGGTATGAACTCTCACATTAATCACAAACATACAAGTTTCATCAAGTATCACAAACATGCAATTTCTATGTCAATCACAGACAACCAAACTATATATATTACAATGAATATAGATATAATTACGTGTAATGTTCAACATCAACAAAACAAAAACAAAATATTTATAAGTTTACCAACTACAAACTAACAGACAATGCTCATTCCAGGTCAATAGCTTCCTCATTGCACGACCTCTCCGCATTACCTGAAAATGATAAAACAAACAATTAGTAACCAATACCTACCCTTCTTATCAGGATCCTAAGCCAAACATATAAAAGGGCACCATAACAACTTTAACATATATACTAACCAAAATGACATTACAATAATACAACCAAAAATGCACTAACTAGAAATAACAACAAACATCATCAATGCAATATCTATCTCTTACAAAGTCCATAGGAAAATAATATATTCAACAACATTAGACGCAAAAACAATACTAAAGTTTAATAATATAAATAATAACAAATATCATTATCATCATCAATAATTAGAACATAAAAAACAATACTAAAAGCAATCAAATGTGTCACCAAACCAACGAAGAAAAAACAAATTGCAACAAGAGTTGCACTATATATATATATATATGTGTGTGTGTGTGTGTGTGTGTGTGTGTGTGTGTGTGTTAAATAACACACATACTTCTTCATGTGTAGCCTTGGCAAAGCTCTTCGACTCGATGTAGTGAGGCGTTTGGTTCATGGGCCGCATTCGCTTCATATACGCAGCATATTCCTACACAATTAACATTGTTAATATTTCAGCCTAACACATTCATTTTAATAAAACTAAACAAAACCCAATAAAATATGTGACTTAATTGATTCTCTTCACTACATCATTTCTCCAATAATATATCCACATTTGTGCTGTTGCATGTGGATAACATAAGTTCCCATACCTTAACATTCATTATCACCGCAGTATCACCCGACTGAATGTGAAGACTATGCTTAAATTCATACTTCCAAGTTTTAAGCTTGTTTCTCATATCTTAGAACGCATCCCTCTTTATCACCACGATATCGTACTCAGGCGGGACATAAAAGTGCTTTTGCATAAATTAAAATATTTATATTAACAATAAGGCATATATTTGACAAAATCACATACACATAACAATCATAAATACAATAATATTTAATTCAAACATACCATTAAGGCATCCCATATATCCTCTTTTCTACGCTCCAGTACATTCTTCCACTCGTCGCTAATCTGTACATAATTGCTACTCCTGACAAGCAATCCGGTCATCCGTCTAAATTTCGAAGCACTTTGTCCCACAAGCTGCCACGCGGGGTTATACTCACACACGATCCTCTGCCCATCGGGGATCTCCCACAACTTGTGCCCTACCTTGACACTCAAAACATGATAGCAGGTGGTGCCATTTTCATTTATACCTAATACATTAATGATTCAAATAAGTTAGTTACAAATTAAAACTAACTACATAATAAAATAACAAAAATATATTACAATTTTTAGCACATATACTTACTTATCGTCCAAACCTCGTCGAGCGCCAACGGGCGTGTAGCAACATCATTAGGATGCGTGTCCTGCGCGGCACCATCCTCATCACCCATATTGCTCTCGGGGGGGTTGTGTCTCATCACTATCATCCACTTGTGGTCTGGTGGTGTACGGGAGCCGATCAAAATAGCCATGTAAAATGATCCCTAGATCGTTCAACGTCGTGAAGTCAAGTGTAAAATGTGTGGATGTGCCCAACTCAGGTGGAGTATGCTAAGAATCTCCATGAACGTCACTAGTAAAGCCGAAATCCTACCCCGCATAGGTCTACCTTCCACATGATGTGGAAGTACTGGTCGATACCATTTTGGCTCCATACCAGCCCGGGGGGATGAGCCCGACACCTAGGCGCCCGATGTCAACCGAACGGTGGGTTGCCTCTGTACTTTTCTCTTCCCCCTGCAACTCATATCTTCTTGCAAAGTACATTACATACCGAATTAGTATTTAAAATAAGTAAATATGTACAAGCATATATAAACTAATCACACATTTAAAATATTAAACATATACTAGTTACTTAATTAATTATATATCATTTACTCATTGTACATATAAATTTCATGGTTAACATAAAAAACAATTACAAATTAATGTAGATATATCTTTAAAAAAAAAAAAATCAAAGATAAGGGTGTACACCAATTTCATTAAATGACATACGCTTCAATTGGTACTAAATTGGGTTGGACATAATCGACATCATCAGGTGAGTTAACATGATCATGATTGTTACTCAAGAGGAGGGCTCAATCTCGTGGTAGTTGATACTAGAATCGTCAAGCCCTTGACTTGACCAACATCGTACACGTTTCTAGGTTTAGTTCTTACAGCGCAAGCCCAATTTGGGTTCTTTTCATTTTCGACGTAAAATACTTGGTCAACTTATGAAGTTAGCACACACAGTTCATCTGTAGTCCTCTCTTTAGTATGGATAAGGTTTATGAAATTGACAAGCGTTATGCCATACTCGTCAATCTTGTACCCCTTGTCCCTCATGTTGTCTGCTCAATCACACTTGAACATAATATACTTAGTCCTATCGTAGTACTCAACCTCAATTATTTGAGTTAACTTCTCGTAATATGTTTCACCATTAGTAATTGGCACACACACACCGCTATTCTGAGTCCTTTTTTCAATATCAACTGGAAGAGTGCAAAATAACTTCCCGTTAACCACATATCTATTATACTTGACTGCTGTTTCCTTTGGCCATCTACAGTCACTACAGGAAAATTGGTCTTTAGCGACCATATTTTTAGCGCCGACTCAAAAGTCGTCGCGATTTCTCAATATCAGTGACGACAATTTCTTGTCGTCGCTAATTCCATTAAAAAAATGTGAAAACAGCGACGACTAGATGTCGTCGCTGATATGCAGTCTCTAATGGCGAAATAATATTTTTTCATATGCGCGAAAAGGTGCGCCAAAAAATTTGTGACGTGGTTCAGATCTTTAGCGACGACATTTGTCGTCGCTAATAAGAATTGCAATTAACGACGACAGTGTCTTCGCAAAATAACAAAGAAAAAAATCGAAATCCTAATTAGCGACGACTAAGTTATCGCTAATTTAAATTATTATTAACGACGACAAATGTCGTCGCTAAAGAGTCAAGGCTTGTCTGTGCGGCAAATGTGGGAAGGAGTCAAGGCTTGTCTGTGTTCTCTCAACGAGTTCGTCCTTTAGGAGCAGCAAAATTTATAACCCTTGAAGATAAGGTTCTCACAAGGGCTCGATGGTATGTGCTTAACAATTGTGACGAAATCACTCCGTACATTCGGTAAGTGTATGATTTATAGTGTTTTTTTTGTTTTTTTTAATTTTTTTAATTTTTATTAAAAATTATGATTACTTGAGAATATAGAGGAATACTTATGTATTCTTTATGTAGTGAACACTATGACAAGATTGAAGGAGAAGGCACTGTGGACATCCAACATAAGCATGAAGCCGAGTTCGAAACATGGTTTCGACATCGTACATGTGGGCCTAATGCAGAAAATGTGTCTAAACAGTTATATGATCTTGCATACGGACCGGATCATCAAGTTGTAATGTACAAAGGTTGTATTGTGAATGGGGTTAGATTTCATATAAAAGACTATGAACGAACTCTACGTACCCAAAACAATGGTATAGTTGTTCAAGGTGAGCATAACATGAAGGATATTGAATTTTATGGTGAGTTGAAGAACATTTTGGTGTTACGTTATGGTCGAAATCACGTGTATCTATTTGAGTGCGATTGGTGGGATGTCGGGCATAGAACGGGAATACAAACAGATGAGCACTTTACAAGTGTGAATACATCTCGTACATGATATGCATCTAACCCATTTATCCTAGCATGCCAAGCTTCACAAGTATTCTACTTGAAAGATCCCAAATTTGGTGGTAATTGGCAAGTAGTGCAAAAAGTGACCAATAGAAACATATACAATGTTCCAACTGTTTTAGAGGGAGAGATTGAAGAAGATGATGAAGGCATTGGTGATGAGGAAGAAGATGATGAATTGGTTGAGGGTAATGCACCTGTGCAACAAGCAAACAATGTAGACTCAACTCCGTTACGTAGAGATGATGTGGAACCAATAGCTATTGATGAAGTATATGTGCACCTTGATGAAAGCATTTTTCTCAATGATGACTTCTCTAATGAGGGGCACGAAACAAGCTCTGATGATGAACAAGACCTTGATGATGAAAGCATGTTCATCAATGATGACTTCGCTCATGAAGAGGAGTTATCTTGCAACTTTGATACAAACTCTGATGATGATATGTGTTGAATATTATTGTAAATGAATATTTATTCTATGGTAAGATGATACGGGCTATATATTTGTTTGTCTCATTACCAATCTTTCAATTATTGTATATGTTTATATTTTCATATTTTCTTATTCATTATTTTTATTGTAGAATCAGTTGTACGCAATGAAGATCATGAATCGAGGAAGATCGCGTGTGTTCGTGGCTCGTTTTACACCATTGCATCTCAATGATGAAGTTAAGAATGCAAGTTTAGAATCACAAGTGCCTCTTGAAATTGATGTAACACCATGTCAGACGATGACTGAGGGGCCCTCCAATGCATCTTGTAAGTGCACATATTTTGTCTATGTTATTGTATAGACTATGAACAAACTACTTCACCAAAAATACTAACTATGTTTCAAATTTTGTCTTACAGCTGTTATGTCCAACAAGAAGAAAAGAGGTCCGAATAAATTCACTAAGTTCAATCAGCTATTTAAGGATGGTCGTCCTGTTGAGATAACAATCCCTCCCAAGGCAAGAGGACCTGTAGGAAAAAATGCGAGTTATTTTAGTAGGAGGGTGACACATGTCGTTCGTGAACACGTCGAGCTCTGGCATAGTTCTTGGACTCGTGTCACACCAAGTGAGCAGCAACGGTTAAGAGCTCGTGTTTTGGTGAGTTATAATGTTTGAGGTTATGTTATTTACTACATATAATATAAAATGCTAAGACTATTGTTATTTATAATATATAGGCTGAGTGGACTTTAGACGAGCATCTGGCTAACCACATTGGATCTATTGAGTTGGCTTTATCGAATAGTTATAGAACACTTTGTTGTGGATTTCACCGTCATTTTCTTAAATTCGGTGGTGATAAAGACTTAACAATCGCGAAGACAAAAGTTCCAAAGCTTATCTCACAGCCCATGTGGCTTAAGATATGCGAGTCATTTGAAAACAAAGAATGGAAGGTAAATATTTTTAAACTAAATTGACAACAAATCTAAAGGAGTATAATTTTGTAATAATTTAGTGAAAATTTGTCACATGACAAGTCCACACGTAATAAGAAGAATAGATCGGAGTTGAAGACCAATCACACATTTGGCTCTAGATCTTTTCTTAATCATCGCCATAGTGAGGTAACAATTTTATATTATTACATTATTTTAATAATTATGTTTAGAGCATATGTTAATTATATGTCTATTATGTGTAGGCAGGAGAGGATGAAGAAGAGCCCAATCTAATTGACTTTTATAAGATCTCTCACACAAATAAAGACGTGAAATTTGTGACTCCGCAGTGTGAAGAACGATACGTAAGTAGTTGAAATTTCTGCTCTCTGTTAATATCTTGTCTCACATTGTTATACGGCTAACCTGTTGATTTTGGTTGCTTCTAAAGAATTTGATGGTAGAGAAGTTGGCTGACAAAGAGGTAGAAGTAGATGAAGAGGAAATATTTACACATGCTCTTGGTGGGAAATGTTCTGGCCATGTTAGAGGGATGGGAAAATTTGTCATACCTACTCCATCCTCTTCTTCGCAAGTATATGGCACCCAACTCAACCTTGAGTTGGAGGAAACAAATAGAAAAATAGAGGAGTTGGAAAATGAGTTGGTGGAAAAAGATAGAAAAAGAGATGAACAAATAGAGAAACTGCAAAATGAGTTAGTGGAAAAAGATAGAAAAAGGGATAAACAAATAGAGGAAATTAGACAAGAATCAAAGCGCCAATTTGATCTCCTAATGTCACATGTTTTAGGTAAAATGGTTGTGTGATAGATATGTTTCGTTATGCTTTAATTGAACCCGAACAACTAATTTATTACTAATGACATCTTCGTTTTCTTTTCTATATGTTGTAGGAACACAAGGTTTGAATATTGCTCATTTTGATTGAAATGTTTAAAGAGACATGAAAATGGGTAAGAATTTTGCTCATTTTGTGATTTATTTACTACTTTGATGGAATTTGGATGATTGATTTTCGGATGGAAGTTTGATTTTGGTTGAGTCTTAATTTCCTTGGTCGATGTGTTGAAAAACAAGTGCAGTAACCAATTTCCCCCTTATATATTAGACAGTTTAGAATTTTATTGATTTCCTTGGTCGATGTATTAAAGTATCTATCAACTCCAGTTGATTGTTTCTCCTTTTAGGTAATTATAATGTGCAAACTAGAAAATTGTATTTTTCCATCAGCAATGGCTGCAAATGGATGTTAGTGAGGAATGTGTTCTTTTTTTTAGATTGGTTTATTAATTATCTAAAAAAAAAGTTAGGAATGTGAAACTAGGAATTTGGGTCTTGTTTATAATTATCAGGAAACTTCATTTTGGATTTACTTATTTTGTGTTCTCTGGGAACCTCTGCTGTTATCTTAGGAAATTATTTAAATTTACAGCTTATGAGGCATTTCTACACTTGCGATAGTCACTCAGGGCGTTTTGGTGTTAGATTTTTTTTTTTCTTACCAAAACCAAACATATGCAAACATCATTCTCTCCTTGCACCGTTACTGCTGCTGGTTGTGGAGTAAAAGTCTTGGCGGTGCAGTTCTTCATCTTGTGGGTCATTTCGTTGATGATAAAATTTGGAGGAAAGAAATAAGAACTTAGATTCTCATAATGGTTTTTGGTTAGAAACTGGGTATTGTAAATATGCCCTATCATCTTTCATTTCGTTTTCTTCAGTAATCAAACAGGAATTTTTTTTTTTTTTTTTTAATTATTACATTAAGTCTGCTTGTGGTTCTCATAAGCCTCGCTGAGGTTCATAATTTTCTTTTATTTGGGTTTTGTTCGTGTTTTGTATGATTTTTCGGATATGATCTTTGTATATATTAGGTTGCTTAGAAAAGTGAGGAAGAATGGAAAATAAGCAAATATTTTATTTCTTACTTCTCAGTTTGTTGAGTTGCTCGCCTGGCGCCTGCACTATGTGTGTTTCTTTGTGCCATGTAGGGAAAGATATTTGATTTCATTTTTAGATATTTCATTTGGTTTTTCTTAAGGTGCCATGTAGGGAAAGATTTTTTCCATTCAAATAAATCTTGTTCTTTAACTTTAGCAGCCTGTTCATATGGCTTTCCATTGTCCCAAGTTTCAAGCACCGCAATTTCTTCATTGTTTGGTTGGGAACCTGTTGCTTTGTCTTGCCATGATTTACTGTATCAATTATGGTATGAAATTCCTCTATGCTGTGATACATGATGGACAATGTTCTTTTTCTATTACGTTTTTTCATGTTTGAGTAGCAACTGTTTGTCCAACTATGTGGTTATTATATTAGACACGCTTGTAGTTTTTAAGTGAGTTTTCTTGTCTAATATATGCTCTTCTTCTCCGTGCAGTTACATATGGTATTGATGAATCATACAGGTTATCAGTTCTTACATCTGGAAAGCCTTCTTTGTAATCCTTTTTTTTGCTACTTAGCTACATATGAAGTTTAATTTCTCAATGAACATTGTTGTTGATGTATGCCTTCTTTGGCACTTGCTTAAAACTTGACAATTATGTAGTTTTCTCAGGCCATTTTTGAGACTTCTTCCCTTGTAATTAACTCTGTTTCAGACCTTTTAGCATATTTAATTAGAAAAAGAGTTCTTAAGTAAGCTTTAATATATTGTTATGTTTAGATCATTTATACCAAACAATTTAAAACATTAATCGGCCAAAAAGAAAAGCATTTGATGTTGACGACGACGATCATCAGCAACACTGATGTGTGAGTCATTAGCGACGACGACAAAAATGTCGTCGCTAATGTGTGTGTCATCAGCGACGACATTTGCCGTCGCTAATGTATGCTAAATATTGTTGCTGATATATGCATCATCAGCGACGACAAATGTCGTCGCTGATGCGTGTGTCATCAGCGACCCCATCGACTTTATGAGGCATTTTCAGCGACAACCTTTGATAGTTATTTGCGAGGACATTTGTCGTCGCTGATAATTATTAACAGCGACGACATTGCATGTCGTCGTTGTTTAGTCTTTAACGACGGACTACTTTCAACGACTGGGAGCGACGACCGTACTCGTCGCTGATGACCATCAGCAACGACATTTGGGCTTTTAGCGACGACCCGGGGTCGTCGCTAAAGGTTGATTTTCCTGTAGTGAGTGCATTACCAGTTTCTCACCCATTTCCTTTCTGCGTTAATCGTCCAATCCATTGACCTGCGAGTATATTACGTACAATGGAGGACGAGAAGTCAAATTGGTGAGAAAATTTGAATGCGAAACAGATATACTCGTCATTTAATGGGTAAGAAGACATTAGTCTTACGTAGTCACAATACCAATCGATAAATTGTTCGAAATGTTGGCTTTCCAACTAATCGTCTGTCGTTCGCCCTCTAAAAGTTTCCATGTCAATCATACAATTAGAAATTATGTTCATTATAGGGCATTACAAATTAAGGTTGTACAAGGAATGGCAAGGCATGTGCTAGTGACATGACTCACGTCCGTAGCGGTAAGAACTTGTCAAAGTTAAACAATATATATCGATGAATCTGTGCCAATATGATACAGTTGAAGATGACTCGTGTTCCCACCCCCTTACAACCACCAGGGTTTCTTTGGGCCCTATTATGAAACATCGATGTGTCATCCAAATACATCAAGCAGAATGTCACCAACTCAGTTGCTATGTAGCCCTCCGCAATGCATCCCTCGAGCACCGCTTTATTGCGCACATTAGATTTGAACCCCCTAGGCTCCTGTATATGAAAATCAATCAATCAATTGCAGTTATTTATTGTCTTTTAGTGGTGGGCAAAAAAAATAAAAAAATAAAAATTTGATGATCAAAATTTACCTCTCCCCCGAATACATCCACTTATACTGTACTAGTCCATCCAGTCGGCATTCACGGACAAGATGCACGACAACATGAGCCATGATAGTAAAAAAACTTGAGGGGAATACATGTTCCATCTTGCATAAAGTGACACAGACTTCACTCTAGAGTCGGTCCAAATCATCTAGTGTCAACGTAGTTGAACATAAGCCCCGAAAGAATGTACCCATCTCAACCAAAGGTCTGACCACGTTACCTGGTAGTGATCTACGTAAAGCAATAGGTAGAAGCTGTTGCATCAATATGTGATTGTCATGACTCTTCAAACCCGTTATCGTACATTCTTTAAGTCGTACACATCTAGAAATATTTTAGGCATAACCACCGGGCACCCTCACATCCCGAAGCAATTTCAAAAAATTGGTTTTATGACATCGTGTGGCAAGTTTGGGGCATATAGATTTTTCCATTCTCCATAAATGAATGAAATATATGTCTCAAACCCATCTCTTGAAAGTCTTTGCGAGTATCATAGTTGTCCTTTGTTTTTCCTTTTATGTTAAGTATTGTACCAAGAATGTTGTCCATCACATTTTTCTCTATATGCATCGCATCAAGGTTGTACTGCAGTAAATTATCCTTCCAATACAGTAACCTAAAGAAAATACTATTCTTCTTCCATACTACATGACTAGTCCCTAGTTGTCGTTTATTGGGAGTACTCTTCTTCCGCTTCTCTCCCTGCTTCTTACTACTTTCTGGCTTTGACTTACGGGCATCCTCATCCCTAAATGGCATCCCTTTCAACTGTCTTAGGATTTCATATCCACTTAGCACATCGGGTGCACATTGTAGTTCCTAGTTACCGTCAAAAGTTCTTTTGTTCTTCCTTCACGGATGATCCAAGGGCAAGTATTGCCTATGGCCCATAAAACACCATGTGTGGTCGTGTTTTAACCATCTAGACCTTGTTGAATGCAAACAACAAGGACATGCCTTTACTCCCCTAGTAGGCTATCTTGACAGATCTGCGTATTCTGGGAAGTCATTAATTGTCCACATCAATTGCACTCGCAACATAAAGTGTGTTTTAGTGGAGACATCAAATGTACGTACCCCTACATTCCATAATTCATTCAATTCCTCAATTAAGGGCTGAAGGTAAACGTTTATATTCATTCCAGGTGAACTCGGGCCTAGGATAATCAGGGATAATATGAAAGACGTTTGTTTCATGCACGTCCAAGGAGGCAAGTTGTATGGTACAAGCATTATGGGCCAAGTGCTGTGGGATGTACTAAGGTTCCTAAAAGGATTAAATACATCTGAGGTTTGTCCAAGCCTTACATTCCTGTTGTCCGCTGCAAATTTTGGATATAAATTATCAAATGACTTACATGCCTCACTGTCGGCCGGATGTCTCAATACGCCATCCTTTGTGCGGTTGTCTGCATGCCACTTCATATGGGGCGATGTATACTACGACATAAACAACCTCTGTAGTCTTGGTATGAGTGGAAACCACCACAACACTTTCACCTAGCGTTTCTTACTTGACGATATGGGTTGACCATCCTCATCTAAATGAATTTCATCTTTCCACTTAGATTTTTCACAAACTGTACATGAATCTAACTCCTTGTTGCCCTTCCAAAATAACATGTAGTCATTACGACAAGCCGGAATCTTCTCATACCCGAGTCCCATGTCCCTTAGATATTTTTTTGCCTCATAGGTATTAACTGGCA
This sequence comes from Corylus avellana, assembly GCF_901000735.1. NCBI lineage: Eukaryota > Viridiplantae > Streptophyta > Magnoliopsida > Fagales > Betulaceae > Corylus > Corylus avellana. Next base: position 16,287,011 of record NC_081551.1, on the reverse strand, counting down.
AAGCTCCATCATCCGTAGGCAACAATTGATTGATGAACTCAAGGAGAGATGAGAATATCTTCTTACTAATTCCACCAACACACTTAAGTTGTACAGATGAACAATTGCGCTCAACTTGCTATGTTTGCTACTATCATATAGTGATGTCTTTGCCTCTTTAAGCAACTCGTGGTACTTTCGAACGTCAACTTCATCCGCTTCTTCAATTACGATTTCTTCATCACCCTGCACAACGACATGAGGTTCACAATTGTCTTCCCTGACATCGTGCATACCGAACACATCACGCAACATAGCGTGCATATTTCCACCCTAATCACTGCTTCCACCTGCTGCATCTGTGGCAGGACGATTCGAAGGAGATGGTTCAACATTACCCCGTATTGGCTTCTCATCATGTAATATCCAATCCTTATATGTAGGAAGTATGCCTTTCCCCCTATCAAGTGGGCGAGAACAATGCCTAGCGGATAGCGCTGGTTAAGGCGACACACCTTACACGACCAGTAAATCTTTTCATCAGGTACTGTGCGTTCCCAACTGCGAAGTCCACAAACAATCTACAGCCGTATCTGTATTCCTTTGTACCCCTAGGCTTTGTCATCCAACTCATATCCATTGTTGTCTACGAACATTAGAGACAAATATATGCTACTTAAAAGTAATCAATAAACACATACATATTTAATGGAATTTAAATGCAAACTTAATTACTAGCTAAGGTTGTTGGTAATTTATTTATCTTTTACTCATGAAAATTTCCTAAACTTAAACAAAATAACAACTATTCCAAATAGGGACCATCAATAATTATCATCTATCTAGGCTAGTTGTTTTCATATCTTTTTCAGTAGGGAATGGGTTTACTTCACGCATTTTTAAATTTTTTTTTTTTTTTTTTACATTTACATTATTTGATTTTGTTTAACCGCTTATATTCTTTTTTCACATTCACATTTTCTTTTTTTCCCCAAATATTCATATGCATTTGTTAGATATTGGGGACCCTAGTTAAATAAAATAAATCTAGCTAGGGTACGTAGTCTTTTCTTTTCTTTTTTTCTTTTTCTTTTGTCAAAATTTTTGGTCGTATAGCATTTATAAAATTTAATAGGGCAAAACCTAAACAATATACAAGTCCAAATTTAAATGCATTTATTATTATATATCACTAAACAAATAAAATAAATAAATCTAAGTTAATTACTAGTTGTAAAAATATAACAATCAAAACCACATGGATGTTCATATATACCACATATCAAATAACAATCATAACACATAGCACGAATCACCTAATTAATTAACAAATTAACAATAATTAACTATCTCAAACAAAGCAAAAATTTAAATAATTAACACAAAAAATCAGTTAATATATATATATATACACCTGTGAGGAGCTCTTGTAGGAGCTAGAAGCAGAGGGAGAGAGGATGACGGCCGGAGATGGCGGTGAGAAGGACGTACGGCCGACAGGTTTAGTGGCGGAGGAGACTTCATGAGAGAGAAAGCTAGTGAGCTTGAGAGAGAGTATACGGGTCGGGTGGAAAAAAAA
>NC_081551.1:16256597-16285095 GCF_901000735.1 Corylus avellana | reverse complement strand
CTGACGTGCCAAATGTGGCACGTTAGAATTTTACTGATGTGCCACATTTGGCATGTCAGTAAAATAATGACGTGCCAAATGTGGCACGTCAGCCCTATTATGACGTGCCACATATGGCACGTCAATAAATTTTTTAAAAAATTTAATATATTTAAATATTTACTTTATAAATATATAAATAATTAAATACAATACATTACATTAAAATAAATAAATTAAAATTTTGTTATAACTAAATTTCATTTTTTTATATTTTATAATGTAATATGTACGTGCACATATATATATATATATATATATATATATATATATATACTAAGAAAAGTAGAGGCTTAGAGAAAATTAAGAAATCTAATTTTTTTTTATTTAATTAATTGTGGATACTTAACTAGCTTGTGGAGTTCTAACACGCAAAAAGTTGATATAACTTCGAATAATTTAGTATGATAAATTAAATTTTATTAATATTTGAACTATCTTTTAAATAAAACTATGATAATATAGTTAGGAAATTACCTGGCATGCAGTACTCAAGGTTCATAAAATTGTATGATTTTCTCTTTAATGTATTTATATTATCAAATTCATAAGATGGCATGGCATTACCAAAAGATGTTTAAGGCATTGACTAATAAGATAAGTGCATGCCTCTCTCATCGTGCAGGCTGAGCGCAGCTAGCAATTAGACTGCTTTAATGTAGGAGAATGACATTCAAAAGGAAAATTAAAATAATTAAAAAAGAAAGAATTGATAAATTAAAAATTAATTTTTTAACCATCTTTTAACAATTCCCATATAGTGGTGATCAGTGATGAATATACTAAATTAATTTGCAGAACGAAGTGATCGATTAAATATGTCATATATGTTGATGATTATTTCTTCAAACCCATTGTTATTTTCGAAAGGATCTCTAGCTAGGTCTATATATATGTATACTTAATAGTTATATAATTAGTTATTTGAAATAGAATTAATTAATGGAGGGAAGCATATTGCATGCATGCATCATGATCATTATATAATTAACTTAGAATTAAAAAAATGATCGATAAGCTGATGCACATTATATAATAATTTTATTATTATATAAATATATAATATAGTTATATATATATATACATGATATACGTACACTGCATGCCAATTCCAATTGGTATATATATATATACCTAATTAATTAATTAATTAGTTTGCGCAAAATTTAACTTAAATTCATAAATTATGAATTACTATATTGTTTGTATAAAATTTAATTAATTATTAAATAAAATTATTCACCTCTCATTTTAACAGGTTATTATTTATTGACCTGTGAAATTTCACACGTTATAAAATATTGACGTGTGAAACTGGCAGGTCAATAATTTCCTGACGGTGGCAATTTCACACGTCAAGAAATCCTGACCTATGAAATTGCCAGGTCAAGAAATTTTGGCCTGGTGAAATTTTTTATTGACGTGTAAAATTGCTATGTCAGCAAATTTCTGACGTGGCAATTTCACACGTCAATAAAAAATTGACGTGTGGAATTACCATGTCAGAAATTTTTGATGTGGTAATTTCACACGTCAATAATTACTGACGTGTTAAACTACCACGTCAGAAATTATTGGCGTGGCAGTTAAACACGTCATTATTGACGTGTAAAATTGCCACGTCAAAAATTTCTGACATAGTAATTTTAAACGTCAGTATTTATTGACGTGTTGAAATTTAACACGTCAATAAAATATATAATTTTTAAAGTTTTAAAATCCTAAAAAATTTATTGACGTGACAATGTCTAACAAGTCAGAATTTATTGACGCGTGGATATTGCCAGGTCACTAATTATTGACCTGCCAACTTTGCCACGTCAAAAAAATATTTATTGGCGTGACAAAATGCCATGTCAATAATTAGTGACGTGGCACAAATTTATTTACTATAACCACGTCAGAAATTGATAGTTTTTGGTAGTGCCCACAGCCTAACCATGAGTCTCCTTTGGAAGGAGACACACATATGGCCCATGGATCTTTATAGCCAAAGACCCAATACATGCAGCTTGGACATGTGTCCCTATAGTTACAAAGGCTTTTTTATTTTTTAATCTAAGTGTAAATAATTACATTTTCACATATCTGATAAGGGTATAATGGACAATTTCAATCATATGTGGACGACGTGATACATTTTCCATCCAAGATATCAAAAATTGCTAATAAAGGGAGAAAGCGAAAGCCTTGACTAATAATATTCACTCATCCATCAACCGGTTCTTACTACTTCATCTACACATAACACATTGTCAACAAGGTCAAAAGTTGGCTATCACCATTTCAACACCAAACTTCAATATCGTTGGGTCGCCAACTAAATCACCCACATCCTTATAACTCTTTGTGAGGTTAGAAGCCCGTCATGACAAAAGAGGTTAAGAAACGCTTTAAAACGCTTTAGTTAGTTTCGTCATTACGACATCAAAATCCCGTCATGATGAAAATCCTAAGACCTAACAAGTGTCACAGAATTAGCAATGAAAACCTAGCATTTCACTATAACAATGCACAGCTGCTGTCTTGATAATGAATAAAGAACAATTTCGTTATGAAGTTGTCATGAAGCAGTTATGACGACTTGTTACGATCTGCACAATTCTGAAGGGTTTCTTTATAACTTCTGCGGCTATGGTATAAATAGAACTTTACGCCCTGTTAAATATATTGGATAATATATTAGAAGTGGAAGAAAGAGATCGAGAGAAGAGAGAGAGAGCGAAAGCACACAATGGACTACATTGTATTGAGTCTTAATTTAATAATAATGAATACAGAGATCTCTATTTATAGAGAGGCAAGTAACCTAATAGATTAAGGAAATGTAAACCTGTAGAATAAGGAAAGGTAAACCTAGTAGAATAAGAAAAGGTAAACCTAGTAGACTAATAATACCTAAAGAAGTAAATAATAAGTAATATTCTTAACATTCCCCCTCAAACTCAATGTGTAAACTTGAGTTTGGATAAACAAAAAGGGAAAGAAAAAGGAATTCGCCGAAAAAGCTGCTTGTGCCGAAATAATTGCCGAAGTAACACCATAAAAGTTGTTAGAGACCGGTGGATTCTGCCTGAATTTGAGTAAAGCATTTAAGCTGGAGCTTGGTTCACTTGGTAGATTCTGCCTGAATTTGACTTGAAAACCATATACTAGTAATGAAGAAGCTTGCCTAGTCGGCTGAGAAAAGCAAGGCCGGTTAAAAGGGGCTTGTTTGGCCCGTAACCCTTGGACCGTCTCGCCTTGTCGGCTGAACGAAAGTCTGACCCATCTAACTAGTAGATCGTCTCGCCTGGTCGGCTGAGATAAGCAGGGCCGGTTGAAGAGGCTAATCATGCCTGAAACCCTTGGACCGTCTCGCCTTGTCGGCTGAACTAAAGTCTGACCCATCTAACTAGTAGACCATCTCGCTTGGTCGGCTGAGCTAAGTAAGGAGAAAAATGGCCGGTTGAAAAGACTAATCATGCCTGAAACCCTTGGACCGTTAAAAGGTCTGACCAAAAAAAATTCTCACTAGTAATGGATCAATGGCCTAGGAGAGGCTGCAGTGATCGGTGATGGCGGCATTTGACAAGACATAAGTGGGCCGGTTGAAAGGGGCTTCTTTGGCCCAAAAACCCATGGACCTGAGGAAAGATTGGTCTGACCTGAGAATGCCTACCGCAAGAAGAATGAACCAGATTGACCTGCACCAAAGAAAAGGCTATGGAACCGAATTGAACAAGCTTGAACCTCATAAAACAAACGCCTAAATTTGGAGAAGAATCTTGTTTTCTGCCATATAGAGATGCCAAAAGCAAAAAAATAGACTACAAATTTGAAATTAGGACAAAAAATTGAGTAGAAAACACCTGGTCAACTTTTTCAGTGGTCAAAGTCAACGGTCAACAATCAAAGTCAATGCTACAAAAGTCAACCATGTCAAGGTGCTGACGTGGCAGATAGGGCTAACGTGGCACAAGGCTGATGTGGCCCATAGAGCTGATGTGGCGCTGATGACGTGGCACTCTGGTGCGATGGCGCGTGCGGTACACGCACGAACGAAGGCGGCGTGGTCTTGGCGCGTGGATCTGACGTGCGGAACTTCTATGGGCGCGTGGAGGCGCGTGCGGCGTCGTATGGAGGATATGGGACTTGTTCTGGAATCACCGAGATGAAAGCTATCGATCGGTGGCCTTGGAGAAGCGATCGGACCACCGTGGCGGCTGGTGGCGGAAGGGCAGTGGCGGAATTGCCAAAAATTTGGACGGCGTGTGAGGGCGCGTGGAAGCTCCGATGGGGCTGTGTGCGGCGGCTCTGGGACGGTTGTCTTCCGGGTTTTCAAGCGGTATAGTGATACACTGAAAACCTCGAGGAGAAGATAGAGAACCGTGAGGAGCAGAGAGAATGATTCGCCGGATAACACTGGCGGCGCCGGAAAACGTCAAAGACGTTTATTGGAGGCCTCAGAAAGGTGGCTCTGATACCATGTTAAATATATTGGATAATATATTAGAAGCGGAAGAAAGAGATCGAGAGAAGAGAGAGAGAGAGAGCGAAAGCACACAATGGACTACATTGTATTGAGTCTTAATTTAATAATAATGAATACAGAGATTTCTATTTATAGAGAGGCAAGTAACCTAATAGATTAAGGAAATGTAAACCTAGTAAAATAAGGAAAGGTAAATCTAGTAGAATAAGAAAAGCTAAACCTAGTAGACTAATAATACCTAAAGAAGTAAATAATAAGTAATATTCTTAACACGCCCATTTGTTGAGATAAGCAAGTGGATTGAGTTTGACCTATAGTAAATTTCTAGAAGTTATTGTTTCTTTGATTCCATGTGGAAATGCGGACTAAGTCTTGAGCCTTCCTTCTCTTGATGTGTTGTGTATTTTACTTCATCTACTCTATTTCCAAGAGAAGATGTGTTGAGGCTTGAGTTCTCATTCACTTGATGTGGTGTTGTTATTTTAACCGCACCATATACTATCTATATCCACCAAAGGTTTGGTGAGAAAATGTACTACAAGAAGACTATTGAGCTAGCTTGGAGGCAAGCGGGAAGCTTGTTGTCTCACAAAGTCAAGAATTTACAAAGGATAGTAGGTATTCCTTGTGTTTATAATCTAGATTTTCTTGTAATAATAATTTCTCGAGTTTGGTTGCTCCGAAGTAGATTTTCTCTTTGATGTGTTCAAAAAGTTTTTTACTTCATCAACAAAATCTTGTCTTATGGATGTCGATTAATTTTGTTATTGTGATGTTTAGGTGGCCTTATGTTTAAATAATTTTAATTTATGATAATTATTGCTTATGTGCTATTATGATACTTTATGATAATTATTGCTTATGTAGGGATAGAACTGTTCCTTGGGTTCCTTCAGCCCCGCATCTCATACCATTATTATTAGGTTACAGCATTGTGGACCGTATTCCTCTACATTAATTTCTTATTCACATTTGATTATTTTACACATTATTATCTTATAATGTTACCAGTACTATGGACTACTGCATCATCTCATGCCATTATCAACCTATTTTCTTATCCACAATTCTTAAACACCTTTTCATAACATGTTTCTTAACACATGTACCTTAAAGCATTTCATCGCTTCAAAACCTTTGTTTTCATAACCATTTTCATCAAGACTAAACTTTTGATTTCATAAACACTTTCATCCCATCTAAACCTTTAGTTTATATGTTTATGAAAAAGAGTTTTACTCCCTTTATTAAGTACTCGTTCTTATATATATATATATATATATATATATATATATTCTCAATATGAGACTCACAAATGCACTCACAACTAGGGACAAAACCAAAAGTTCAATTTTAAGGGGGGTGAATTGTTTAAAAAAAAAAAAACTCTAAACCCCCTGCCAACCCCCCCTTAAATTTGTTCCTGCTCACGACAATTTCTCACTCACTTGTGAGTCTTTTTACATTTTCAAGAATGTTTCGCATCAAGAGTTGTGGATGCAAACACAACTCCAAACCCGACGCATCCAGACACCTGGACACCCGTCCTAAGAAACTAACCATGGCTCTGATACCACTTGTTGGAGAGATAAAGCAATTGGATAGTTTTATCAAGAGTACATTAATATACATAATTAAATACCAATCTAACCCAAAAGCCTAAGCTAATGAGCTTGAGTCTCCTTAAGTACATTAAGTATTATTTTTCTTTATATTTTTTATATATAGGATTCAAGACTCACAAGTGCACTCAAATATATATATTGGAATGGTAGTGGGCTTCGCACAATAGGCCTAAAGAGAGCATAGGCTCCAGAGAGTCCAAGGGCCCACAAAAGAGAGGACCACAACAAAATCTACAAAGATCGTGCAGTTAAACCAACTACACGTGTCAAACAGATGATCAAACAACCTCGATTGTCCATTCTATCAAACAACCTCGATCTTATCAAATAAACTCAAATACAGTCAAAACTGCCAGGGAGCCTTTCCAGAGGTGGTTACGGAGGAAATCTGCCTAGTCAACAAACTCCATATTTTGGGAATCTGAGAGTCCCTCTAGAACTTGCATACACAGCCACTCTATAAAAGGAACGTACTACCAACTTATCAAAACACACCATGGAATCTCTATATACTCTCATCTTGATATTTAACCTCTCCATAAATTTTAATTTAGGCATCCAAGGTGAAACGGCGGTCACACCCCCCACTTCGCGACCCACCCCTCGCAAAAGTAACAATGCCTCCATGCCGACCATGGGTCACCATGGCTAGTGCCTAGTGGGAGGAAAGTTGGCCATTTTTTTTTTTTTTTCTTTTTGTATAATTTTTTAGTAACAGGGGTATAATAGTAATTTACTGCACTAAATCAATCTGATAATTATTGATGTTGCAAGTATGAGATGGTGTGGTGTACACGTGGCACAATCTTATAAGAGATGGTGTGTCTATTTGCCCATGTGGCAATATGACCGTTATTTTTTAGAAGAAAAATTGACAAAGTAGTAATTTGATAAAGAAAAATTATTGGTATCAATATTTTTTCTACATTTTTATCATTTATAAATCAATTATTAAATTTGTAAATTTATGTGAATTGCACATAAATTAATGATGAATCTCACAAATCTAAATCTATTAAATTCTCGTGAAGTAAAATTGTCACTTTTTAAAGGAAAATTTGCTAACAGTTCATGGAGTTTGACTTTTTGACAAATAATTCCTGAGTTTTGAAAAGTGACAACTAGAAAACTTAGGTGCTCCTACGTGTCTATGAAAATACAAATTTACTTAAAAAATAAATAGAAAAAGTAGTTTTCTTTGGCTAGCCTAGGGGTGGCCACCCGCATTTGAATCCTCTCCAGTCCATTTGGACCGGAGGGGAGGGGATCCCAGTCCGTGGTGACCCCCACATGGCCAACCTTTTTTTTCCTATTTTCTCACTTTTTCATTTATTTTTAATGCTTGATTATTTTCTTTTTCTTTTTCAATTATTTGTCATGTAAGAGTAACACAAGGAATGGTGTCACTTTTGAAAACTCAATGAGCAATGTCAAAGGGTCAAACGACTCAAACCCAAAAGACTGATTTAGCAATTTGTCCTTTTCTAAAACCCAGATGGTTTTTTTGATAAAACTAAATAATCTTTAACTAAAGCTCCCAATAACAAATAAGAAAAGGAAATCCCTGAACCACCTCCAACCACAAAGGATATTCACCTACAAATTCTTTCTCCAAATAATTCATAATAAACATCTAAAATTAATAGATACAAAGTTGGTATATTGGTTCCATTGAAGTTCAGTGCAGTACTTAAAAATTTGAAGTTTATATTCCCCCCAACCAGTTTATTGTATCACATCTTTCCAAACCTCTGTCCACAAACACTTCTTTTTTGTTTTGGTCAATCAATGTCTTAGTAAACAAGAAATATACCATTTAATTTAATGTAAATGAGCCTAATTTCAACCACAGAATGCTAAACTAGTTCCAATAGTATCTGCTAGATGTTGCAGGATTTGATGCCTTAAACTACTGCCTACATTAGTTTCACATTTAACTACTTGGCTTGAATCAAACCAAGGGTTTTCTATAAAATTACACATGCAACCTTCTGCTTCTCTAATTTCACAATCAGACCTACAGGCTACTGAGATTAAGAGGTCAGAGAAAAGGATTCAACAACATATTTAACGGCATCTTGGATTCCAAAGCATATACACTCAAAAAGGTGAAAGATTGTCTATAAAACTAGTTAGATGGACTCTATTTGCGAGCAAAATTACCCATCCTCATCATTGTAACCAAAGGGTGCCTTCCAGTTCCTTCTTGTTACCTCCAAATTCTGACCTTCACCCTCTGGATTCCGCTTTCTTGAGCTGGACTCAAAGGGTTCATGTGCAGCCTTCCTAGGGAAAAAACAGAACTCCATATTTGTCTGTGGAGACAAATCAGTGAACTTGCCACCATCTTGACAACTGGTTGAACCGTCATCCCTTTCGCAAGCCGAACTCTTTTCGATTCTGATACATGAGTGCGAAAATAAGCCCAACCTCAAGGACAAATCACATTCCCTCTCCTGTGGCTTCTCCTGGAAGTCCAAAACATCGGCTTGGGTGAATCTATTCAAAGCATTTTCAGTGTTCTTACAGGAGAAAAGGTTCTGCACGACACCCATTTCAGCAGGCTCACCAGTTGCAGTAATGACTGGTTTGCCAACGTATACAGTTTTAGAATGTGGCTCTTCTGGGATCCGGGAGCCTGCTGTTTGATACTGAGTTCCATAATACAACGGATACACTGTACCCAAGTTTAGTGGAGTGCTCCTTTCCACTGTCATCAACTGGTTCCGGCCGGCAAGACCATTCTCTAGCGAGAGAGGGTAATTGCGGCCGACGGTGAGGCTAGTATTTAAGTTCACATGACCTCTAGATTCTGAAACCAAACGAGCAGGATTCACTGTATTGGCTCTTGCAAAGTCTAACTGATTGACGGCGTGCACTGGTGACAATTGAGGGCGTTGTTGTTCGTGAGTAGTTTTATCCAAAATTCGAGCAGGTGCAGAAGTGGGTTCTTGTACTCTCGGGGTGAGATAACTCCTGGGGTTACTGTGCCGTTGGCTTCTCGAAGCCCTCACCGGACAGCAACCCAGATTAAGGGCAGCTGAAGAACAAAGGGAAAAGAGGGAAATACATATTACAAACTCAAGCTTGTACATTTTTGAATTTCTCATCGCAAATAAATTCAGATTGAGCTAATATACTTCCACGCATCATTACAAAATTGGTTCCAGAATACTATGAGAGAGATCAATAAAGTAGTACCTTCAACACATGGAGGCAAAAGCTCGCCGGTTTCCGTGTTCTCGTCTCTCCGAATGATTGTGTTAATGGCATCATTTACTCTGTCCCATAGCGTTTCAGGATTCATGTACTCGGCCTAGACAATGAAACTATGCAACATCAGTAGAAAGAACAAAAATGTAGAGTTCCACGCACACCCACAAGCACACAAAAAAGATCCATTGATCTCTAAGCAAAATGAAGTAGAGAGACCTCAGAATTTGCTTTGGAATACATGATTTCCTCTGCTTTCAGAACAACAATAGGGAGCTTCTCTTGCCATTCTTTGTTCTTTTTAGTTGCAGCACTGTGAGACTCACTGACGACCCTAATCAAACACATGGTAGGCACCCAGTTAAATTCACAAACAGAGGGCCAAGAGCGAGAGAATAGCGAGAATAGAGAAGACCCAGAACCTGAAAATCTGTTGAATAATGGATCCTCTCATGGGTTGGTGTCTATCGCTGTGCCAAGCTCTCTTAACGCACTCATAAGGTCTAGGGCCCGGCCTTGGCATCTTCAACAGCAGCTAAACTTAGTCTGAGTACAACAATATGGTAGAGAAAGAAGGATATTTGACGCTTTTATTGCAGGGAAGAAGGTAGGGGCTCTACATGGGGGATTGCCGGGTTACTTATGGTTTTGTTCTCTCTGCACACGTTCATTTGCCAATTTTGCAATGGGACAGTTCTGCTGGGCAAGACGCATGAGAGAGAGAGAAATAGAAGTTTCCCCTTCCCCTTGTCTTCTCCAATAATTAAGAAAGGTTACCATAGTTTGATGTTCAATCTTTTCTGATGTGTATTGAGGGGTCACCTCTTGGGAAAAGGAGAGTTGAGTTGGGCATCTAAAAGTGCCAGGCTATGTCCATCAAAATCTACACGAGCTTTGTTTTTCTTTTCTCTGTACCCATGCCTTGAAAAAGGCCCATCAGCCAGCAGGTAAGAATGATGTTTACGCGTTCAATTCCAATCGTATTGGCAAATTGTACCTTTTAATTTTAATCTGTTAATTTCGTGTTAAGTTTATATTGAATCTATAAATTGTGTAAAAAACTATCAATTATCATGTTGCGTATAGGGTTAAGATCGTATAAGATTATATAGCTCAACCCTAATTCGACAAGTCAAACTTATAACCTGTTACCATATCTCTTAGTTACATGCATCATTTACCCATGTCTTACATTTTTACAAACTTTTTACTGTGATATGGAAAGAGATTACTTAAAGACCCAATTTGTATCTTATTGAGATGCTTTTTCTTTACCTAAAAGGGGAAGAAGGCTGGAGTAGAATGTGCAATATATATATATATAATTCTATCGATATTTTTTTTTTTTTTTTTGCTGTGAGTGGATTCTTCGGTGAAACAAATAGGGATATCTTTTTCCAGCCCCACTATGTGTGCAGATGGCCTAACACTGCCTTTAATACGACGCTGACAATGCACAGGCCTTCTCCACTCATTCATGTCACGTCCACTCTTGACAAATGCTGTACCCAATTTAGCCCTCAACCTTTTCCTACAATGGTTACCATTACGACATAGATGTGCATGCGTTTATGAGATTTGTTTTTTACATTAATAAAATAAAAAAAATAAAAATAGTAGTTAATATAATTGGACTTAAGTTCATTACTTAAAATTTTAGACTGAAAGTAGTGTTCTAATATGTATATTAATTTTTTTTGATTTGACTAACTTGGTGTTTATCTCTCCCAACGATCTTTAATTTAACACTCTAATGGTGAGAGAACTGAAAACTAACGAGAGCCACCAAATCAGCTACAAATTATTAAGGAAATTTGTTAAGTGGTTGGGTATGTATTAAGTTGAGAGTTTGACTCTCAAAATAGAAATCTTCAATCATATTAGTATTAACTGCCTTGAGTTTCACCGATGTCTTGATGGGGCTGATTGAGACTATGGTTCAGTCATACTTGAAGAAGCGAATGTGATTCTCACTGTTTAAGCCTCTTCTGTATAGCTCTGAATGGGCAAGTATTCCAGTCATACCCAAATAAAATAGTAGAATAGCTATATATGGTCTCTCCCACTTAAATGTTTTTTACATTTAGCTTATTTTAAAGGTGATTTGATCAAGAGAGTCCGGCTCTAGGGATATGGATCCTTTCACTCTATAAATACGGCTAACATTGACAAATTAAGATTCACTATGGACAAGTAATATGAAAGATCTCTTACGGAAACTCAAATGCCCGGTTAGGTGACCAACACCCAAATTACTAACAATTTAAGCAACTCTACAATATTACATGGATTGCTCAATCCTACCACAAGCATTAATCATGTTGAGGATCCAAATCCATAACTCTATCTACCAATTTGTTTTCTTATATTTCGTTGTCTTTGTAAGCTGGGGTTAAGCAAGAAATGCAAGTAGAAAGCAACCTCCCCCTCACATCAACATCATTTAGCTTCATTGAAAAAAAGAGGAAAGATTCTCATGCCAATTAGCTTCATCCAAAAAGTATAAATTCCTGTACCAATACGAGTTATCAAAGTTTTTTGTTTTTGTTGGTTTGCATTAAAAGGACTTGTTGTACTTATCATGAAGTTGGTTTTCATTTAGTTTTCACCATTGTAAGAGTATTTCTCAATGTGTTGCTTGTAAAGGATTACCATAAGGAGCTTGTTGCAGTACTAAGGTATATTTGATAAAAGGCTCAAGATTCTATGGGGTGGGATTTCGCTATCCAATGTCCTATTTGTTTTGGAGTGCCTACAAGGTTTGCTAGGGGAATAAAAGAGTTACTGCCCCCTCCATTTTATGTGGCAGTAAATAAGGCCTTAATTTGTAAGGTATTTTGAAGGATAACAAGGGTTGAGATGAGTCCTCAAATTACGTAATTTATGCCTTTTTTAAGTATTGAAAAGCTTGAAAAATACCACGTATTAAAAAAGTGACATGCTGTCGAAGTAACCAAAAAGAATTTTCTTCCCAAAAGGCTCTCTCTTCACTTTTATAGGGACGTCTCCTATTAATAAAATCAAAAGATAATTTTTGAGACAAAGCTTTTTTACAACATAAAGAGCAAGAACTTGGTGAAAATATATTCAATTCTCAACTGTAGTATACCAAATTTTAATAAGTGGCATTTTTCAAGTATTTCAATCCCTAACAATGACCAAAAGTGCGTAATTTGAGAATCTACAATTTTAAAGAAATTGTAGGGGATCTTAATCCGGAGATCCATTGTCTCTTTATCTATTTGTTTTAACAACACAAGTCTTGACAAGTTTATTGGATGAGGCTGCACTAGATAAGAAAATGTTTGCTTTTCATCTTACATGAAAATTGAATTTTACAATGTTATTTTTTTTATGTTAGGATATATGTTACCTTATAGAATAATTACCTTTTACGGAAGAGAAACGCTAGACTTACAAAAAGTTTTGCAAAAAAAACTTTTATTAAGTGACGTGACACAACATGATTGAATTTCTCAAAATTTGTATTTATCTTATTCTCAATCATATTGTACCACATCACTTTATAAAAGTTTATAAGCCTAGCATTTCTCGAGAAGAGAATTGATTGTAATTGATAATAATAAAATTTTATTTTATTTGATTACCATACTTATTTTTATTTTCTCATCTACTGTTGTAATATTTTTTTTATTTACGTGTAATTGAATAATGAAAAAGTATGTAGAAAATTATCTTCAAACCTTGTGTTTGTCAAAAGGTTTAGATTCTCTTAGAACCTAACAATCTATCCCGTTACATGTTTAACAAACTTTGCATTGCTAATGATCTCCTTATCTTCTCAGCTGGTAATTTGAGGACTGCAGAATCTATCAAATCTGTTTTGAATGAATTTGCTTGCTTGTTGGGTCTTTCTACTGATCCCAGTAAGAGCTTTCTATATTAAAAATTCAGAATGTTAACTTGATATGAATATTAATTAATATCATATGGAGTCCATGTATGAAGTGAAAAAAAAAATGGCAAAAAAGAAAGCATTCATTCCCCTTCTATATCTTGCATATATAGGATTTTTTTCCCATGTATATCTCTCTCATTTACTAAAAGATTGATTCAGTATAATCCGCCTTACCCTTCTTTGGTCCAGTAGTGGTGGATGGAGTAAAGCCAACAACATACTTTTAAGTTGAAGATACATAGCAGGGTAGAGATAGGATTGAGCACTTTTTCAACAGCTTAATAATCAACAGAAAGGGTCTTCACCTAACTTTGATGCTAAATGATACACTTCTTCTATTGCCATTGGACAAGCCGAAGAAACTACTACATCCCGATCACACTCATAAGGAGAGTCGCTTTGAGGTTTCCTATAAAATGAGGCATGGAACGGAACTATAAAGAAGTTCCTAGAGTTAGGAAGGAAACTTCGAGCTCATATTCATCATGGGTTGAGAACAAGAATTGAACTCTGTGAGATCTAAACTCCCGTTGTTTCTCAATAGCTCAATGGTAGATCAATCGGCTATTACCAAGGGCCGGCTAGACCACTAGGCGAGTGAGGCACTTGCCTAGGCCCCCGGATTAATAAGGCCCAAAATAATAATAATAATAATTTAATAATTTTTTTTTTTTTTTTTTTGTAATTTAAGGCCCTTTTTTTTAATTATGCCTAATTTTTTTTTTTTAATAAAAACTTAAGGCCTCTAATCATGATAAGTAAGTAATTTAAAAAATGCCTCAATTTAATAAGACTCCAATATAATAAGCTCATGGTAAATAAGATCAATTAACCAAGAAAAGCAAATATCCTTATATTTAAAAAGAGTTTATCTACCTATGCATCCGAAATTATTTGATATTGAAAGATTATTTTAACCCTACCTAACCATCCAATTTCTTTCCTTTTTTTTTTTTTTCTCTTTTTTTCTTTCTCTCTTTTCTTCTCCACTGCCGCCAGCCTCCCCTCTTATTTATTTATTTATTTTTTTCTCTTTCCTTAGTCTCACTCAAAGCAGAACGTGATGGAGAGAGATTAAGCGAGAGAGAGAGAGAGAGAGAGAGAGAGACATGTGTATCAATGAGATAAGGATTAATAAAAAAATAATAATAATTAAAAAAAAAATTTGATTTTTTTTTTTTTTTGGTAATGTTTATTTCTGTATTTGATTTTTCTTGTGGGTTTTGTATGAGTTTTTGTCAATTTTTTTGTGAGTTTTGTTTGAAACAGGTGTATCAAAGTTTATTTCTATGCTTGATTTTTCTTGTGGGTTTTGTATGAGCTTTTGTCAATTTTTTTGTGAGTTTTGTTTGAAACAGGTGTATCAAAGAGGTAAGGATTCATAAAAAAAATAAAAATAAAAATTGATTTTTTTATTGTTGTTTTTATTTTTGTAAGGATTAATAAAAATGAGATCTCTAAATATAATAATAATATTAAAATAAATATTATTTAGTTAATATATAAATATTAAAAAAAAAAAAAAGGTTCAATTTAAAAGTTTCGCCTAAGGCCCCAGAAAACATTGAGCCGGCCCTACTGTTAAGTGACTAGTCGTATGTTATGAGATGTCCCTTCTAGTCTATGGAAAGTTAAAAATAAAAAATAATAATAATAATAATAAAATCATATGATAATCCAAAAATTGCAATAGAATAGAAAAAAAAGGGAAGTTTGTGATGATTTTTAAATATTTGTACCAAGTAATCTAATATCCTTATGCATAAAGATAATTAATTCAGTCGTTGTGGTCAAACTCTATTACGAATTTCTGACACATCTACCATTTGGCCCTCTTATCTCTTCCTTCTCGGAGCTTGGATTATAGAAATCCAAGTGCCTTATTCTCCCAACAATGAAAGATGTTCCAAAAGATGTTCTTTACTAGAGATGTTCCAAAAACAGTAATTCCAAGTGCATTATTCTGCCATCTTTACTTTGTTCACCCAGGAATGAAATGCTTTTAAGGTTCTTTGTAGTATCCAGTGCCATATTTGATCAAAACGACTAAATTGGACAAATTTTCTTTTGTCTGTACATTCTTTTTATGCAGCCTAGAATGATACAGAAAAAAGCAGAGGAGATTCTTGTGGGAGATGAAGCAGGCTAGGCTACAAGAACACTAGAACAGTGTGTGTGAGTTGGCAAAACATTGAGATGGTATTGTCCCCCTTCCAACCAACATTGTTTTTAGTATTCTAAGTCACTGACACGACCTCATCAACAAATCTCTTGTGCCCTCATCTGCCTTTTTCACTCAGATACGTGTTTCATAATTCTGGATTTCTTATATTATCTTTCTCTTCTTCTCTGGACAATGTGCAGCTGTCGTTTGGCGACTGGAGTGGGGGCACAAAATCAAGGTGATGGGAAATGTTTGATTAAATCATATCATATCCAGAGGCTTCTTAACCTATGTGGCTGCTGGCCTGCAGTGGATCTCCTTGGCAATGCAGTGCAAAAACAGAGTAACTAAACCCCTATCAGGACGGTCTGAACTGGCAGCCTTAAATCTCTTTTTTGGACTAAGAGAATGTTTAAGATTAGGGTAAAAAGCTTAAAAAGTACTTTTATTACATTAAAAATAATACACAGCAAAAATAAGTTATTTTTAGAGCATGTTTAAGATTATTTTGAAAAGTGCCAGGCCTTATTTGGATGGGCCAAATTTCATTCTTGTTTTGAATTTTTTAATAAACCGATGCATGTGTTGTGTGATTTTTAGAACATTGGGCAAAATTTTGAGTTTGTGAATTTGTGCTAAATCTGTTTACAAAATCAAAAAATATGAATTTGAAAACAAAACAAAACAAAAAACATGCCAAGCCAAACAAGGCCAGAGCTTTTAAACTTTAAAGTCAAAAATAGCTTTTTAGAAGAAAAAAAAAACTTCAATTTTTAGTTTTTCTCAAAAGTGAGTTTTGACCATTTTTAGAGTAAAAAGTCAAATAGATATTTTTGAAATTTGTTAACGAACATGACAGTTTTTTGTTTGGCACAACTTTTTAAGTATTAAAAGTATTTTTTAGCTTTTCTAATGCAATATCAAATAGGCTCATAGAGCATGTTTAAGATTGTGTTTGAATAAAGTTTTTAAGTCAAAAAAACTTTTTTTTTTTGCAAAAGCAAAAATGAGTTATTTTTAGAACATGTTTGAGATTACTTTGGAAAGTAAAGCTTTTAAAGCCAAACAAATCTTGGCCATTTTTATAGTAAAAAAAAAATCAAATAAATACTTTTAAAATTTTTTATCAAACATGACAATTTCTTGTTAAGCACAATTTTCTAGGTATTAAAAGTACTTCTTAGCTTCGCTAACGCTAACTCAAATAGACTCTTAATAAAAAAACTCAAAAAGTATTTATTTAATTTTTTTTTGCTCTGAAAAAGTATTTCATTTTACCTTCATTTTATTGGATTAATGTGACAGTGTCCATCAGCCCTTGTAAAAAAAAAAAAAAAAATATCAAGGACTAATGAGTACTATCAAATCAGCCCAATAAAGCAACACTATATACTACATTCTCATCATACCTCAATCTCATTAGACTAATGTGACAATACCCAAAATTTGAAAACTAACAAGCAAGGTCACATATGTCCGATGAGATGAAGGATTGAATAATATTCCCACAATTAAGTAAGATTAAACAAATATTGTACCATCGCTCTCTTTCGTGTCTGCAAGACAACAACAAATCACCTAATACACAACAACAAAACATAGGTGACTCAACAAATTGTCCAAATTATCAACATGGAAAAACACAAAATACTCAGGAGGAAGAATCCTCTAAGGTATGTCCTGTCTCGTCTGCTTCCTCATAAGCATCATCACCGTACATTTGATCAAGAATAAGCACCAATCCCATTGCCAGAGCACTATCAAACCCAGGCTTGAGAAGCAGCAGGAAAACATCCTTCCCAAGCATTACATTGGTTGAAGGGTCCAGCTTTCTTTTGATCTCAGCCACAGGTTCCCTTGATGACTTCTCCAGAGAGGTTTTGTGTATTGTACAGCATCGATGGGGAAAAGAGCCTTCTATTTGGTACTCCTCATTAGGATCACCGAAAACCTCTACCACCAGGCTCGACCGTCGGATGATGGATGATCTACATACACTGAAAATTGGGTCCTGATGCTCTCCTTTCTCCCCTACGTATCCTTCCCACCTTTGGTGAAGACTTGGTTTCTATTACATAACACACCCTCTCATTCATTATGCAACTGCTTCTACTCACAAAGATATATATATATATACAAATCGAGCCCGAAAAAAGAATCGAAAAAACCCTACTCTTTTAAAAAAGTTGATCGAAAGACTGATGGATACTATATATACAGGAATCAAGCCCGAAAAAGAAATCGAAAATACTCTACTCTTTTAAGAAAGCAGATCGAAAGACTGATGGATACTATCATGTCATATCAGTGTTAACAATGTGAAATGCAAGAAAATAGTAAGTAGTATATAACATTACTCTTACTCTTTCGAAAAAACTTCTCTCCGAGCTTGAAAAATTAAAAATTTGTCCATGAGTTTCCCATGTTTAAAAATTGTTTCATATATTAAAAAACAAGTCATTCTCCAAGTTCTAGTCAATTTAGAAATATTCAATCAGTTAGTTTTCCTATTCGAATCGCTAACAAAGTATCGGTCACATCAATTAGTTTTTTTGTTTGAATTGCTAACAAAGTATTGGTCACATCAACCAATCGCCAAATCACCTACAACCGCATAAATTAAAATTACCCAAAAAGAAAAATTAAATAAATAAATCTAAACACCTCCTCCATAGGGTGGAGGCCGGCCTTGTCAACCTACCGCCAAGTCACCCACAGCCACATAAAAAGGGACGTACACATCATGCCCATAAATTTCAATATTCATACCTTTTTAAAAAATAAAATTACAAAAAAAATAAAATAAAATTTACACAATCCCTCCCTCTAAAGGGCAGAGGCCAAGAAGCGATTGCTTTTATTTTATTTTTAAAATATTTTTCTTTATTTATTTTTGTAATTTTATTATTTTTAAAGATACAATGAAATTTCTCATGACTAAAACCTAGAGACTGATTCCACATCTTTATTATAATTTTTGTTCCCCTTATCAAAATATACTTTTAGTGCAAAATTCTCCAAAAGTCGTTTTTTGTTTTGGCCCTCAGTCACAGTTCATTGAAGGCCAAAATCTATTTTTTTCCCTCTGTCCAAACAGTACTTAACCATGTGATATCTACTTTTTGACAGTTTTGTACATCTATTTTCCATGTCAAATTCACAAAGGTTAAGGTCCTTTGAGTAATTAAAACCCATATCCATTACCCTTTTTGTTAATTACTGTTTTATTTTTTTTTATTTTTTTTGTGTAATATTTTTATATTTTTTAAGTAATTAATTAGAAATTAAACCACTTACGTCACTTTCAAAGAAGCTGAGAAAAGGGGGGAAAAAGAGAGCTAACCTTTCGAAGAAGGGTGAGGAGGCATTTTCCGGCGGCGTCCATGAGAACGAGTTCATCTTTGGGTTTTGAATCGGGGCCGTAGGAATCGAACCGGAACAGAATCTCTCCATGGGGATCGTAGGCGATGAAGCCGTCGCCGGGGAAGAAGACGGAGGTCTTGCGGACGGTGAGATGGGTCTCTTCATGGAAGCAGAATTTGTTCTCACCGTCCACAGTCACAGCCTTGTTCATGTTCATCAGCTAAGACGACACCAGCATAAGAGAATCGGTAGAAATGGGAAGAAATAGGCGGAATTCAAAGTGGGCATCGGATAATTTATTGAAGTTGTGGCCCTTTTTCTGTGGTGGCTGAGTCTTTTCCGAGAGATGCTGCAAGTTGCTACAGTTGAGAGCGAAGAAAATGATAAAATCTTTTCATTTTTTATTAACATATTAATGCAGTATGTGCGGTGGTAGCTGTAGGCATTTTGTGAGTGGCAGGTTATGGTGACCTGTATGGGTCGGTGTGGAAAATTAGTTGGATTTGATGCCTTTTATAGGTCGGAGAAGTAATTTTAGAAATTATATTCTTATAGCATAAAGTTTGTGTAATAATCACAATTAACTTTTGAATTAATTATTAAAAAAAATTAAAAATTCAAAGTTTGGTGGGGACTTGTATAATCGGAGTTTGTTATTTTTCTTCATTAACTTTTGATCGGATTTTGACGATGTCTCTTCTGCTTTAACCTCTTTTCAATGGATATTATTTTCTTATGGGGGTTCGGGAATTGCCGAGGGACATGTCAAGGTTTATGCCCCTTCTAGTGCACCTTTTGCTTCAGCTACCACTTTATGCGGCCTTTAAAGAGAGGACGTGTTTTTTTTTTTTTTTTGGCATATTTTTTACTATTTTATTGTATTTTCTTCATTGTAAAATTTAGTTTGGATATATTGTTGGAGAGTCACCAATTTTTCGGTATATTCTTTTTCTAATTTACTTAAAAAAAAAAAAAAAGAAGCAGTGTTATATATTCATAAAGTTCCTCACAATTTTCTTTTAAGTAATATTTTACATACTTTCACTTTTTTATACATATTTCTCCACACCCATAGGTACCTTTTTAAACCATCATTGGATTAAAAGTTGTTGTGTATATCAAGCCACAGTGGGCCTGTGCACTATTCCTTTTTAGTTTTGGTTGGGTTTTATAAGTCGGCAAACTAGATTTTCTATTCTCTATGTAGGAGAGGAAAAAACACCCTACTGACTCCTTTTACTAGTCAAGTTGGGAGTTTGGCTTTTAGCCAATTTGTTGTCTCTATGAAAGGACATAGATTCAACCTTTGAACAGTGAAGAAAAATATGTGTAAAGCCACGGCTACTGCACAACAAAAGAAAGAGAGGCTGTGTGATCTCACTTAGTATTGTCAGGGTGTTTGTGCCGCACGGGCACTTGGTGAAAAATAAAGGTGTTTTTTTTTTTTTTTTTTTTTTTGTGTAAAAGTGGAATTTTAGTGTATTGAAGCTTTGCGCTTTGAGTAGTTATTTCTTTATTATCTTTTGTGCTCCATCTTTTGATAGAAAATTTTTTCAGGATTGTCTCCGCCAGTGGATGTAGCCTTATTAAGCCAAATCACTTAAATCTTAATGTCTTATGTGATTAATTTATTTTCTACTTCATTAGGGTCCTGAATTTAATTTCGTGTACAACAAATGGTATCAGAGTATGAGTTCTTTATTTTGTGGGATGACTACTGCAAAATGTGAAGTACAAAATTTTGATGGTCATAATAGTTTCAGTCTTTTTGCATATCAAGATGTGTGCTTTGTTGCGACAACAAGGTTTGGCGAAGATTTTGGATGGCAAGGTACCATCGTCAAAGGAGGAGCGCTTCATGTCGCATCTACATTATTCTAGTGTGTTTGGAAGCATGCATTCATTCATATATTTCGCATGCATTTAGTGTTATTAGTCAGGTTCACTGGCAACAAATGAAATTGATACTCCGTTATTTACAAGGCCTTATAGATGTTGGTTTAGTCTTTGATAGAGACAGTGGTATCGGTTCGAGTGTCATTAGGTACAGAGACGGAGGGAGGGGGGGACCGGGGTAGGCCATGGTCCCCCCCCCCAAATAAGGAAGAAAAAAATTTTATAAGTTAAAATAAAAAAAAGAAAAAAAAAGTAAAGTAATGTTTTAAGTTTAGTCATTTGGCCTCCTCCAAAAAAAAATAATAATAATAATTGGCCCTATTTTTAGATTTTTTGGCCATATCCAGTAAAATTTTTTGGCCCTATTCGTAATTTTTTTGGGCCATACCCATTAAGGTTTTTTATTTTTGGTCATTACTTTCAAATGTCCATTTTTTGGCCCTTACTTTCAAATGCTCACTTTTTTTGGCCCTTACGATAGTCTTTAGTTCATAAAAAACAACCAAAATAATTTTTTTTAATAAAAAAATTCTAAAGAACCGGGAAAAAAAAAAAAAAAAAAATTTGGTTGGCCCCCTCCCATAAAATTTTCTGGCTCCGTCCCTGATTAGGTATGTCAATTCAGATTATGCTAGTGATGTAACATCCCAATATTTCTCTTCTTTTATCTTGTAGATAAACACGAATGTTACGCTGAAATAATCTCATATAGCGGAAAAACTGTAATTATCAATACAAAAAAAATACTGTTAAAATATTTTTCTTTATACAAAAATACCCAAAGCTATGTCGTACAAGGCATTTATACAAATCTATCCGACAGTCTAAACTCTAGACAAAACTTAACCAACTTGGAATCTCTGTACATCTCAATATGAATCTCTAATCACAACTGCATAATTACCTTGATTTTCCATTCCTGCAAGCACTACAAAAAACTGTGAAGTAGTGAGTCAATTGATTTCCGACAATATAAATCATTGTTGAATCATATATATAGCAAAATGCTAGACAAGTTATAAAATCACAAAAATCCGTATTATTGGATATCAATATCATACTCAGTAAGTAAGAATACTTACAGTGGATTACATGAATGGATCATCAAAGGTAATTACTTGAAACCCGTTCTGCTGCAGTTGGTCCATACCCATAACAATCCCTTCACTGACTTTCTCTCTCTCTCTCTCTCTCTCTCTCGCCTAAACTCTCTTTCTTCCTCTTCAGCTCTCTGTCTTAAATTTCCATCTCACTCTCGGTTTCTCTCCTCTCTTTTGTATGAATGAGGCATTTAAATAAGGAAGGACTAAAAGAGAAAGAAGAAAAGTGGAAGGGCAGTGCTGTCGGCAGAGGGAGAAAAGAAAGAAAATAATATAAAATAAGAATAAAAAAAAGGAATAAGAAAGAAAAAGTGGGAGCAGGTGAGAAAATTGGGGAAAAGTAGGCGTGAAAGTTAGGTTTCACTCCAATTTATTAAAAACAAATCTAATAAAATCTCAAATATTATTTTCACCTAATTTCCCTTAATAATCTGAATCCCACAAATTCCTCACTCATAAAATCAATCACCAATTATTACAATCATACTCCAAATTATACCAATCAATCATCAATTATCATATCTCTTAAATCTCCCAATAAAATAATCAATATAAAATCATCATCATGATATAATAACCTCAAATCAATATTCATTCCAATAATATTCATAAGATCTAATAAATTCCTCAAGAATAAATATTATTACCTAATATCATCAATAAATATTTCAACCTCAAAGTAAATGCCATTACCTAATATGAATATTAATATAATCATAGCATCAATTTAATATCTCTAAAATAAGACTTTTAAAATCTGGGGCACTACAAGTGATCTTGTTTTGACACGAGAATATATCGCATTAAAGAAAATTTCCTCAGAAAAAAATTCAGTTCATATGTTGACTAAGCCAGTTGTTTTGGCTTGATTGTTATTTGTAGCTTGTGATTGTCCTTGTAAGTGTTGAATGTGACGTAATTAGGAGATTTACCTTGGTGACTTGATAAAATTAAAAATTCAAGTAAAGATGGATATTGTTATATATGACTTGAATATAGCAAGTCGCGGTTGGCCTGTGCACTATTCTTTTTTAGTTTTGGTTTGGTTTTATAAGTCGGCAGACTATTTTTCCATTATCTATGTAGGAGAGGGGAAAGCACCACCTATTGACTCCTTTCACCAGTCAAGTTGGGAGTTTGGCTTTTAGCTAATTTGTTTTCTCTATAAAAGGACGTAGATTCAACCTTTGGATGGTGGAGAAAAATCTGTGTAAGCCACGGCTACGACACAACAAAAGAAAGAGAGGTAGTGTGAGTGTGATCTCACATGGTATTCTCACGGTGTTTGTGCCGCACGGACACTTGGAGAAAAAGAGATTTTTTTTTTTTTTTTTTTTTGTGTAAGAGTGAGATATTGGGACTTTATGTTTTAAGTGGTTTTCTCTTTACTATCTTTTGTACTTCATCTTTTGATAGTAAATTTCATCATTTACCAGTGGATGTAAACTTGTTAAACCGAACCACTTAAATCTTGGTGTCTTATATGATTGATTTATTTTATACTTCTTTATGATCCTGAATTTAGTTACGTATACAACAAAACCCAATAAAGTTTCATTACAAATTTAATGGTGGTTTTAAAAGCTAGCTATTAGTGTAAATAAATTGGTATAAAGAAGTAAGAGTGTGTAACATTGCTCATTTCCTTTCGAGAACACCAATACAAAAGTGCCTTTCACTATAAACGCCAATTTTTTGTTCTTACTAATGATGAAATTCAATGATAAATATATGATACAATACAATATATTGCAACGAGAGCTCTCTAATACACATTACTCACGTTAATTGAAGAGGCTTTCATTTTTTATCTCATCAAATTTTTATCATATTCATGGTTTTCTCCCTATTATTTAACACTAGCTTATAACCCGTGCAATGCGCGAAATTTTTCATTACAATTTAATTATAAAATTTAAAAATATTATAATCGTACTTTTCATAAGTATTATGAAATTTACTTTTCATAACTGCAAGAGGAAAACTTGACTTTTGCTTAATCAAAACATTAATATAAAATTAGAAAGAATCTCTAATATTGTTGGTGTAATACTTATTAGATTTCAACACAAATAAAACTCAAAATTATGAACATTCGAAAAAGTACTTTGGTTGTAGAAAAAATATGTGCGAGATTCTTTGTTATAGTTTAATTTCAAAATTTAAACACATCTTTATCGAAATTTTCATTATAAGTTGTAAAAAAAAAAAAAAAAAAACACATACTAAAAGTTATATACCAATATATTAGTCAACATAATGACACACAATCATATGCAGAAGATTGTATAAATGTATAAGTCGCATGAAATTTTACTATATATCATAAGGCCTTTAACTTTAATTAATTTAATCCATATAAATTAAAATATGTTAAAATATTTGTTCACATATGTATAGTTTAAAATGAAAAATATAAAGAAAAAAAAATAGCAAAAAGAAAACTTGAATTGTGATTATCAAAGCATCAATAGAAAGTTAGTAAGACTCATTAATATTATTAGTGTTATACTTATTATATTTCATACAAATTATAAAACCCATATAATTATGAGCCTTAAAAAACGTACTTAGCAAAATAATAAAAAATCTTTCATTCAAAAATGCAATCAAATAATCATCCCACATTATATTTAATCTTAATTATCTCCTAGGTGTTTCGAAGTTCCTTTTTTGTATAATAATTAAATAAATTTTTGCCTTTTTTTGCTTTCAAAAGCATAAAAATAAAAAATAAAAAGCATAAAAAGTACTTTAAAAAAAATCTGAAAATCCTGGTAAATCATATAAATAAACAAAAAATCTCATAGGCAAAAAGGCATCGGGCAAATATCAAATAAGAAGCATGTTATATCGATTAATATACAATTATATATTTAAAAAAACAAAAATAATGCAATGAAATTTTTTTTCTATTTTGTTTCTACATCCTATCATTTAGTTCATCTAATTCAACTATAAATAAAATAAAATAAAATAATAATTCAACTATAACATATAATATTATGTTATATACATATTAAAGTGATTAAACATAATAATACATAATTTGATTTGTATTATTTGATTTTGACATTAATAATACTTAATTTATTGAATAATTTATATATGGAAAACTCTTCAAATATAATTAAACGCAATTAATTACACTAATTTAATGAACCGGTTTTTAAAGTAAAAATCGGTTCACTCTTAAAAAATCGGTTAACAAATTATGCCTTAAAAAATTGGTTTAGAATTAAAATAAAAATGATTCACACCACAAGTCATAATATTAAAGCACTTCTAATAGTGATTCGATTTATATATATATGGACATGCATTTATTTTGTTATTTCTGTAAATATTATAAGGTACGTTTGGTTTGGTATTTAGGATTAAACTCATGAAATATAATAACAATTTCATAATTTGGTATGATTTTTAATGTTCGAATAGCTGTCCTTAAATTTATGAATAGTCATTCCTTATGGAGTCGACTATACTTTTTTAAATAAATTTTTTTTTTTTAAAAAAAATAATAATAATAAAAAAATTAAAAAAAAAAACCCCACAATATTTTGCTTGCAAATTGGAATCACCGGAATCCATTGTTGGTTGCTGGAGTTAACTAGAATCCTCAATCAGTCACCTAGTTCACCGAAATCCGTCCCTAGCCCCTATCGAAATTAGCCGAAATCCGCCTCTAGCCTCTAGAGTTTGACGGTTGCTTGAATCCATCGTTGGAGTTCCACCATCTAAAACAAATGGAGCCTCAATTTATTTTATTTATTTTTTATAAAAAGTGGGTATTTTAGTAATTTTGATTTAATTCCAGTGAGAATATATGTGTTAAGAAATATGAATACTTATTTCATTACACTTTCTTCTATTCCTAAGAATAACTAATTATTTTTCTAATAGGATAACTATTTCGCGTTCGAAATGCCTCCTTATTGTTTATCTTAGGAGAAACTTCACTTTATACTTCCTTTAAATTTCAAAAACTCTCAATTTCACCTCTATCAATTTGATGCAATGAACCCCCCTCTGTCAGATTTTAAATGATAAAAATGACCTTTATACCCCTGATTTTTTCATAAAATTTCAAATTTACGCTTAATTTCAAATTAAACATTAAAAAAAAATTTGAAGGGTAATTTGGTCTTTTTAGTAATTTCTGTTAAGGGTTAACGGCTGAATCTGACGGAGGATGTCAATTAAATCAAATTGAAAGTTCATGGGGTTAAATTGAGAGTTTTTTAAATTTGTGGGGTCTTCTCAAAACACGTAGTAATTCAGGGTTTAAAGTGAAGTTTCTCATTTTATTTTAGCATGTGAGAATATTATTCCATTATGTAAATTTATAAAAGGGAAAAATGCAAAATTAGTCCTTGTGGTTTACCTGATTTACAATTAACTCCATATGGTATCAAAATAAACTCAAAAGTCCCTAAGGTATACCAAAAATATAATTTAGTCTCTACAATCAAATTCTGTCCATTAATTTAACAAATTCCCTTAGTATGACACTGACTTAAATATGACAAGTATCACAATTATATTGGCTCTAATGTTTTACGCTATTAGAATCTGTTAAGTCAGTGAACAAAATTTGACTATAAGGACTAAATTATTTTTTTAGCATACCTAAAGGACATTTGAGTTCATTTTGATAACACAATGAGTTAATTACAATTCAGGTAAACCACAAGGACTGAATTTATATTTTCCCTTTATAAAATTCAGTCAATATATTTGTCAACATCGTATACTCTCTCATAGTTTACAAGAGTGTTTTCATTCTATTTATAAACATCAACATATTGAGTTCGAGACTCCCTATATGTGGTTCTAGGAGTGAAAAGGCGGTTGCGGTTATTGGCAATAACCGCTAACCGTAACCGCCCAGGTGATTACTAAATTTTACTAACCACATCCGCTAGGCGGTTAGCGGTTAGTAAACATATAACCACCTGCTATAACTGCTTTTTTCAAAGTTAGGCCTTTGGGCCAATTTTCAGCATTGGGCTTCTTTTTTAATATACCACATCAGGCCAAATTGCTCCAAAAGGAGCTCATATTGAAAAATCTAAAATTTTAGACCCCAAATTTATATTAATTTACGTCTACTTGTACTAAAAAAAAAAAAAAAAGTCCTTGAATGTAAATTCGTTAAGAATACAACTTATACTAATAGGAAAAAAAAATGGATTAGTATGAATTTATATAATTATGTCATGTTATATATGTATCATTTGTTATTATATAATCATATGATTTAATGATCAAATGATCATGTGATATAATCATATATATTATAATGATAATACATTAATACTTCACTTGTGGTTACAAGTAATAAGCGTCAAATGTTGCACATTCAAGCCCTTTAATTTGCATATGTTAATTCCTTAACATTGTTTTTTGTTTGATTTTGTTTTTTTTGTGTTTCAGGTCTTATTTGACAAACCATTGAAAATTGGGCTTAAAAGGGCAAAAAGCTGGGCATTCTGGATCTAGGATCGAGCCCAGCTATTCCTAAGCTCGAACGCACCTGCGCTCGAGCGTCTGCGGCCAGGGTCGAGCGCATGCCTGCGCTCGTGAGCATAACAGCCAGGGTCAAGCGCACTGCACTCGAGCACACAAAACTTCAGATCGAGCGCACTCTGGCGTGTATTGCACGGCATCAATCCTTTTCCAGCGTGGATTTGGTTTTGAGTCTCCCAATTGGACTAAGAGACTGACCGGTTTTCTGAAGGTTTCTAGGGTTTTTAGGGTTTTCATAATCCCTATAAAATATGGCTCTAAACATTGTAAACACATACACCGCTTCCTAGAGCTAGAAATCAGAAATTTGCCTTTGGAGCTTAGAAGATTATGAGTGGCTAAACCCCTTCGTGAGGTGTTGATGTAATCCTATCCAAGTACAATGATTTGATTGTATTTAATTTCTAGATTTTCAATTTATGCATGTTGATTGTATAACTATGAGGATTGCTACAATTGATTTCTGTTCTTAATATTAAATGCAATTGTTCTTAAATTCTAAAATCAACATTTGTGAAATTCTTCTCTTGTCTTAGAAAGTATTTTACTTTTGTTGATCTCAAATTATTCTTGTTTTCTGTGATTATGAGAATGATGGTTATACAATGGGTTTAATTGACATATGATCAATAAGATTTGATATAGGGGTGTCAAGGCGGTTACGGTTAGGGCGGTTAGTAGATTTTACTAACCGCAACTGCTAACCGCCTAGCGGTTAACGGTTAGCGGTTAACTGTTGGTTAGCGGTTAGTGAAATAGATAACCGTCCGCTAACCGCTTTTTCAAAATTTGACTTTTTTTGGGCATTTTTGGGCTTTCTTTAGGGCTTTTCGGGCCTTTTTGGGCTTCTTTTTTTGGGCTTTTTGGTACCTTTTTTTTTTTAGTATCTTCTTGGGACCAATTGCTATATAAAGAGTGCATATTGAAAAATCAAAAATATTTGACCCAAAATTTACATTTACTTGTACTTTCAAAAAAATTCCTTAAATATTAAATCATAACCGGTTAATTAAAAAAAAAAAAAAAAATCAACACAACATATAAAAAAAAGTTCAGAATTCAAACAACTGTCATAACATATAATGATAATACATTAATACTTAAATTGTGTTTATAAGTAAAACATTGGTCATTGTTTAATCAAATGTCAATTACTTAATTTGATATTATACGAAT
>NC_081551.1:16255200-16256497 GCF_901000735.1 Corylus avellana | reverse complement strand
AAATTCACCATTTTGTGCCCACCAATCAACAGATGACACATAAGCATGGAACACATTAAGGTAAAAAAAAAAAACACAACCACTTGCTTATATCAGGTTTCATTATTTTAAAAAATAAAAAATAAATTTAGAGGATGGCAGCAACCCAAGGCCACCCTAGAGGGAGGTGGGGGGTGGTGGTGCCACCACTGACCACTTCTGGGGTGGCAGGGGGTGGCCCGCTAGCCATCCCGCCAAATTTGGGCTAGCCAGGAGTGGCGCGCAACCACCCCCATGGCCTAGGGGTGGCTTGCGGGCTACCCCTAGCCAGATCTGGGGGTGGCCACCAGCCCATGGGTTGGGGTGGCAACAAGCCTCCCCACGGGCCACCCCTAAAGTGGCTAGGCCAACGGTGCCGCTGCCCCAACCTACCTTTGGGGTGGCGCGCTGGCCACCTTCTCCCCCCACTTGGGGTGGCTGGCAACCACCCATTTTATTTTTAATTATTTTTTTTTTTAAAAAAAATTAATTAGTTTTTAAAGTTTTTTTTGCTCATATTTAGTATGATCAAATGTGGTTGTATTTTTTTGCTAAGTTTATGTTTAATATACTAGACTTAAGTGTCATCTCGTGATTGATGAACACAAAAAAGTGAATTTCTGTCGCAACCGTATAGAAGTTTATCTCCATTAATATTATACCTAAATCCTAGTAGCTAACATGGTTATGACAATTCAGCCTTAATTTATTATTATTATTTTTAAAAAAAATAAATAAATTTCACAACAGATGGTGAAAGGGTGTGTCGAGTAATTTGCATTTCCCATGTCATTAAATGTATGGGCCCATATGTTTTTGCTTTTTTAATTGAAGGCAATAAATGTATGAGGCTTATGTCTTTGCTATTTTAAGGAAAATGATCCTCTCTATTTAAAAATTTTTCAATTTTTTTTATTTAGTATATTTTGAAGGATATTGCATTTAATACACTACCATCATTAAAATTTTTGGACAACACCACCCTTTAAAATACACTAAATAAAAAAAATTGAAGAATTTTGAAATGGAGATAATCCTTTTTCCTATGGTTAATTGGTGTGGGACCGACAGGAAATCGGAGGTTTTTACTCCACTTCAATTCTTCCGATCACTTGTGTATTTCATTAATAAATAGAATAGTTATTATTGATAATAGAGTAAAGTGAAATTAAATAATTATTTTTATTTCTTAATTTGGTCAAGATACACAAGTTCTGATTGAAATTGACTCATATTTTTTTTTTTAAAAAAAAAATTAAAAATAAAAACTGGCCACTTA
>NC_081551.1:16254409-16255180 GCF_901000735.1 Corylus avellana | reverse complement strand
ATTTTCTATGTTTTTTATTTATTTTTTTAAGTTTAAAGTATAATAAAAAATAATATAGGTGTTTTTGGAAAAATACAATTCATTTCTTAATTAATGAATAGCTATTCATCTACGTAAGGGAATCGTTATTTTGGATCATTTTATTTCAAGGGTCGAATTTACAAACCAAACGGAGCCTAAGTTTAAGAATAAATTTTGCATGCCTTATTATTGAAGGTTCCTCTCTTTAAATAGAGGGATAAAACCTGCTTAGAGTTGAATTCTATGACTTTGAAATTCAACTCCTACAATGATTCCATCACTGGAAATTACTCTTTCAGTTATTATTTTTCCTATTTCCTACGACAACCAAATGGAAATAAACTCGTATGGCAAGATAAAAGATAAACTCCTAGTCTCCTACGGCTGGATATACTTATTGCCCCGGTATTCCAACGCAATCCATATCTTCAGCCAAAATAATTAAACTAAAAGACTCCTTGTGTTGCATATGCAATATGCAAAATAACTACTATCACTACAAAAAATTAAATTTTTTCTGACGGACGTTTTCTGACGTGTCAGGTAGTCTGACATGTCAGAAAACGTTCTTGACGGGGCCTTCCTGACGTGTTTCACGCGTGAAGATTATAGGTGTCAGAAATGGAAAATTTCTGACGTGTTAAGTTTTAACCCGTCAGAAATTTCTGACGTGTTATAATTAACACGTCAGAAATTATTTTCTGACGTGTTAAAGAGTGACACGTCAGAAAAATTTCTGACGTGTTAACT
>NC_081551.1:16235123-16254096 GCF_901000735.1 Corylus avellana | reverse complement strand
TTTGACACGTCAGCAAATTTAAAATTATTAAAAAATAATAATTTTTCTTTTTTTAATTTTTTCTGGATTTTTTTTTAATTAAAAATATTTTTTTAATTCTGGAACAGTTCGTCTTCTCCGATCCCCAGCTCTCCCTGATCTCTTCCTTCCTCCATTTTCACTCTCTCTCTCTCTCTCTCTCTTCTTTCCTCCATTTTCACTCTCTTTTCTCTCTTCTTTCCTTCATTTTCAAAAACCCAAACCATAAAATCAATAAAAAATCAAAAACCCAAATCAAAAAATAAACCTTTCGATCTTCTTCTCTTCAAATCAAAAATCAAAAATCAAAAATCTCTCAAATCAAATCAAAATAAACCAAATCAGAGCTTCTTCAAATCAAAAATCTCTCTTCTTTGATCCTCTTCTCTTCTCCTTTTTTTTTCTTTTTCTTTCTTCTGCTGCTTCGATCTCTTCTCCATCTTTTTTTTTTTTTTTTTTCTTTTCTTTTCTGCTGCTTCTCTGGATCTTCTGATCTTCTCCCATTTTTTTCTTTTTCTTCTTCTTCCTCAATCTTATTTTTCTCCTTTTCTTCTTCCCTTTAGAAGCTGGTGGCCGGATGTACAGAGAGAAGAGGCTAGGGAGATTGAGAGAGGAGAGAGAGAGCTGAGTTTGGAAATAAAAGAAAAGGGATTAAAGAAGATGAATATATAATAGAATTATAAAGGGAAAAGAAGAGGGAAAGAAGATAGGGATAAAGAGGGAAAAAGTTGAAAATCCCGCTTGTTTTTTGATATCAGGTTTCTGACGTGCTATTTTTAGCACGTCAGGAGTCTAACATAAAAAAAGAAAAGAAAAAAAAGAAGGTGAATATATATAATATAAATAAACCTAATATAAAAAATATATATTTATTTATTTATTTCTGAAACATATAATATATATATATATATATATATATAAAAGAATTCTTGACGTGCCATATATGGCACGTCAGGAATTCCTGACGTGCCACCTGACGTGCCAAATATAGCACGTCAGGAATTCTTTTATTTTATAATTTTTTTTGTTTTTGTCTTCATTATTTTTCTTCTCTCCCTTTCTTAATTAATTCATTCTTCTTCATTCCCTTTTTTTTTTTTTTCTCTCTCTCTCTCTGCACGTAGGCTTCAATTCTTCTAATTTTTTTTTTTTCCTTTTCTTTTTCCTCCCCCAAGTTCCAACACACCGTAGAGTGCAAGTACAGTACCCTGCAATTTTTTTTTCCTTCTCTCTCTGCATGAAGGAGAAGAATAAAAAGATGAAAGAATTCATGAATATAATTAAGAAGAAAACCTAGCTATTTGGATGCAACGACAAGTTCATTTCATGTTTGTTTGTTTTATCTCCAATTAAATAGTGTTTTTCAGTGAAAAAAAAAAAAGACATAGAGATAATTAGATTTTAATTTCTATACTAAGCGAAGGGATAGGAGAGAGACAGTGTTGGAAAAATAAATGAGGGGGAAGAATAAAAAGATGAAAAAAGCGGAGGGAAAATAAGAAGAGGAAAAAATTTCAAAATTTCGGTCTTTTTTTTTTCTTTTTCTGACGCGCCAATTTGGCACGTCAGAAAATTCTGACGCGACGTGCTATTTTTTAGCGCGTCAGAAAATATTTTCTGACGTGGCATTTTTTGCCACGTCAGAAAATGCTGACGTGGCAAAAAATATGCACTGTTTGCCACGTCAGAAAATACCTATTTTTTTGTAGTGATTGGAAATAAGTCTCTAGATATTTAATTGTTGTATTAGTATGAATTGGTATACTTATGAGTTATGTCATATTATATATGTATAATTTGTTATTATATAATCAAATGATTTAATGATCAATTGATCATGTGATATAATCATATAAATTATAGTGATAATATATTAATACTCAAATTGTGATTTAATTATTTTAAAAAAAAATTGTGATTTAATGATCAAGTGATTATGTTATATGTATAAATATTTTTATAATTATAATTATAAAAATATATTATATAAAAAGGCAGTTAGCAGTTACGGTTAGTAAACCCAATAACCGTTAATCGCTAACCGCTAGGCGATTATAGCGGTTAATACGGTTAAACGGTTAAGCGGTTAATGGTTAGCGGTTATAGCGGTTAGCGGTTAGCGAAACCGCCTACATTGACACCCTTAATTTGACAGGCCATGTCTAGGGAAGACGGATTGTACTACACCCTAATTTAGTGTAATTTAGGTAGACAATCCGTGTCAACCGAAGATGGGTTACATTTATTCATTGATTGTATGCATCCTGTTAAAAAATTTAATAATTTATACCTAGAGAAGACGGGTCGTACCGTATCTTAATGGTTAGGTGGACGATCTGTGCCAACCAAAGATAGATTATGCTTATTCTTTAATAAGGTAGTTTCTTGTTTATTTATAACATGCATATAATGAATTTCTGAGATTAATTATAATTAGCCATTATTGTGCGGATAAAGGTGAAGTCAATATCCTACACTCTCTCTCTTATTTTAAATCTCTTTTATTTTCATGCATTTTACTTTTAAAGAAAATCAAATCAATTCTCTTTTTAATTAAGTTAATTTAATCTTTCAAATTTTGATAATAAAACCCCTGTAGTCCTTGAAGTTCGACACCCTCTCTATAGCCATATCCTACAAAGATTCGTCCTATTTCGAGTGGTTATTTTTATAATTGATATTTTTTGTCACAAAAATACCACAATCAATAAGTAACACATTATTTAATCCAATGTCAATTACTTAATTTGATATTATACGAATCACATTGTCATTGTATATGAATAATATGATTAATTATTTGAATTGTCATTGAATCGTATGATTAAGTATTGATCTTATACATTTATATTATTAAATATGTATATATGTATAATTATAATTTATAACATACATGGATTTATAAGTTTATAACATACATTGGAACTAAGTCTCTAGGTATTTAATTATTGTATTAGTATGAATTTGTATACTTATGATTTATGTCATGTTATATATGTACAATTTGTTATTATATAATCATATGATTTAATCATCAATTTTTATTTTTTTAATTTTTTTTGAAATGGTACTCAAATCTTATAAATCTCAAAGATTGCCAGATTCAGCAAGAACAAGTTCTTGGATACACGATGGACATTCAAGTCTCCAATGTTCCTCAACTCTAATAGTAAGAGCTAATTTAGCTAGCATATGAGCAGCGTCATTTCCTGTTCTCCTAACATGTTGCACCTCCCATTGATCAAGTGAATTGAGAAGAATTTTTGCATCATCAACAAGATTGTCGTACCTCCCCCAACAAGCTGAGTCCTTACGTAAGGCATTGACAATCTCTAAAGAATCCCCCTCAACCACCAAATGAGCACCCAAAGAACCACAAAAGCCAGCCATTCTCCAAGCTGCAAATGCTTCTGCAGAAGCTAGGTCAAGAAGACATGGTTTGGAACTACACATAGCTGCAATCACCTTCCCATCATGGTCACGAGCCAAAATACCCATTCCAATTCTCCTTTGTTTGTGATCAAGTGCAGCGTCCCAATTTACCTTTATAATTCCCCTACCAGGTCTTCTCCAAGCATTCTCCAACAAAACCAATGGATGAACCAACTGCTATTTGCAATTCTGTTCTGCATTAGAAAATGCCTCTAGTTGATGCTTGGCTATTTGAACTACCGTTTCTGGAGGTGTAGAAATACCATCACAAACCAACTTGTTACGACATAATCAAATCTGCCTAAAAATATTAGCAACCAGCCGCATGTCCTCCTCCCCAACTCTATCGTGCAGCTTGAGGAAGATACTCATAAAGTTGTCTTCATCGCTCGTGCATTTATGAATTCTTGAAGAGCTCTCAATCCAAACGTCTCTCGCAGCCGTGCAGCTCCACAAAGCATGCCCCACCGATTCCACCTCCAACCCACAAATGGGATAGAGAGCATCTTCAATGATCCCACGCTTATGCAGATTACCCTTAGTTGGTAAAATTTCATTACAAACTTTCCACAAAAAGGCTTTAACAACTCGAGGCCCCTTTATTTTTCAGATCTTCCTCCATTCCTTGGCTCCAATTTCTAAATTAGAACAACTTCCTTTTGTCCTCTCCTCAAAAGCTTTTGCTAAGTGATATGCACTTTTTACCAAGGACCCACCATTCATAGTTCCTACCTACACCTGCCTATCACTCTGCTGTCTTGGACAGATAGCCATACCACATATGAGATCCACTTCTTCTTTTATGAAAATATCATAGATCAAAGTTTGATTCCACCATTTAGTATCTACACCTGTAAGTGAACTGACCTGAGCATTAACATCAAGCATAATAATTGGAGACTGAATAGAATATGTCAATGGTGAAGGAACCCATCTATCTTTCCAGACTTTGATATCACTGCCATCCCCAACCCTCCATATTAAGCCCTCTTGAAGAAGCCTTTTTGTTGACCATACACTCCTCCAAGCATACGAAGGTCTACTACTAAGATTGGATGTGAGAAAAGAATCATTACGGAAATACTTTTCTTTAAATATCCATGCCACTAGAGAATCAGGATTTTGAATTATCCACCACCCTTGTTTTGCCAACAAGGCTAAATTAAAACACCCTAAATCCCGAAAGCCCATACCACCTTTCTCTTTCCCCCTCCCCATTTTTTCCCAATTCATCCATGCCATTTTCGCCCCATTATCCTTATGCCCCCACCAAAATTTAGACATCATGAAATTAATGTCTTTACTTAAAGTTTTTGTCAAAAGGAAGACACTCATGGTGTATGTTGGAATCGCCTGAACCACCTTTAACAAAACTTCTTTCCTTGCTTGAGATAAAAATCTATCCTTCCACCCATTAATTTTATCCCATATTCTCCCCTTAATGCTTGTGAATGCACTCACCTTTGACTTACCAATGAGAGCAGGCAGCCCTAAATACTTCTCATATCTTCTAGTTGAACTTACACCCACATTAGAAAGGATAAGTTCTTTCGCCTCTTCTTTAGTATTCTTCCTGAAGAAGACCGAAGTTTTCTCCCTATTCAATTTTTGTCCTGAAGCTTTCTCATAAATCTCAAGAAGCTCCTAAATACATAGACACTCAAAAATGCTTGCCTTGCAGAAAATTAGGCTATCATCAGCAAAAAATAGGTGATTTAAGCGAATACCCCATAGTAATAGGAAGCCCTGTAATAATTCTATCTCTTTCAGCCTGTTGGAGAAGTGAGCTCAGACCTTCTGCACACAGGATGAAAAAAATATGGTGACAGTGGATCACCTTGCCTGATGCCCTGAGTTGGAACAATCTTTCTATACGGTTGCCCATTGACAAACACCGAATAAGAGGCCGTCTGAATGAACGTCATCATCAATTGTAACCACCAACTCACAAATCCAATTTCCCTCATTATAGCCTCCAAAAAGTTCCATTCTACCCTATCGTACGCCTTGCTCATGTCCAATTTAAGGGCCATAAATCCCTCACTTCCTTTCATACGACTATCTATAGTATGTAAGGCCTCAAAAGCCACCAATATATTATCAGTGATTAATCTACCTAAGATAAAAGCACTCTACGTAGATGAAATAATAAACGGTAGCACATTTTTCAACCTGTTAGCTAACACTTTGGAGATGAGTTTATATACCACATTACACAGGCTAATGGGTCTATATTCAGTCACACTAGATGGACTATTATTTTTGGGTATAAGAGCAATATTGGTTGCATTCACATCTATATCAAAAACATCATTATTAAGGAAATCAAGAACAACATTGCAAACCTCATTTTTAACAGTACTCCACGACCTCTGATAGAAACATGTGGAGAAGCCATCCGGTCCTAGAGATTTTAGTGGATGCATTTGGAATAGTGCTTTTTCAACTTCAACCTGAGTAAAAATCCGCAGTCATGTAAATTATAATGATAATACATCAATACTTCAATTATGGTTATAAGTAACACATTGTTTAATCCAATGTCAATTACTTAATTTGATATTATACGAATCACATTATCATTGTACATGAATAATATGATTAACTTGATTAAGTATTTGAATTGTCATTGAATCATATGATTTGGTATTGATCTTATACATTTATATTATTCAATATGCATATATGTATAATTATAATTTATAACATGTATGTACTTATAAGTAATTTAATAACATACATTGAAACTAAGTCTCTATGTGCTTCATTATTCTATTAGTATGAACTTATGTACTTATGATTTATGTCATATTATATATGTATAATTTGTTATTATATAATCATATGATTTAATGATCATATAAATTATAGTGATAATACATTAATACTTAAATTATGATTTAATGGTCAATTGATTATGTTATAATAATAATAATAATAATAATAATTATTATTATAATAAAGGTGGTTAGCGGGCGGTTAATAACCACCCACATTTTCACCCCTATGTGGTTTCCTTCCCTAAGTTTAGGAAAAATGTCAAAAAAAATCACACACAGCAAACTCCCTAAATGAGCCATAAACATTAGGATTGCTATAGTGGAATCCAAAGTATTGGGTTCCATTGTCGCGATCCAAAGGCTTATTAAATAGATTAAAAAAAAAAAAAACGCATTCTCTCTCTCCTGTCACAACACACCTTTACTCTATCTCTTTCCTGTCACAACACAGTATGCCATCCCTCTTGTTCTCTCAATGCAACCTCTTTCTGCAAAACATCAAAACTCCCATCTTCAACGTGTGTCTCAACTTTCATCTATGTTCTACACAAGGTAGAGAGGGGACCGAAAGGAGAGAAATATTGAGATTGAGAGAGAGATTGAAGCATGGTGGTTGAGCCACCATCGTCGTGTAGTGGGCAGTGCTTGGGCAAAGCTAAACCAGCTATCTTCCGGCGAGCATAATGCATTTGGTTATTCCTGGTGTCCAGATCAAAATCGGCTAAGAAAGGTTCATTCTTCCCTTTTGTTCGATTTCTCCTAAATTTGTGTTTGTCTTCTCCTAAAGGTTCATTACTTTGTAATCAAGTGTTTTGAAATTATTTTGTATGTAGAATTATTATATTTATTGAGAAGGTTTGAGAAACCGTGGAGAGGAAGAGAAATTGATTTCCTCAGCTCAATCGTAGCTTGAGCCTTGAGGTATTGCTCTTTATATATAGAACTTGGGTACATAATACAATCAATCAAAATTAAAGATAAATTACAATATTCCAGAAATAAGATAGATTGCTATTGTGAGTTGTTGGTAACGATATACTTTCTCCATGATTCTTGCCATCTTGCATTTCATAGAAGGGATTTGATTGTGGCTCACCCAAAGCTGGAAGATATTTCCTCAACATTCTACCATCTTGCCTTCCATATGAGTGACTTCATTGTGGTTCACTGTCATTACCATATCTGGAAGATATTCCCTTAACATTTCTTAAGTGCATTTTTTTTGTTTAACATTCAACTACTTGTTCTTT
This sequence comes from Corylus avellana, assembly GCF_901000735.1. Lineage (NCBI taxonomy): Eukaryota > Viridiplantae > Streptophyta > Magnoliopsida > Fagales > Betulaceae > Corylus > Corylus avellana. The sequence goes on along the minus strand of NC_081551.1, from coordinate 16,246,616 downwards.
TATTTGTATTTTTTTTCCCCTTTTTTTCTTCCTTTTCTGCTAAGTTCTCTTGTTGGATGTAGAAGTTGTGATCACAAGTAATTGAGATCCTTTAGTTAATAGAAAAATCCTCATGGTAGAGACCCAATTCAATTCATCTATTATGTATTCAGTTTCTTGGTCTCCATAAATTGACATTCTCTGTCAAACTTTGATCCTGGCCCTTTTGTAGATTGTTAGAGTCTAAATCCTCAACTAATATCTATGCTTGTACTGTTTCGATAGTTAATATAAATTTCATACTACTCAAATATCTGCTATTTCTAGTGCCGAGTTGAGTTCCAATTGATTTCTTTCATAAGGGATTTTGACGCCGGGCAGAACTAGAATTGTTCTGACAGCGTATAAAAGCAGCAGAAACTAAGATTTGAAGATAGAAAAGGGAATTCAGGAAGAGAGAAAATAACAAGTAGGGAAGAGAAAATCCCTAAATGCCCCAAATAAGCAAACAGAGAAATAACTCTGAAAGATTTAAATTTAATTGATAGTATAAACTGGATTGAAAAACAACAAAGACTAGATGCCTTTATATAGGCTAGGCACCTCCTAAACCAACAAGGAAAAGAAAAAGCAAACTTAATTGGAAAAGGAAAACAAATCCTAATAGGAAAAGCAAATCCTAATAGGAAAGGAAAAACCCAATCTTTATTGAAAAAGGAAAACTAAAACATAAATAATAAATCTACTTTATTATTATTATTCTCCTGCATCAGATTTGTCCCCCACTTTAGTTTCATTTTTAATGAACTGAATTATGAATTGTAACTTATTGAATTTATATGATTTGAATAGATTATATTGCTTGCACTCATGGATTTACAAGAGAGGTTGCAAGAGTTCAATGAAACTCCTACCCAAAGCTTCACCATGCTCTTACAAGGGGGCGTCAATACAACAATGAAAATCAACCCCAACCTAAAAAGAAACCTACTACTAAAAAAACAAACTTCTCAGTAGAGGAAGGCATTTTACTAGCAAAGGCTTGGCTCAATACTGGCCTTGATCCAATTCAAGGAAATTCTAAAGAAAGCACCAAATTTTGGGATAGGATTTTGGAGAATTATAATGAGAACAAGAAAGAAACCACTGTAGAACAGATTGCGCATTCTTTATCAAATCAGTGGTCTTTCATCCAAAAAGTCATTAACAAATTCTGTGGGTACTTGGACTAAGTTGAATTTAGGAATCATAGTGGTATTAGTGAGCAAGATAAGCTATAAATGATTTCTTACTAGTAGTGTAAATTAGTCATTTATTTGATTCAAGATTTTAATTATTTTAATTTTATGAATTTTCTTTCAGATTAATATGGCAAAGGCTATGTACCGGGAGTTCAATAACAATGCCATATTTCAATTTGAACATTGTTGGAATATGTTGAAGACAAAACCAAAATGGAAGAAATATATGTTGGCTTAATCAGATTTGAAAAGGAAATGCATTGATACAAGTACTTCTTATCCTCGAGTTGTTATACATTTAGGAGAAGATAACGATGTTCAAAATGTACCTGTAGACTTGGAGAGACCTATAGGCAAGAAGGCCGCGAAAGAGAGAGAGAAAAAGAAAGAGCAAAGATTGTGGAGAGGAAGAAATTGTGATGGAGGTTTTGAGTGGATTAGCATAAGCGAAGAAGAGATCACATGAGGAGAGAAAGAAAGATATCGATACAACAAAGGAGGAGATCATTCGTATTGAGAAACAAAAGCTTGAAGTTGAACTTTGGAAAGAGGAAATAGAACAAAAGAAAGAAGAAAGTTTGAGGTTGAACTTAGGAAAGAGGCAATGGAACGAAAGAAAGAACAAAGGGAAATTATGATGATGGATACAAGCCACTTGTCTAAAGTGTAACTTGAATATATTCAATCTCTCCAAATGGAAATCATTGAGAAGCTTAGGAGTAAATAGTCGTTGGTATTTGCTTATGAATGTATTTAAGTGAACTAATCATGTAATTTTGTAAATAGTCATTGATTTTGTCATCTTTTTGTTCAAGGACTATTTTGCTATTGAGGGGTTGTGTCTTATTATTAACTGAATAGCATTGACCTCTTTGCTGCACACTGATTAATGCTAAGAATGCTTGTGTTGTTTACATATATGAAGATCCTTCTCCGATGATTATTTTGTTATAGGAGCTTTTCTCTCTTCTTCATGTTTTATTTGCTATGTTTTTCAAAAAAAAAAACCACTAAACAGATAAATGTGATATTCTTAGCCTGAGTGTTGTAATGTAGGAGCTCTGCACTCTAAAAGTAGTCCATGGGAAGAGGTACCACCAAAGAGGGTAGTTTATGCTGTTGCTTGTTAAGGAAGGTAATTCAATCAATGTTAATTCAGGCATATTGTCCAAACCAGCAAGTTATGATTATGTAGTAATCAAGCCAGCATGTCATTGTGATACTGCATTAGATAAGCCAACAAATGATTCTAGTATAAAGCTCAATGCTGTAAATAGAGATTTGATAGCAAGCCACAGTAAAAGTCAAGCCTTGAAGAAGGAAAGTATTACAAAGGATCTTATTCAATACAAGTAGGAGGGAACTCATTCCCACATGAAAATCAGATCATATGTTGAATAGGAATACATAAGTGTGTCGAGTATCTTTGTAATTGATATGTAATTGACAATTCCTCATTCTGTGGAATTAACTTACTGTCCATATGTGATGGCACCTGTATATAATGAGCTAGTGTACTCATACGATTGTATTGTGAAAAATATATTGAGAAACATAGTTTCTTCCATTCTTATTCAAATCCTTTCAATGCTAACAAACTAATTTCAGATTCTTGAAGGTCCACTGGGCAGGCTAATTTCATATTGTTGGGCAGAACCGCATGAACGGCCAAGATGTAAGGAAACACTTTCCAGATTGCTTGATTATGAGTGCTCACGCTGCTGATGCACTCTGTTTGTTTGTGTGTAGAAAAAAAAAATTACAAAAAAATAGCAATTATATGAAAGTGCAATCATTCGAATTACAATTTAATAGGCATAGTGCAATCATATGAAATTATAGTTTTTTTTTAATATATTTGTTAATAGACAGGATATTGAAAAAATATATATATATACAATTTAATAGCCATAGTGTAATCATACAAAATTTAAAGTCAAAAGTTCTTATTGGCCATGTATTTGCCATAAATGTTCGACAATTTCTGACAGGAGTTGAGAATGAGTTGCTCGATCTCGAATACGATGATGATTTTGTATGAAGTCCAAAAATTCAATTGTATACTCATACGATGATGGTTCGAGGGGACACTCATGGGTTCATAATCGAAGTCATCTGCTCCAAGGTATAATTCTTGCTCGTCTTCAACGATCATATTATGCAATATTATGGATGCCATCATAATCTCTTTAAGCATTTCAAGTTTGTGTAAATATGCAGGTCCACACACAGTACCAAATCGCGCTTGAAGTACTCCAAATACCTGCTCTACATCCTTCCTTGCTGACTCTTGAGTTGTAGCAAATTTTTTTTTTCTTTTATTTCCTTGTGGAGCATGAATTGTTTTTACGAATATTGCCCATAAAGGATATATACGATCGGCAAGATAGTATCCCATCGCAAAGTCGTGACCATTGAGTGAGTAGTTTATCGAAGGTGCACGCCATTCAGCTAGATTGGTAAATATAGAAGACCGTTCTAACACATTGATGTCATTGTGAGATCCTGGTAACTCAAAAAATGCATGCCATATCCAAAGATTATAAGATGCCACTACTTCCAAAATAATGGTTAGTTCATGGATATGCCAGAATACACATACATTTCCAAGCATTTTGACAATTCTTCAACTTCCAATGCATGCAATCAATGCTTCCCAACATACCTAGAAATCCACGATTTTCGCCAATTGCTAGCAATCTAGCAACGTCATCCTGGGTTGGTGACCTCAAGTACTCGGTGAAAAATTTTGAATTCATCGCTTGAACAAATAGTTTAAAACTATCCATTGCAGTAGCTTCTCCAATTTGTAAGTATTCATTTATAAGATTTGCCGTTACTCCATAAGCGAACATTCTAAGTGCAGCAGTCATCTTTTGTAGGGCAGAGTGCCCAAGCTTGCTAGTATCATTTCTTTTTTGGACAAAATATGGCTCATGATCTACTATTGCATCGTGAATGTAGATAAAAAATTCGCGACACATACGACACCTCATCCGAAATTTATTAGCAGGATAAACTGGCGAGGCAACAAAATAATCGTGGAAAAGGTTTTCTTGACCTTGCAAAGAATTACGGCAAATGGTATTGTAGCGTCAACCAGAACCACGACTTGATATTAATCCTCTTTCGCTATCAAATCGTTCTTTTGCCATACCAATTACTAAAATTATTTATAACTCATCATTAGAAGAAGAGGCATATAAAAGGTCATCGAGTTTAAAAATATGATTCATAGAGAAAAAAGCAAAGAATGAATGAAAGAGAAATTTGGGTTCAAATATATGGAAATTAGAAATAATGGTTGTATGTTAAACTGCTAACAATATATATATATATATATATAGTGGTAGAATAGTTCTATGTTTTACACTAAAAAGTTGAAAAAAAATATACATATAGCCGCTTGCTATAAAAATCTATCGATCAAAAACCAGCCATAAAATACTGCAATAAAATTTGCTGGCCAACAAAAATCAGCCATTCAACGTTCATAACCAGTCACAATGTTCAAAAAAATCTGCCACTGCCAACAATAATTTATTTTAACATGTTTTTCAAAAATATAGCCGTTTGTTCATAAAAAATAAAAAATAAAAACAAAAAACAAAAAATAAAAACAAAAACAAAAAGACAATCAGAGAATGAAACTTGACAAAATAGCTATTGGTTGGTTAGTTAAGAGAATCATTAAAAAAGTAGAGAAATAAAGAATAAAAAAAATAAAGAAAAGTAAAGAAATAATATTTAATTGGTATAGGGAAAGATAAATGGAAGGTATTGTAAAGTGTATGCAGATAGAGAAACAAAAAGTAGTTTAGTTCCTTAAACTCAGGGAAAATCAATGGAAAGTTGCTGAAAATGCTCTAAGATAATGAATTTGGAAAGGCTGGTAGTTCAATACTAGATTGAGTGTAAGGACAAAGCTTGCCGATGAGTTAGCTGATGATAGTTCAGTACTTTGTAATTCCAAATCCTAACTTTTACCATTGAGAAAAATATTAAAAAAAAAAAAAAAAAAAAAAAAACTCCTTCAATTATCAGCCATTTTCAATAAAAGTCCCATAAAGTGGCAAGGGTGACAATTTGATACGTCAAACTACTATTATGTGACGAAAGGTCACTCCATTAGTAATAATTGTTGAAACAAAATTTGACCGTAATCTTCTAAAAAAACCCTACTTTGGCAATTGAAAAACTAAATTTACCATTTTTAATTATTAATACTAAATTTAAATTAAAAAACAAAACAAAAAACAAAATAAAGTGGTCAAATGAGAAGGGAAGGTGGTTGAGCCACCCTAACGCCATGGGGGTGGCTAGCGGCTTCCCAGTTGATTGGGGGTGGCATCAAGCCACCACATGCCTAGGATTGGCAAAACGGATTGACAGATCAACCCGTTTATGACCCGTAATGACCCGTCACCCGATTAGCCTCTACCCGGAGGCAACCCGTTTAACTAAACGGATGGAAACCTCCAACCCAGACATGACACGCCAAAATAAGAGACGCGAGCTGAGAGAGGGATGCGGCAGCGGTGGCACGCGAGAGAGAGAGAGAGAGATGGAGACACGAGTGGTGACGGCGCGCAAGCGAGAGAGGCGAGGCTGGCGAGTGGCAGTGTATTAGGGTTTAATCGGATGAGTTACACCTAAGAGATGGAATTAGGGTGAGAAGAAAGGAAGAAGAAGGAGACGGACGGCTAGGGTTGGTTTGCAAAAAGAGAAAGGCCCAGGAACATTCTTGATGAAGTGAAAATAGATCTATAGCTTATTCAATAAAATTTTATTTATTTATTACCTTGGACACGTGGAGCACATTGTGTAGCACCTCAGATTTTGAAAATCTTATTTTAGAAATATTAATTTGATGCTATGATTATATTAATATTCATATTAGGCAATGATGTTAATTCTTGGAAAATTTATGATATTACCGAGAGTGATAATTAGATAATGGTAATTGGTAATAATATGATAGTAAAATGGAAGGTAGAATAATCAATGGTAGGTATAATAGTAGATGGAGATTTATAGATAAGTGCTAGTAGATGGAGATTTATAGATAAGTACTAGTAGATGGAGAATTATAGATGAAGATTAGTGGATGAAGGTTTATAGATGAAGATTGGTAGATGGAGATGGTTTCCTATAAATAGAGTCCTCACCCTTCACAAATTTCACCACTCCACTCCCTTCTCTTCCACATATTCTTCATTCTTCCATTTTCTACTCGGTCTTTCTTCTTTCTGAAAGTGTTTACACGAAACAGAGAGAGAAAGGGCGAGACAAAGCGTTGCAAGAAAGAAAGAACACGAGAGAGAACGGACTTGAGAAATTAGTTTGAAAGATATACTAGTAGTGTTAGTCAGATTGGAGCAACTAGATCCTTCAGACCACTTTTAGCTTCAGTCTAGAGGTAAGTAAATTCACTACCCATTCTAAAGTTACTTCATGTCATGCTATTTATTCATTCTTTAGTAAATTGTAAATGATTATTTTATTTACGTATTATGAAGTTATGTTGCATGCATGAAGGATTTCTAAATGAATTATCTAGAAAGTTTCTATTTCTTTAAACGCTTTCTAAGTACAACAAGTTTATATTTGAAAAGGTTTCCATTTTGAGAAAAGAAAGTTGAGAAATGATGATGATTATAAGAAAGAAAAAAAGATGATAAACCCTCCTACATGTTGCCCTAAGATGCATCAAAAGAAGTACAAAGAAAAGTACAAGAGATGAGATAAATGTTTATGAAATGAGGGCACATGTATGGAGGAGAGTATTTTTGGCCCCAAGATAAGTAAAGATGAGAGTTCGGTACCGATACTCGGATGGAGGCGAAACCACTGAAGGAGGCTATGCCAGAAGGTGGTATTCCATCAACATGACCGTTGAGTGCACCAAGAAAAGAGGTAATTGACGGTCGGGCATGGCTGAGGCCACAGTTCAGTGCCATGGTCACAAGGACCCGCAACCCTCGTACACAGGGGTAATAGTGTACATGGGCCCTAATATGAGAAAATGATAATATAATTTCAATGATGATATACTATGATGATTTTCAATGATGATATACTATGATGATTTACAATGATGATTTATAGCGATGCATTATGATGATGATTTATAAAGATGATTTATGTCGATGATCTAATAAATATAATAGTACGTATATGCTACGGAAGATACAACCGTACATACATGTATTATTATTATGGCTGGATGTTTATTTATTTGTAAAAACAATTATCAAAACTGAGAACAAGGAGCAAAACTATTTATGGTTGTGGATTTTACTTGCTGGGCCCCCTTTGGGCTCATTCAGTTTTATTTCTTGTTTTCAGGTAGAAAGGATGCTGGAATAGAAGGCCGGAATGGGGGCGGGAATAATTATTAACTTTCAAAGTCTTTTCATATCAATTATTGTAATAATATGATATTCCGCAACTAAAGTTTAATGTTTTCTAATCTCGCTTGTAATAAAATCTCTTGAATAATGTTTTATACATTTATTGTATCCTTTAAAATTAAGTACTCTGATAGACCTTATAGATCTTTGCAAGAACTTTTGTTGTAAAAGAAGAAAAGTGGCAAACTCAGCCTTAACGGGCTGGGGATGTTACAATTTTGGTATCAAAGCAAAGGTTATAAGGTTCTGGCAGACTTTTCAAAAAAAAAAAAAAAAAAGGGTTAATGGGAAGCCACATTCCGGCCAAGTATAGTTAGTCAATGTAGTCACTACTAGATAATCCAAAGATTCTTGTCTAAATTGTTTAATGGTTGTTATATTATCGATGGTGAAGAATGGCGTCCCCGCCTCACAATAACCAAGATGGCAACACCGGGTTCAACAACTCCGGAGATGGAGAAAACGTTATCATCAACCATGAGTTAAGCCCTATGACAACGTTGGCAACTACTCTCATGAACCTGCTAGACGAGGCCCGACGCGGGAAAGGATCCACTAGCGAAGAACAACAAGGTTGCACATTCGAAAAGTTTCGTCGGCAGCAACCTCCTACCTTTGAAGGAAATGCGGGTGCAGAAGTTGCAGAAAACTGGTTTCTGCAAACCGAAAGGCTGCTAAAGGTGATGGACTGCGCCGATAATAAGATGGTTAGGTATGCTACTTACCTCCTAACTAATCAAGCAAATCGGTGGTGGGAAACCAAGGAGGGACAAGTACGAAGCCGATTAGGAATAAAGGAAGAGGATCCCATTCCCTGGGAAGAATTCAAGAAAGAATTTTATGAACGATTCTTTCCTCAGACAGTTCGACAAGCCAGGGCCCAGGAATTTACGGACCTGGTTCAAGGGTCAATGACGGTAGAGAAATATGCTGCCAAATTCATCGAACTATCACGATTTGCCCCTTATCTCGTGTCAACTGGAGAGCTAGAAGCAAGGAAGTTTGAAAGAGGACTGCAACCACGCATTATGAACCTTGTGGTAGGATTCCAGATTGGAAACTTATCAGACCTCATTAACAAAGCTGCGATAATCGAGCAGACCCAGAATACAAATTCGGGGTATCCCAACCAGAATGCAGATTCGGGGTATTCCCACCAGAGGAAGAGAAATGTCCCACAATGGAACCACTCAGGAGAGCAACCCAATAAGAAGAGATTTCACCAGACCCCACAACGAAGTTTTGCACCACAACAACCCCGTCAACAAGGAAATGGCGGTCACCGTGTACCATGTCAGAAATGTGGAAAGCTTCATGCCGGGAATTGTCTGTTTGGGCAGCCGGTATGTTACAGATGCGGGAAACCTGGACATATCCTACGAGATTGCAAGGCCCCTCCCAACAACCTAAGCGGTCAGAAACGCCCTGAGGAGCAGAAGAACCATGCAACCGCTCGGGTTTATGCTCTAACGCCTGGTGATGCATCATCGTCCAATGAAGTGGTGGCAGGTACCCTCCCTATTTCTAATGGTATAGCTTCCGTTCTTTTTGATCCTGGAGCAACACACTCATTTGTGTCATACTCCTTTGCTAAAGCAAGTAACCTAAAGCTAGAATCATTAGATGTAAGCTTATCAGTGGCTACCCCTGTAGGAAAGACAGTCATATGTACCTCGGTAGTTAGACGTTGTCCTGTATCAATTAAAGGTCATGTCATGCCAGCAAATCTTGTAATATTCGAGATGAGCGGGTTTGATGTGATCTTAGGAATGGATTGGCTATCCATGTACCATGCGTGCGTGGATTGTTTCCACAAGGAGGTAATATTTAGACCGTCGGGAGATGAAGAATTCAAATTTTATGGAGATCGAACTATCAACACGCCTAAGTTGATATCCGCACTGCATGCAACTCGATTAATCAGGAAGGGCTGTTTAGGATTTTTTGGCATGCGTGACAGAGGAGAAAGCAGAAGCAAAAATCGAAGAGATACCCGTTGTACGGGAATTTACCGACGTTTTTCCGGATGAATTGCCGGGAATACCTCCCAATAGGGAAATCGAATTCACTATAGACCTACTACCAGGCACCGCACCCATATCCAAGGCTCCTTATCGGATGGCACCACGAGAACTCGCAGAGCTCAAGGATCAACTACAGGAACTACTCGACAAAGGTTTTATTCGTCCGAGTGTATCACCGTGGGGAGCACCTGTTCTATTTGTGAAAAAGAAGGATGGATCTATGCGATTATGTATTGACTATAGGGAATAGAATAAGGTTACAATCAAGAATAAATACCCGCTCCCAAGGATTGATGATCTTTTCGATCAACTCCAAGGGTCGTAAGTATTCTCTAAGATTGACCTTCGTTCCGGTTATCATCAACTCAAAATTCGGGAGGAGGACATACAAAAGTCAGCGTTTCGGACAAGGTACGGACATTACGAATTCTTAGTAATGTCTTTCGGCTTAACTAACGCTCCAGCTGCATTTATGGACATGATGAATCGAGTATTTCGAGAACTTGTTGACCGATGCGTGGTAGTATTTATCGACGACATCTTAATTTATTCAAAGACTCGGGAGGAACACGAAGAGCACTTGCGCACGATGTTGGACATTTTGAGGAAGCAACAACTTTATGCGAAGTTCAAAAAGTGTGAATTTTGGTTAGACAATGTGACTTTCTTGGGACACGTTGTCACCAAGGATGGGATAGCAGTGGATCCAAGTAAAGTAAAGGCGATAGTCAATTGGGTACAACCGTCAAATGCCCATGAAGTACGAAGTTTCTTAGGACTTGCTAGCTACTACAGGAAGTTTGTAGAAGGATTTTCTAAGTTGGCAACACCGTTAACCAGATTAACAAGGAAGAACGAAAAATTTCAGTGGACGGAGGATTGCGAGCGAAGTTTCCAAGGGCTGAAGCAACGGCTAGTCACCGCACCAGTTCTCACTCTTCCATCAGGGACTGGTGGATTTGTGATTTATAGCGACGCCTCTCTTAAAGGCTTGGGTTGCGTGCTGATGTAACAAGGGAAAGTTATCGCTTACGCCTCAAGACAATTGAAGACCTACGAACACAATTACCCAACTCATGATCTCGAGCTAGCCGCAGTAGTCTTTGCTTTAAAGATATGGCGACATTACCTGTACGGAGAGCATTGCGAAATCTTCACAGATCACAAGAGCCTGAAGTATTTCTTCACCCAAAAGGAGCTCAACATGCGACAAAGACGCTGGTTGGAACTACTAAGCGACTACGATTGTAAGATTAACTACCACCTTGGAAAGGCGAATGTAGTCGCTGATGCTCTCAGCAGAAGAACCACGGAGGGAACATTATCAGCCATATTCACGATGCATCAGAAGTTACTCCTTGACCTGGACAAGGAGGGAATTGAGATAATTCAATCTTGCATGAGCAGCCTAACCCTGGAGTCAACCTTGTTGGAACAAATCAAGACAGCACAGCTTTCAGACAGCGAGTCATCTATAATTCGTGAAGGAATGGAGAAGGGGCTACAACCAGATTTCCAAATCTCCAAGGATGGAGTGTTAAGATTTCATGACCGAGTGTGCGTTCCCAATAATGCAGAACTGAAGAAGGTCATCTTGTCAGAAGCCCATCAATCCTTATATACAGTCCATCCGGGAAGCACGAAGATGTATCGAGACTTACGCAAAAGCTATTGGTGGAATGGAATGAAGAAGGATATCGCACAATACGTGGAGCGATGCCTGACGTGTCAACAAGTTAAGGCAGAACATCAAAGACCTGCAGGGCCTTTACAACCTCTCCCTATTCCTGAATGGAAATGGGAACGTATTTCGATGGACTTTGTGTCTGGTTTTCC
>NC_081551.1:16200227-16235023 GCF_901000735.1 Corylus avellana | reverse complement strand
AAATCAGCTGGCAAGCATTATTGATATAATGCTTAACAGCTAGGTACAAACGAGTGTTATAACCGCTTCGCTTAGGTGGTTAGCGGTTATTTTATAATCGGCGGTTGGTGATCGTTTATTATATATGGGCTTTTAGGCCTATTGATTGTGTTTTAGGTCTTCATTGAGCCTTTCTTTTTTGGGCTTATTTTAAATAATTTTAGTTTTTTGTTTTGAAATAATAAGAGTATATATATATAAGGGTATATAATAATGGTTATTAACTGCCTCTACCTATCTATAAAACTGCAAACCGCCCCGCCTTAGACAGTTAGTGGTTATTGGGCAGTTACAATCGCTCGTTTGTACACCCTTAGTTGGAGGTAGCCGTGAACCACCCCCAACGACCTTTTGGAGCGGCTCACTAGCCACCCTAACCCTCTAAGGGTGGCTGATACACCCTTTGTTTTTTTTATTTTTTATTTTTTTTTAAAGAATTTAGTTTAGTTTTATTTAGTTTTTTTTATTTTATTAGTTTTTTTATTTTATTAGTTTTTTATTTTTAAATAAAAATATTATGGGTAGAAAAAAAAAAAAAAAAAAAAGGTAACGTGCAAGGCACTAATATTTTTTCCTTTGCCATCAAAACACTTATATGTTTATAGAGTTACTATTCTTTTTTTTTTTCTTTTTTTTTTTTGATAATGTCGCCTGAGAAGGGGAAGGAGATTGGTAGTGGCATAAAACATTAGGTGTGGTCAGGTGAATGATGCATAGCAGGGATAGTTCTTGTCGTATTTAGTAATGCGGTCAACGCTAAAAATATAACAAAAATTAATTACAAAGGTTCATCAATAAAAGGACAATAAAAAGAATGTTAGAGTAACCACCAATCTAGCCACTTGAGAGCATGTTTGACTCGATGGCATGCTTAGGAAAAAAAAAGAAACTCAAAATGGTACAATGGTCCACCATCATTCTATGGAATTGTCATTAATGCAAAGCATGCAAAGAATGACAAGACAAAATTAAAAAATAAAAGAAAAGGGCATGCCACGACCCAAAGATAAAAGAGGATGTTTGATAATAGATCTGAAAAGTGTTTTTTCTTTATTGCTAGGTTTGAAAAAGCTTTTTAATAGGATAAATGTGAGAAGTGTAGGATCCATTAAGAAAATAATTTGGTTGTGTTTTTAAAGAATAAATATTAAACATGTTTATGTTTTACAAAATACAAATAAATAGAGTTGGCTTTTTATTTATAAAAAACTAAAAAAAAAGTGGTTGTGGGACCACCTATTTTTGAATAAAATTCACATACCCTTCTCAAACTACTATCTAATTGATAATGTCCTCTTAAACTTTTAATTATGACAATATCTCATTAAAACTACCAAAATTTGTCAATATTTCCTTCAATGACAAAAATACCCTTAAAAAAACTATCTATCTATCTATATATATATATATATATATATATATATATATATATATATAAACCAAGCTATGAAATTAAAAAAAAATTATTTTTTTCTTAAATAAAAAAATTATTTATTATTATATTTTTTGTTTTTGTTTTTTATTTTTTCAAATTTATTGGAGTATTTTTTGTCTTATTAAAAAAAATTGAGGATATTTTTGTCTTTTTGCTGGCCTTTACGGGACATTATCAATTTTTTAGTAGTTTAAGCTTGACATTGTCGCAATTGAAAGTTTGAAAAGACATTGTCAAATTGAGTGATAGTTTGAGGAGTACGTGAACTTTTCCTTCTATTTTTTTTAGTTTTGTAATTTTTAAGTACATCATTCGACCATCGACAAAATATTCTTATAAGAAGATATGTATTTATTTTAGAAAAAGTATTTTATGTTTTAAGTCATTATCAATAATTTTGAAAACAGAAAAAATCAAACATAAAGGATACAATAATACAATCATGTTATACATAAGACTAAGATTAACATATTTTTATCCTTAAATCAACCTTCATATACCACGTGGAATTTTTAAAAAAAAACCGCTGAAATTAATTTCCACAACAGACACGTTGTACTGAGTACTGACAGATGAATTAAAAGCAGCAGCCTAAATAAAAAAAAGAAAAAAAAGAAAAGAAAAGAAAAGAAACAGTCTGACCCATAACTAGGAACTCGGAACGCACGACTTGTAAAAGCGAGCGCTCTTGTGTCTGAGCGAGTGCATTTTCCAAACTAAAAAACCAACCGTTGAACACACAACGCAGCGATCAAACCGGAAATTCCCCCGGAGGGAAAAGTCAGACCAAATAGAATAAAATAAAAACCTCTCCCAACCGTCAGAGAGATCTCTGTATACTCGGAATTGCGACGGCGACAGAAAAAGCGGCAATGTCGAGCCCAAGAGGAGCACCGGCAGCAGCCGGGGCAGCAGGCCTAGACTCGTGGGACTGCACGCTCCCGGGGCCGCCGAGCCGCAACAACTTTGGATCGGCGGACCTGAGCCCCTCGGGCCTCCTGGCCTTCGCCGCCGGCAGCTCCATATCCGTCGTCGACTCCCGCTCTCTCCAGCTCATTTCCACTATCCCCCTCCCCTCTCCCAGTCCCTCTAACTCCAATTCCCTCTCGCCATTCGTCACCTCTGTCCGCTGGACTCCTCTCCCCCTCCGCCGCGACCTCCTCTCCATGGAGCCCTCATCGTCCCATCTCCTCCTCGCCGCCGCCGACCGCCAGGGACGCATCTGCCTCCTCGATTTCCGCTCCCGATCCCCGCTTCTCTGGTTCGAGACGGACTCCGCATCGAAACCCGGCATCCAGGACCTCTGCTGGGTCCAGGCCCGGCCCGACTCCTGTCTCCTCGCAGCCATCAACGGGCCCTCCACTCTCTCCCTCTACAGCGCCTCCTCCGCCCGCTGCGTCTTCCAATACGACGCCGCGCCCGAGTTCCTCTCCTGCCTCCGCCGCGACCCCTTCGACTCCCGCCACTTCTGCGCCCTCGGCCTCAAGGGCTTCCTCTTATCCGTCAAGGTGCTGGGCGAGACCGAAGACGATATCGTCCTCAAGGAGCTACAGATCCCCACCGACTGCGCCGAATTGCAGAGACTGGAGAGAGATGCCACTGCCTCCGCCGCTGGCTCCAATTCCGCGTCCCCCGCCTCGGCAGTTTTCCCGCTGTACATGGCGAGGGTCGCGTTCTCGCCGCTGTGGAAGCACATTGTTTACGTGACGTTCCCGAGAGAATTAGTGGTATTTGATTTGAAGTACGAGACGGTGCTCTTCACCACGGCGCTGCCTCGTGGCTGCGGCAAGTTTCTCGACGTGTTGCCGGATCCGAATAAGGAGTTGCTCTATTGCGTTCACCTCGATGGGAAGCTCAGCACTTGGCGACGGAAAGAGTAAGTGTTAATTGGACCTTTGTTTCTCTGAAACTATGATTGTATTCTTCCGTTTTCTGATCTGCCATGCTTGAATTTTTGACATACCAATTTGGGCCATTATACATTGTTTGAAAGTCAAAGAATTTAGCTATGTATGAAAAATTCGTGGGTTTTACATTGAAGTGCAGTATAATTTAATAAGCATAACTTCTTACAATTCCGGAGATAGCTGGCTTAGTTTAATTTGCAACCGTATTGACTATTCATTGTTACCGGAACTTTTACTACTAAGTGTATGTTTTCAGCAATGATTGAAAGAAGATTATCGTATAAGCTTAAAGAACCTCAAATACGTCTCATCCCAGTTTAGTTCATTCAGCTGCCCATTGACTTCCCTTCTTGTTTTGGGTCTGGTAGTGGAGGAGTGAGGGGGCATTTGGTTCAATTGCAACTTCACCTCTTAGTTAGCAACCTGGGGAAGTTGGTTTTGCCTATGATTTTTTGCCCCCAAAATAACTAAAGGAGTTGTTGCATAAGATGGATCTTGGGCTAGAAGAGCTGTGTACTAGATTCCTGCCTTTCTTCGATGGGGAAACTTGCATTCCTTTAAAGGAGTCCAAGTTCCCTAAAGGAATAAACTTTAAGGCTTCTAGAAAGCTGTGTAATCCTAAAAATGTCGCAATTTCTATTGGTTAATTCCTTTGTCAGGACTTCGGGTTTCCTAAGGCATGGCTTTCTTAATGAATTTTTAGTTGGAAGTGTGTGGTTTTTGTGAAAATATTTTTGAGGTACTTACAGAAGCTCGAGCAGACATTGTGATTTTCCATGAGAGTAAGTTGGAGATTTCTGGCTAAGTTGGTTAAGGGCATCTTGGACGTGCAGAGTGGGCTCTTATCTTTAGGCTACTAGAGTTCTGAATGTATGCAGAGACTAGATGATGATATGTATGGTTACCATCACTGTTGGCAACGTTTTCTACTGCAATATCTTTACATTAACAGGTGTATGCTTATCTCTGCAACTAGAAGGTTTTGAATCTTATATCAAGTTTTAATGCTTCCTTTTGGTTAAGTGTTTGAACTTAAGTTCTATATTCTCTTAACATAATTATAAGGTAGATTAGACCAGAAATGTTTTTTCTGGTCCCAAGGGAATATACTCACTTGTATATTGTCACAGAGGAGAGCAGGTGCTCATAATGTGCTCAATGGAAGAGTTGATTCCCTCAATTGGCACATCTGTCCCTTCTCCTTCAATTCTTGCTGCCACTATCTGCCAATCAGATTCTACCTTCGAAAATGTTGGCAGGCTCTATTCTGATGTACTTCATTATCCTTCCCCGGATGTGGATTTTGACACTCCTTTTGATTTTTGTGATGAACCTCTTCTTGTTTCTAAGACACATTTAATCTCCATTTCTGATGATGGAAAAATATGGAACTGGCTCTTGACTGTTGAAGGAGCTGAAAGTATTCCGAAAGATGATACAAACTTGGGCTTGGTTGCTGATGTCAGTGAAGTGCCAGTTCCAGGGATCGATGCTAAGGTCGTAGTTTCTTCTTCTGGCGGACCTGCCATGGAAGCAAGTAAACAACCAGAGCGTATGGGTGGTCGCAGAAGCCGCCCATCAAGCTCTACCTCCAGCCTGGCAGATATGTTATTTAAGGTTTGGTTATAAGTATTTCCTCTCCGATCTTTTTTGCATAATTGTCAATGCTCTCACTTATTGCCTTTTTTGTTTCCTGGATGCTCTTACTTGTTGGCTGAAAGCAGTAACATTATTACTTTTTTAATGAATTGAAAGCAGTAACATTATGACACGATAAAGGGGAAAAAAAACCAATTCAGTATAAGCTCTCTATCTCTTGTGTGAACACATACACACACGCACATGGAGTACTTAAGCTTTTTTTATTTTTTTATTTTTAATTTTATTTTATTTTATCAAAATCTGTTTCTCTTGGAGAGAGTGAAGAGAAAGTTGAAAAGTTGCGTGGCCAAAGACCATGCAATACAGGAGAACAATGTTCTGGAATTTCTGTGAACTGGACACATAATTTGTACCAAGTCTGACAGAATTTAATGAATGGTAGTTCATTACTTTTGATAATCTTCAGATATGTAGAAGTACTAGAATGGAGGTTACGGGTTGCCTGATTGATGATATGTTGATATGCACATGTTACTTTGTTGTGGTATAATCTGCCTATGGTGTTTGGAGTTTCTTTCTTTCTGTGTTCAAGATTGCAAGAGTGGACGTAGCACCTTTATTTTTCTTTTCTGGTGTTAGCCATTTATCCATTGAACAATGGCATACACTGCTGAATATCATTATTTTTGTTCTGAATATTTTCTTTACGTCATACATCTATACTTACGAGCCGTATCACTCATGCAGATTAGCTTAGTTGGACAGCTTCAACTTCTTTCTTCAACAGTGACCATGCTGGCCGTACCATCGCCTTCTTTAACAGCTACTTTGGCCCGTTAGTTTCCTAATGTCACTAATTTACTATATCTGTAATATTTCTACTTTTCCTAATTAGGAGTTAGCATCCATCGGAAGAAAATATATCTATATCCACACACACACACACACACATATATATATATTTCGTGTACTCACCTCTGTTGGGTAAACCTTGAACCCGTCTAAAGCGCCCTATCTGGCGGGCTGGCCCCAAGAAATTGTCTGCACTCAAGGGGATTCGAACTTTAAATTTGATGGAAATGCCACCAAGACCAATGCCCTTACCACTTGAGCCAACCCCTTGAGGTTTATTGTTTGAATATTAACTAAATGATTAAATCATCAATTTCCTATCAGCTTATGCTTGTAGGATAAGTGGTAATTTAATATGTTATCAAAGCAGAGGTCACGAATTCACCCCTCATGTGTAGGGCCTTTCTTATTGAGGGGGAGTTTGAGCCCATACACAAGGAAGAATGTTATAATATTAATTAAATGATTGAATTCATCGATTTTAGCAATTTAAGCTTTTAGGATAATTGATAATTTAACATATTAAAATATTAATTAAATGATTAAATTAATCATTTTATTAGCTTAAGCTTTTGGGATAATTGATGATTTAACATGTTAGAATATTAATTAAATAATTAAATTTATCATTTTATTAGCTTAATCCTTTGGGGTAATTGATTACTTAACATGGAATTAGAGTAAAGGTCCTGAGTTCGAACCTTGATTCCACAATTTACTCATTAGTTCAGTTAAATATTCAACATATTGGACCTCATTTGTCAAGGGAAAGTTTGAGTCCACAACGGGGGCGAGTGAAAATATTAGTTGAATAATTAAATTCACAATTTCTTATTAGCTTAAACTTTTGGGATAAGTTGTGATTTAACATAGTATCAAAACAAAGGTTAGGAGTTTGAACCTTGTTCGTTATTTACCTTATATTTTAATTAAATGTTCCACATGTTGAGCCTCATTTCTTAAGGGGAATTTGAGCCCACATGGGAGGGAGGGGTTAATTAAATAGTTAGATCAGCCATTTCCTACTAGCTTATGTGTGTGCGCATGCACGTGTGTGCATTTATATATTATTTATTTATGTATATATGCACAACCATATGCATACACAGATATATTGTTCTTTTTAGGCTGATTAGTAGGATGACTTCATTGAAGGTGGGGGAAACTATCCTTCTGTAGCTGTTCCACTGGTTGCTCTGGGAACTCAAAGTGGGACAATTGATGTCATTGATGTTTCAGCTAATGCTGTTACTGCAAGTTTTTCTGTGCATAATGGAACAGTTAGAGGGTTACGGTGGCTTGGAAATTCTAGACTGGTCTCATTTTCTTACTCTCAGGTATATTACGTTTGATTTAGGATGTTATTTTTCGTTCAAATACATTGGTCCAACACCACCCTTCCCCCCCCCCCCCCCCCCCCCAAAAAAAAAAAATTTCACATGCTTCCCCTTTGCCTTATTTATATTTATATTTTTTAATTTGCATGCATCGGTTCTGTGTTATTGTCAGGATCTTGGTTGTCAGTAGTTATATTCAGTTAGTGATTTTTTCTTCAAACATTTCCATTTCCATTATTACACTTAATGTTATTTGTACTGGCACTTCTGTTGATCCAGGTGAATGAAAAATCTGGAGGCTACATCAATAGGCTTGTTGTGACCTGTCTTAGAAGTGGTCTTAATAAAACGTTTCGGGTTTTACAAAAGCCAGAACGTGCACCTATAAGAGCTTTAAGGACTTCTTCATCTGGAAGGTTGACTTTCAACCATTGATTCTCATCTTTATTTTTATGCCTATCATTTAACATATATTGTATATCGTGTGCTTTCATTGGTCTCTCTGTGCATACAAAAGTAGACAAATATATTCAAACCTTGTCATTGGTAGCTTATAGGTGTTCTAATTAATCTGGTTTTTGACATTTTGGGTTCTAAAGTTATTCAATATGTATAACTTGATAAAAAATGGGGCCATAGTTGATGTATTGCAATGGAATACTTATATTTATGGGAAAATATAAATCTTGGCAACCCATGTTAACTATGTAGCTCGTGAAAGAGTTAACATAATGGTTGGCGTATTTTCGCATAGGTTATGTGAACACAGTGGAAGCTCTTTACTGGTTGTGAAGGTAAGGAGAAGGCTATTAAAATTCCAAAAGGGGTTCTAATCAATCCCATAGCATCAATGACAGTTTACCTAAGTGATGCAAGACAAGTAAATAAAGAGAACAATTAAAGAAACAACTTTGCAAAGATCAGAGTCACACTAATCTTACCCAAAGAATGATACTGGCGTCTCACCAATAGGAATAGAAAGGGAGTCTCACTTTGATGCAAAACAATGTAAGAAGAGAATAAAATTAAGCTTCAACGTAAGGCCCAAGTCTCACAAACGTCTGGCAAAGATGATAGAGGAGTCTCACCACTATTGATCTAGAGGATTCACACCTCACATTCCACAAGGATATCAGAAGAAAAAAAAAATCACTCTCATTATTGAAAAAAGACAATAAAATCCTTTTCATAAAAAGGAGTCATTGAGAACTAGATTCCTACTAAAAGTAACACATAACATTAGCTAAGACTAAACAACTGAAATGATAGACTCCTAACTAAATACTAAAACACAGCAATCCCTTTCTTACTGAGTTTTCCAGTCTCCATCAACCACCCCCCCCCAACCCCCTTCTCTCTCTCTCTCTCTCTTAAAAGAATTCGACTCCAACAAGTTCTTGGCTTGATAGATCTCATATAAATCCGGATTCAGGCATTGCGTAAGAGTGGAGATTTGGTGGACAACTAGTAGTAAGATATCATCTCTCTGGGATTGAGAAATCTTCCACCTACTTAGGATTGTCCAGTTCTTGTACTCATAATTAACAACACACGTAATAATAAATCCCAAGAAAAGAACCTAGCTCTGATACCACTTTGATGTTGGACAAGAACAATTAAAGAAACAACTTTGCAAAGATCAGAGCCACAACAATCTTACACAAAGAATGATACTAGCGTCTCACCAATAGGAATAGAAAGGGAGTCTCACTTTGATGCAGAACAATACAAGAAAAGAAAAAAATTAAGCTTCACTGTGAGGCCTGAGTCTCTCGAAGCTTTGGCAAAGATGATAGCGTAGTCTCACCACTATTGGTTTAGCGGAGTCACACCTCACATTTCACAAAGATATCAGAAGAAACCAAATCACTCTGTCATTATTGAAAAAAGAACAATAACATCATTTTATAAAAAAGGTATTTGACAACTAGATTCCTGCCAAAAGTAACACATAAAATTAGCTAAGACTCAACAACTAAAATGATAAATAACTGAAACGATAAACTCCTAATTAAATACTAAAACAGAGCAATCCCTTTTCTATTGAACGTTTGGGTGTCCATCACTAAGCCTGGGGTGGGGGAGGATTGAGAGTTGTTGCTGGAGCAGTTTTATGGGATTAGGTTGGAGGGTAAAGGACTTATGCTTGTTACATTGTTTGCCAACAATTATATTCCAGCTTATCTTGGTTGATGAAAACTGTAATTCTTTTCAAATTATAGTTTGAGTAGGTAGCTAGGAATATAAGCAGTGATACTTGAGTATGGATCGAAATGTAAATGTTGGGTATTTTCTACGTACAAATCTGGAACAAATTGCTCCAAGAAGGGCATAAAGAAAAAAAGAAAAAAAATTGAAATGTTGAGAAATGTTTTTTTTTTGTTATAAGTAATCGAAATATCATTAAAAGCAAAAAGTGCAACTTGGGTACACAATAAGTATACAAAAGAAACACCTAACTAGAAGGAGAAAAAAGAATAAGGAAATCATGAAAGCTAAGCACAAAGGGAGCTAAACACGTAGCTGTCCAAATATACAAAGTATTAAAAGATAAGGACATAAGCTCCGCCAATGTCCTCTCGTAGTCTTCGAAGCATATATCCATGCGTTCCCTCCAGATATACCACAAGAGCCAAGAAGGCATCATTACAAGCTAGGACATATTTACTTATCAAAAAAAAAAAAAAGCTAGGACATATTTAGAAGGAGCTAACAATGAACAACCCTTTTTTAGAGGGGGACCACCATAGCTTGTCTTCTCTTATTCGTCTTACTCTAACTGAGTACAACGAATTGTAAACGAGGTAAAGACATCCACCTGTCTATCATGAACCGCTCTGACAAAGCTTACGTTTTATTGATTAGAACTACTAGAAAGATCCAAGTGCGCCGTTGCGAAGCATCCTTAGCGCAAGCAATGCCAAATAAACCAAGAAAAGCCTTAAGGGCCTTGTCCCACACCATAGATAATGCCAATGATTAATCTTGGCGCCATCTCCCACCTTAAATTTGGCGTGACTTGAAAACGACCCCCAACATTTCCTAATATTTTTCCATAACCCCATCCCATAAGACTCAAGTAGTTTATTAGAATGCTATTCACCTCACGAACTGCCAGATTGAGAGTCTACCACACCTCTCCTCCACGCCTCTCTTATGCACATAACGCTAACACCAAAACCATTTCCCTAAGAGGGCACGATTAAACATCATTAAGTTTCGAACCCCCAACCCTCCCTTAGTGATTGGTGAACAAACCTTGGATCTGCTTAACAAGTGGATTTTGAACTCTTCTCCTATCCCACCCCATAATAAATCTCGATAAAAGCTTCTTTGTGCGTTTAGCAACACCCATAGGGAGAAGAAAGAGGGACAAGAAATACGTTGGCAAATTGAAAAGTGTGCTCTTAGACAAGCATATCATTTTCCAACTAGCAAACTGGCGCTCTATCTTTTCAATCACCCAATCCCAAATATACTTGGCCTTATAGGAGGCCTCCAACGAAAGACTAAGATACTTCAAAGGCAAAGAAGAAACACCGCAGACCAGAATGCCTGCCAACCCATCCACATTCTCCACATTAACCACCGGAACCAATTCTGACTTGGCCAGATTAATCTTCAAACTAGAGACAGCTTCAAAGCATAGAAATAAAGCACACAGAAAGTGAAGTTGGTCAGGCTTAGCCCCATAAAAAACCAAAGTGTCATATGCAAACAGCATATGTGAGATGTCAACCACACCAGAGCGCATAGAACCCATAGAAAATCTTTAGAGAAGGCCCCAATTAACAGTGGTAGAAAGCAT
The DNA here is from genome assembly GCF_901000735.1 of Corylus avellana. Taxonomy (NCBI): domain Eukaryota; kingdom Viridiplantae; phylum Streptophyta; class Magnoliopsida; order Fagales; family Betulaceae; genus Corylus; species Corylus avellana. The sequence continues at coordinate 16,224,043 of NC_081551.1, read as the reverse complement.
TCTACTTAAAGCCTCCATCACAATAACAAAGAGAAATGGCGACAAAGGAAAATGAATGTTGAGAAATGTTGGAGAACTTTTGGCAAGTGTGGTTATTTTCTTTCAGAGCAGCAGTTAATATGCCATGTTTATTTAGTAAGGACTGACGATGATTCACTAAAGAATGTTTTCAGTACTTACTATAGCTGTATAGAGTAGATATAATTTATCAGTACTTACTATAGCTTCATTGAAAAAGTTCTCATAGCGAATTTTTTATTGATATTCTTTAATTTGTACTGCCTGTTTTCATGGAGCTTAAATTTCTTTGAGATTTTACTTCATAAAGTGTAGCTCTTCTCTTTCTTGAATGTTCCTGTGCTTGATTTTTGGTGTTTGTAACTTCATCTGCAGTTTAAGGTAACATTCTCTCATATCATGTTAACAAACTTGCAGGTATCTTCTAATTTTGTTCCGTGATGCACCTGTAGAGGTTTGGGCAATGACGAAAACTCCCATTATGGTAATCTGTCAGCTACCTTTTCTTTCCCCATTCCTACTTTAAATATTTTCAAATAATTGAAATTGTCATCTATGGACTATGGGACTAGAGGACCATGGGTTTATGTCCATGAGCTTATACAATTCCCGCGACTACTTTTGTTTGTGAAAAGATATCTATTTGGTAATTTTCTTTGGAAGATTTGATGTATGAATGACATGGACCTAGTGTATGAGGGCACTAATATCATTTGGTTGTGATATTTATTACCTATTACATCCAAGGCTTCCTTCTTCCTAAGAGATACGCTTCACAAAATAGCAAGTGGAGTCACAATAGCAGGAAAGTCAAGATTTGTTTAGACTGAAAGATTAATATTTTCTTGTTTTTATACGAATGAAGGATGTATATCTCACAGTCACAGGATTTTGCTTTATATATTTCATCTTTGGGGTCAACATGGGTGGGTGAGAGGTGGATGTGTAAAGTCATTGCTGGATTCTTTAGCCAAGGGTGTTAAAAGTGTTTCTACTTTTCATTTCTTTTCTTTGTTTTTAACTAACAATTAGACCCTTTTCAACATTTTGACATTAATGGATTTTACGTAATTTTTTTAAGTATGTGCCTTTTAGACTTTTTAAACCTGTATAATATAGAGATTACTTATCCAAAAAAAAACCCTTTATAATCTAGAGAGAAACATGGATTTTGATGTATGAAACATCTGTAAGGTGTCATGTCAATTGGTCTGCGATACATGTACCTGTGAGTGTGGCTAGATAGCAAAAGGATTAGGTAATTGCTTGTTTATCTTGTGGCTCTTGTTTTCAGATAGAGTTGGAGTGGCTCTCACAGTTCTCGGGATGAGTTCATTAGATTTCATAAAATTTATGTTATAATATGGTCTTATTAGGTTTCAAGTGACCTAATTAAAATTTTATGATAAAAATTTTAGAACCAAGTTTGGAACATGTCATCCTAAGCACCCATCTATTTTCCAGTTTGTTAATTTTTTTTTTTTTTCTTTTTTTTTTTTCCCTATTATGCCTGGCCCTGAAAATTCCGTCTGGATTGCTTGGATGTTTCTGAATCTAATATCAGAGTGTGTTTATTTACTTATCCTCTGTCATTGAGAATGCCTTGTGGACTAAAAAATTTATCTTATGGATTCCATTTATATTTTTCTGCTGATTGTGCCAAGGAAGTTTTAATGCTTACATATGTATCATACTTTCTGTCTTCACATATCTTGTACACGTTCATCTAATACATTGAAAAGGTGTTAGGTAGGTGTTTGTTTATAATAATTTATTATTTTATTGTTATTTATAATTTATTTCCTCATGATATTTACATTGCTTTCAATTTTATTTTTTTATTTTTAAAAAAATTCCTAATCTAAAACCAGTTAAATATTTGCAGTTTAGATAAAATATGTACGTGTATTGATTTATGGACATGCGCACACATCTATCAATGTTGGTTAAGACTATTAATTTCTGAGTTAGATATTTACTATACTTTATATCTCCATGTAGCTTAGATCATTAGCTCTTCCATTTACGGTATTGGAATGGACTCTTCCGACAGTTCCAAGGCCTGTTCAAAATGGTTCTTCTAGGCAATCATCATTATTGTCTGGAGATCGTACAGTTGTGGCATCAGATGGGGCTTCTACGCCATCAACGACATCATCTGCAGATTCTAGTGAGCATCTTTAGTTGAAATGCTTACATATTTCTTACGGTGTTTCTTTTTCAGCTGCAAAGATGTAGATAGTATCTGGTCTATGTAATTGCTTTTGTTTTTCTTGGATAATTAATTGTATGTAAATGAAGGTAACTTTAATATGCAGAGGCAGTGAGCTCCGATGGATCTCAAGATGACACATCCGAAAGTTTCGCATTTGCTCTTGTAAATGGCGCACTTGGAGTTTTTGAGGTTCATGGGCGAAGGATCCGAGACTTCAGGTATAATAATTCTTAAGTGTGAATAGGTGCACTTAGAGTCTGTATCTTCGCATTCGGTCTACATGTTAGTTATCTGAATATGTATGATTTTTAGGCCTTGAGGAGGGCGAATCCTCAAAGGGGGGTGTTTTGGCAAGGATAGGGGATGGACAGAATGGTGAGGTGGGGGTTGAGGGCTATTCCGAGTTTGTGCTTAGTGCGATGGGAGCTGTTCCCATTATGAGGTTGTCTTTTGGGGGCGACGAGAAAAGACTTACGGATCTTTTTTCTGTCATTGAAGAGGGTTGGTATCTTGAAGATGGGGTCTCTGCTTCTAAACCTAAGGGGAAGAGGGAGCTTAAAATTTTGGAATGCTCCCTTAATTTTCATGCTGGAGGCAGTGGCTCTAGTCCGCTTAAAGGCAGGACTGTTTTGCGGGTTTAGGGCTTCTTTGGGGTTTAGGGGTTTGTTCTGTGGGTTTAGGGCTTCTTTGGGTTTTAGGGTTCTTTATTGGGATCTTTTGTCTCTTTCTTTTTTCCTGTGTTCTCTTGTATACTTCCTGTGTACTAGAGTTGCGCCCCCTTTGCGCTTTTGATATACAACATTACTCCAAAAAAAAAAAAAAAAAATGTATGATTTTTTACGTTTCTTCTCTATTTATTTTTCTGGGAAGTATGAATAGATGATGATTTTTGGATTGCCAGGTGGTTCATATAGAAACGGCTGTGCTATAGGTTAACATTCTGTTGGCTGCAGTTCTGCAACTTTAAGAAATCAAATTCCTTGTTTTCTGGAAGCAACTATCACACATTGGGGCAGCATGTCTCATAATGAAAAATTTTGTCGCTCTTTCAAAGCCTTGGCCATATTTATTTTCAATAGTTTAGCTGTGCTGAATCACTGTCTGATTCATCTTACATTCGTGGATTTCTCCTAATATGTATGTATTCTTTGAAAGGGATGTCTGCGCCCATGTCTGAGTCCTTGTTATTACTTTGCAAGTCAGGATTTGAAGTGGTTGCGCTTGAACCTGCACTTGTACCATCCATGCATTTGGCAGCATCCTTGTTGCATATAGTTTTTCTGTTGTCCAAAGATGAATATGGAGATTGAATATGATAGCTATAAAAAAAATTTCTGTTTGTTATGTTCCCTTTGGTTGGGATATTGGTATCAATTCTTTTCAATAGTTCTTATTCTACTCATGCATAGTTTCCTTATACTTTGATTCTTTTTTTTAAAAAACAAAATTATCTTATATTTCTTAATACCCTTCCAACAGTTTTTTTATATCAATGAAATGACATATTAAACATTGGTTTGAATTGACTACCTATGTTGCATACATTTACATAAATTTATGATTTGGTCTGTTTTTATATCTCATAGAGGTTATGTGTTACTTGTCTCTAGACCAAAATGGCCTTCTTCCTCCTTTGTATCTTCTGATGGATTGATTACAGCCATGGCCTACCGCTTGCCTCATGTGGTATGCATCATATCTTTTGGAATTGTTTGATCTCATTGGTAGTCTAAGGAAATTGATCATTCCAATAGATATATCTACTGAGTGGCAGCTGCTTAATTCATTTTTCAGGTTATGGGGGACAGGTCGGGGAACATACGGTGGTGGGACGTAACAACTGGATATTCTTCCTCATTTAACACTCATAGAGAAGGAATCCGGCGGATCAAATTCTCACCTGTAGTTACCGGAGACCGTAGCCGAGGGCGTATTGCTGTACTATTTTATGATAACACATTTTCTGTATTTGATCTTGTGAGTATGAAAGATGAGATTGTTAATTTTGTTTCCTTCTTCAATTTGTGCTTTGATGTTGTTATACTGCACTATTGATAGGTGTAATGCATATTTTGTATTTCTTGTTCTGGCGAAACAGCCAAACTATAGAAAGGTCCCCAACTCCACAAACTCAAACTCGCACACATAACAGGTCCAATCTCATACCTCCACCTTGCGAAAGTGGAGAAGTACTACTCAGCCACAGGGCCAGTTTTCTATGTATTATAGTTGGTGATTTGCAATCTTGAGATTACCAAATGGAGCTAATACCATGCATAATTCTTATAAGCCACTTGAATAGGAAAGATTCATTGTGCATGTTAGTATACTTCTTTGGCCTATTTTCCGTGTAATTTAGGTAACAAATGAACTGCAACTTCTCTGACGTGCTGACAACTCTTTTTGTCCATGTAGTATGCGTTTTCTAAAATTTGGTCACTAGTAGTGCATTTTGTATGTACTTTCTTCAGACTCTTGTTGAGTTCTTAGCTGGACAATTTTCAAAATCCAGCATGTACATGCTGCATATTCTGTTGAATGATGTAAATTTTGTTTTGTTTAAATAAATTACTTTTTGAGGATTCTTCTTCTGTTTGATCCTGTTTGATCCTGATTCTCTTCATGTTTCTCAAATGCAGGATTCGCAGGACCCATTAGCCAATTCTCTTTTACAACCTCAATTTCCAGGGACCCTTGTACTGGAGCTTGACTGGTTGCCTTTGCGAACTGAAAAAAATGACCCTATGGTATTGTGCATTGCTGGAGCTGATAGTAGCTTTCGCCTTGTTGAGGTTAATATGTATGTGCCAGAACTGTTTTTGAGTTTTTGGATTCTTTTCTATGTCCTTATTGTTTTTATATGCTTAAGAATGTCAAGATTATATCTTTGATATGTCAAGAGTAATTGTAACCAAGATTTTTTTTTTTTTTTTTTTTTTTATAAGTAATCAAGATTTCATTAAAGGATGTTCTTGATGAGATCTGGCTGAGTTTAGATGGTGCTCTGTTATGGCTCTGGTTAGAGTAGAAGGTGTGGAAGGTTTTGAGTGGCTAATAATCAGAGCACTAATGATGATGATGCCCATGAGAGTGACATTAACATGCGTATTCTGTTTATGATAAGGAAGAAAGGCAATTACAATTTTAAGACACTTAGACCTATTATGGAGAATCTCACATTGCTACAGTGCCTCGCTGCACATGTTTTGGTGTCAAATTGGGTCCTTATGTAATTTCTGCAGCCTATGATATGGTACTGGTTCTAAAACAATTGAGTAAAGAGCTGAAACTGCTTTGATCTCTTATATGTCAGGAAAGCAAAACAAAGCACTAAAACATTACTCATTCTCAAGAGCAAAATTGATTCTATTCAATAAATAATTTTCTATATACTTATAAAAAATAATTTTCTATATTCAACAACTTATTCACCATTTTGAACAAGTATTGTTCCAAATAAGAATGATAGTTGTTGGATTTCGTTTCCACACCATTTTCTACGGTGATCATTTCCTTGAAGGATTTTTCATCCTTTTTGTTCCTGCTTTTCAGTTTCTATAGAAAAATAATTCGTGAGAACATTCTTTAAGTGTACGTATCTCTTTGGTGTGTTTCTTTGTTTTGGTGAACGGCACTCCGACAGGCTTCTCTAGCAGCTCTCGTTGCTTAGGACAGGAAGACCCTTTGTCTCCGTTGTTTGTCATTGTTATGGAGGCCTTCAGCAAAATGATCTCCGCTATAGTGAATGGGGGTTTCCTTTTAGGATTCTCTGTGGGGTCTAGGAATGTTGGTGGGCTTAACATCTTCCATCTCCTGTTTGCGGATCACACTTCAAGTTTTTTGCAGGGCAAACCCTGGCCACTTCCGTTATTTGTGTTGTTTGTTCATATGTTTTGAAGCTGTCTTAGGTTTGAAGATCAGTCTAGCTAAATCAGATTTTAGTCCCTGTCGGTAATGTCAATAATGTAGAAGCCTTGGCTCACATTTTGGGTTGTAGGGTTTCTTCCTTGCCTTTGAAGTATCTTGGTCTTCCACTTGGAGCTCTTTTTAAGGCCAGGTCTATATGGGATGGCATTATTGAGAAGATAGTGTCACTTAGCCAGTTGTAAGAGATTGTATTTGTCAAAGGTGGTAGGATTACTTTAAAGAGCAGCTTGTCAAATTTGCTTACCTAATTCTTGTCTCTTTTCTCCATCCCTGTTGGCGTTGCCAATTGCATTGAGAAGTTACAAAGGGATTTCTAATGGGCCGGGTGGCATTGGTGAAGAGTTCAAATTTTACTTGGTAAGTTTATCCTGTTTCTCCGATTTTGGAAGGGGGGCTGGGGGTAAGAAAGTTGAGTTTGTTTAACCGAGCCCTCTTGAGAAAGTAGTTATAGCGTTATGCTTTTAAGAGAGAGGCTTTGTCGTGAGCGATAGTAGATTGTAAATATGTCGTCCTGTGGGTTGGATGGAGTTCTTGTGAGGTTAATTGATCATATAGGGTTGAGCTTTGGAAGTTTATCGGAAAGGGTTGGGGGAGGGGTTCTCTAGACACACTAGACTCGAGGTGTCATCTTGTGGGTTGGATGGAGTTCTTGTGAGGTTAATCGATCGATAGGGTTGAGCTTTGGGGGGGGGGGGGTGGGTGGGTTCTCTCTAGAGCACACAGACTTCGAGAATTAGAGATGGATTTAAAATTTGATTCTAAGCGTGATGTGTGGGTATGGGGAGGCTTAAACCATACGAACAACTTTCACGAGTTGTTAGTATAAGTCACTTCAAAGTGCTTTTTGCAGTATATCATTTACAGCTTGCTGGTGACTCATCAATGGAATATCAATTTTATCGGCGGCACAAGATTGAAGTAGATTTCTTTACCGTTCTTGATGTTTTGAACTCCATGAGGACTAAGGCAGGGTGAAGAAGACAAGTTGTCATTGGGCGACTCCTTTGGAGAGAGGGTTGTTTGATGTTCAATTGTTTTATAATGCCCTTACCACCCATGATAGTGACCTTTTCCCTTGGAGGAGAGTATTTGGCAGAATAAGGTTTCCTCGAGAGTGGTATTCGTTACTTAGTTGGTCGTTTTAGAGAAGATCCTAACCATGGACAATTTAAGAAAACAAAATTTAATAGTAGAAAATTGGTGTTATATGTGGAAGAAGAGGGAGGAATTTGTAGATCACCTCCTACTCCATTGCGAGACTGCTTATGCCTTTTGGAGTTCCATCTTTGACCTTTACAGGTTAAAGATAGAACTACGTTCTTCGATGTTTTGTACTCCATGAGACTAAGACGGGGTGAAGAAGACAAGTTGTGTTGGGCTCCTTTGGAGAGAGGGTTGTTTGATGTTCAATTGTTTTATAGTGCCCTTACCACCCATGATAGTGACCTTTTCCCTTGGAGGAGAGTATTTGGCAGAATAAGGTTTCCTCGAGAGTGGTGTTCGCTACTTAGTTGGTCGCTTTAGAGAAGATCCTAACCATGGACAATTTAAGAAAACAAAATTTAATAGTAGTAAATTGGTGTTGTATGTGGAAGAAGAGGGAGGAATTTGTAGATCACCTCCTACTCCATTGCGAGACTGCTTATGCCTTTTGGAGTTCTATCTTTGACCTTTATAGGTTAAAGTAGGTTATGCCTCAGAGAGTAGGGGATCTCTTTGCATGTTGGAGAGGGCAGTGAGGTTCTTCTCCAAAGGTAGCTGAGTGGAAGATGATCCCGTCTTGCTTGATGTGGTGTATCTGGAGAGAAATAAATGATTGTAGCTTTGAGGATTGAGAGATATCAGTGGTGGATCTAAAGACCTTACTCAAAACTCTTCACCAGTGGACAGCTGCCTATAATTGTCTTCATATTTCTAGTTATCATGATTTTTTTTTTTCTCTTTTCTTTTTCTCTGATTAGATGTCTCTCTTGTATACTTCCTTTGGATTTGGGTTTCACCCTCTCGTTTTTGCATCTATGTGCCTAACCATTTGGTTTTCTTTAAGGTAACATAATTATTTGAAAAGTGCCAACTATCAGATTTGGAAGTGTTGTCATATTTAACTGGTGGATTAGTTTTCAATAAATATTGATATATCTAATGTCATTCTAGCTGGAAATTGATAGCTTGTCATGAATATGGTAATGTTTTGTGCTTTGCTAACTTCTTTCTTCTTTTTCATGCAGAAATGACAAAAAACTTGTTTATGGACCCCAGTCAAGAAATATTAAAGAGAGATTCCGGCCAATGCCTATATGTTCTCCTATTCTACTTCCTACACCACATGCCCTGGTAATAATCATACTGTGTTCCCACTTTACTTCTTGATTCAATGTGTCAAAACAATATCATATACATTCCTATTCTGGTTGAGATGTGAATGGTGGATCATGTAGCTTTATATATCTGGCAGGTTCATGACAAAGGTACAAGGAGAGTTGTACCATTTTAAGAAGCAAACCAAAAGAAATAGGACAATCAATGAATAATTTTTCTCTTCTTAATAAAATTGACATGCATATCTCATTAGCAGGTATATATATATATATATATATTTTTTTTTTCCTTTTCAACTTCCCTTCCGGTTTCAGGAAGAGAGAGAGAGAGAGAGAGCTGCTGAAAAGGTTTCCATCTCATTTATTTATTCTGCAGGGGCAGAAACATGTTAGAGAAAATGCTGTGGTCTTGACACCAAATGCAAATTCTGCTTTGTCTCAAATAAAATCATAATTTAGAGAAGGAGAATGGATGCCCAGTTCTTGTGACTCACTGAATTTCTTTGTTAATTTTTCACTACAGGCACTGCGAATGATATTGCAATTGGGGGTAAAGTCCTCATGGTTTAATACTAGCAGTACAACTATGGAGAAAAGGCCTCACCTAATTCCTGGAACCACTTCATACACAGGAGATCTTCGCAGTTACATGATTGAGTTACCACCTGTTGGTGACTCTGTGGTGCCAGAGATGCTCCTAAAAGTTTTAGAACCTTATCGAAAAGAAGGTGATCATTTGTCTTACATGTGGTGTTTCTAATTATGAAGAACTATGCAATTGAGCTTTTGATACTAGTATTTGCCTTTTCTTACCTGTTACCAATGTTTCCTTGTCCAAGGCTGCATACTTGATGATGAGAGGGCCAAATTATATGCTAAGGTGGTGAATGAGGGTTGTGCTGCAAGGTTTGCCTTTGCAGCTGCGATTTTTGGTGAATCTTCTGAAGCACTTTTCTGGCTACAGTTGCCTCATGCTCTCAAATATTTGATAAACAAGTCAGTAAACAAGTCTGCACAAAAAGCCCATGTAGCAGCATCAAATTCAGAGCTTGATGACACAGCTATGCTGAAGAGGATAACATCAAAGGACAGATCAATGCCAGGAACAGGGAAGAAGGATGCACTTGTAAGTCATTTTGTGTATTATCCATTGTATAACTATTTTCGGCTTTTTTAGAGTATTGTAGTCTTCTTTCAAAGCATACATGGCGTTACAGATTTTAGTTAGGTTTCTACCTGATATATCTACTGCAGCTTGTCATCTTCTAAATCTCAAACAACTTTGACAGTTGTTTCTTACATTATAAGTTCTGATATTCTCTATCATAAATTGTGCTATCTGGTCAGAGTCAGGGTCAACTTAGGTTGATGGCATTTGAGCAAGAAGAGCTGTGGGAAACTGCTAATGAGCGTTTGCCATGGCATGAGAAATTAGAGGGAGAAGAGGCTATTCAGAATCGTGTACATGAGTGAGTGCTCCATAAGTTTTTTATATTTTTTTTTCACTTGTGCCGGTTAACATTTATGCTGAATAATCATGAGTTCTATGTAATGCTAATACAAGTTACTTAAACTTGTTACTCTATGTTCAACCTAATCATGGGCCAGATGGTCTGCCCAGTGCATGAGAGCCCGTCCTCGTTTGGACAGGATTCAGCTCACATTTAAGGTCTAATAAGCAGGACTAGACTTAAAAATTACACTTGATTAATCTTTGGGCCAGACCATGGCTAGGAGCTTAGAAAGCCAGCCTAGTCCAAGCAGAAGCCTCAAGTGTTACCCTTCCTTTTGTTAATTAAAAAAAAAAAAAAAAAAAAGTTTATCTGGCCAACCAAGGACATCTGCACAGATTTCTTTGGATGGTAGCTATATGCTTGGTTTTGGACAGATAACTTGGAGCCACAGCTATATGCTTGGTTTAATCATGAAGAAATGTTTTGTAACCAATGCCAAAAATGGCTTTGTAGGGTTCACCTATCCAAATTATGGACATTCAATTTCATGTGAGGTAGCCTCGCATGGACATATTCTTAGTGATGATTTCTTGATCAGTTTTTAATACAACACTTAGGTATACTGTCTAGAGAAAATTATATTTTTGTCTAAAAACCACCACTACTTTTGTGCAACACCACCAAGAAAGTTCACATCTTGGATATATGACTCTAAATTATCAAAGCATATCATAACATTACTAGTTTTTCGAAGAAATTAAAGATCAAGGACCTCACAAACGTTGTGTGCCATTGGCTATGATGATAAAGCATGGGGTTGTCTTTGCCATAGTAAATAAAAGAAGAGATCCTTTCAGGATCTTTGAGAACACCATGAGTCTGGCCAGAACCCAACTGTTTATGATCCACATAGGAGTCTGTATCCTATCTTTTTCAACTCATCAGACATTAAATGTTGAAACCAGAGGGATAGCTTAAGAGGATTTTAATGATGCTTCCCTGAAGTTTATCCTCAGTGATGCAATTTGACATTAAGGTCACATTTGGTAGATAGGACTGGGTCTAGGAAAGGCTATTCTGTTGCAATTTGACAATAAGAATAGCTATTTCGTTGTTTGGTCTCCTTATTATTCCTAGGAATAACCATTCCACAAGAATGGCTATTCCGCATTTTGAGTAATAGCTATTCATTCCCAAAAGGAGAGGGAAATAGCCTTGAAATTTGTCCAAAAAAACCATTGTTTTATTTTTTTTTTAAAAATAATAATATATATATATATGAAAAAAGAAAAAAGAAAAAGAAAATGTGTTCCATGGGTGGCTGACCACTCCTTGTGCCAATCGGGGGTGGTCGTGATGGGTGGCCGACCACCCCTTGTGCCAATCGGGCGTAGTCGTGCCAGCCACTGAACAATTCCCTCTTCTTTTTTTTCTTGCCCAATATATATATATATATATATATATATATATATTGGGAAACAAAAAAGTTGGAGTTAAGGTATTTTAGGAAATTTGGGAAAAATATGATTAAGTTTCAGTTAAAAAATTGGTAATTCTTTTGTTGTCACCAAACAAAAGAATAAGAATGATCATTTCATTCCAGCTTCTTGTATTTTTAGTAATACTTATTCTTATTCCTAAGGAATCACCATTCAGTACCAAACATAGCCTAAATGTTGAAACCAGAGGGATAGCATTAGAGGATTCCAAATGAAAATAGTAACCATTTCATGACTCATCTTTCACAATAATGCTTCCCTGAAGTTTATCTTGAGTGAAAGCAATAATCTCTGAAGTGACTTTGCATCAAGGTCCTTGCTGCTAAACATAGAGCTGAACCCGTATCTCTATGGCAGAGATGCACTTTTTCAAGTAACCATATCTTTAAATCTTTCTCCTTTCCGGAGAAAATCATGCATATCAACTTCAGTTATATGAGCTTCCTATTGGCTGCCTCAACTTGAGTAGTTAGTAAGACCATGCATATACTGGCCAATTACGATCACTCGCTATGCTACAAGGATATGCTTCATGTGGACATATATCTCAAGGATAGATCAATGCTTGCCTATGAATACCATCTGCTGTCCCCCCAATCTGCCAACACACATTCTAAAATAAAAATGAAAAAAAGAAGAAAGCAGAATTCTAGGCTGTTAGTATATTTGGATAGGTGTTTTTGATTTTTCATTTGAAAAAGTGTTTTAACATGACATAAAGGTGAGAAATGTTATTCAGTGGTTGAGAAGTGTTATTTGGTGAGGTCCACATTTGAGAAAATGATTTCTATGGAATACACTCTCAAAAACACATACGGATGTAGAGCTGACTCGTAAACCTTTTTTTTTTTTTTTATCAAAAAGTGGTTGTGTTGCCACCCTCAGTGGAGGAGGGGTGCTGCCACCCCTCTCCTCCATTGAGGGGTGGCCGCACAACACCTGTTAAAAAAAATTGATTAAAAAGTTAAGCACCTGTTTTCTCAAAATATTCCTGCAAGAAGTTGTAACAAGTTTCATAAAAGGTGCTTTGTGTTTTGAGTTGTTTGTTAATGTATTTGAGAAATGTGTGCTTTTCAAACTGTAAACAGAAAACAATTGGAGTGACAAACATAGCCTTGGACTTCCTAAATTTATCAGGCCATGCTTCCTGTTTGCATGAGCTTCTTTGTGCTGTGTCCACTGGCTTCGAGAATTTCAGCAAATAACAATCTGAAATAAAAGGGGCCTTGTCCTTCTACTGACATTGGATATGTGCAAATTAAGTTAAATGTTAAGATAATCAACATCCCTCTTTAAAGGTAATAGCTCTGTTCCCATGACATGCAGGTCCTTTTACACACATGACAATTACATTCTTCTACAAATAGTGAATTGTCTAACCTCATATTACTTCTAGCTTGTCTCAGTTAGGCTCCTTCATTTTAGTTGGAGATCCTTATCTTCTGATACTTGTACTCCCTGATGATCAGGCTTGTCTCGGTTGGAAAGTTGGAAGCGGCAGTTAGTTTATTACTTTCCACTCCTCCAGAGAGCCCTTACTTCTATGCAAATGCTCTACGTGCAGTTGCTCTTTCTTCTGCTGTGTCAAGGTCTCTTCTTGAACTTGCTGTTAAGGTGAGTATTTTATGCTTCTGTTCAGTATCAAATCAGAAGTGGTGATGGAAATCAAAATGGTATAATTTTCCACATATTTTAGTTACTAATTTACTGCCATATTATCAATTAGGTTGTTGCAGCCAACATGGTCAGGACTGATAGGTCACTGTCGGGCACTCATCTTCTCTGCGCTGTTGGAAGGTATCAGGAAGCTTGTTCTCAGGTTAGGATCTCTGTCTTGTAGGAATTTTTCTCTAGTCATTTTCCATATGTTTAGAACTAGTAGTAAAAGTTGCCTTTGATTTCAGAAGCATGCAACTCTTTTTTCTTTTTTTCTTTTTTCAAAGCTTGTGGTTGGGCTCTAAAGATATATTCATAAAACTTTGCAGAATGTTGGCCTTGTTTGAAGGATCATTTTTCCCCCCTCTTCTCCACACCTTTTACATTAGTTGGATTGTTTAAATTCGAGAAAGACCTTACAAATGGAGACATTTTCATCTGGAAAAAAGGAACATGAGCATAAAATAGCTAAATACCTAAGATGGGAAGACCCTGCATCCCTGTGTACCCTAGATTTATCCAATTAAGTGCCTGAATTTGGCATATAAGAGAAACATGACAGTTAAATTGTTAAATGATAGAACAATCCATAGAAATCTATGTACATCATGGTGCTTCATCATTCATGAGTGGGAGTTGATCCTGTTTGTCATTGATGTGTTAATACAGAAAGTAAGTGTCAGTTTTTTAAATATTCATAATGTCTGATGCTATTGGATATAGAATTAGACAACTTAGATGACAATTAGTGATAACAAGTTGACAATTAGTGATGCAATCATACTGGTGTCCCTAGCTATGAGGTGATACCGTACACTTTTATAAACACGCATTTGCTTAGCTAAACAGAGTCAAAAAATTAAAAAAGATAGAGCAGAATATGAAGCACGCCTGCAGGTTAAGGAAAGATTCTTGCAACTAGGGAACAGAGATGAATTTTTCATAATTTGTTGGGTGCAAGGAAAATGCTATTATTTCCAAACTACAAGCACAATTAGAATTGGACAACATGCTACACTTTGTTTTGGCTTGACATATAATCATATAATCTCTTATACAGCTACAAGATGCTGGATGCTGGACAGATGCCGCAACTTTAGCTGCTACACATTTGAAGGGGTCTGATTATTCAAGGTTTTCTTTTTTCTTTTTTGATTTGTAATTTAATCTGATCATTGAAAAATGCAAGTTTGCTTTTCTGTCATGCATATTGTTTTTCTTTATCTTATTAATCATTTTTCCTTTCATGCTCTGTTGCTTACTCCTTGTGGTAGCTCGATATGTGGATTCATTTGATATCACAGGCTTGTCTACCAGTTTAGTGACATGGCCTTTGACTAGATGAGTTCAAAACTAGTTCCTTGACCTTATTGTGATCTTTCTCTAATTTTAATCCTAGTAGTTATCTCAAACATTCCCCTCCCACTCATGGGGGCCATCAAAACCCAAAATCAAGCACCTCTGTAGTTTATGGATAAGATATTTCATCATACATGCAGGAGTAAGCTTTTTTCCCTTTTTAATTGATTCCCGGCCTTTGTTTTAATAAAGAAGCCTGATTTTTTTTTTCTTCTGTAACATCTTTTGTGGTATATGGTGTAACGTGAGTATCTCAGCCCTTTGCTACCACATTTCATGATTTGATAAGTGTCAGTAGGGTAGACAAACAATTAAGAGTCATCTCTAGAATTTGCCCTACTCTTGCTTATTACATTTAAGCATTCAAATATAGATGCTTTGCGCCAAGAAACAATATCTTTATAAGTGAAACAGGACCCTAGGGATTCCCCCGCCCCTTTCTGGCTTCTTGTGCTACAATTTCTGAAGGCGTTTCGGCTTTTAAATGTTGATTCTCATTGAAAAATGAACTACCATATATTCTAAAATTCAAATTCTAATTTTAGTTTTTATATTTTTCTTTGAGAAGATTGTTGAGTGCCCTAGTATCCTCTCCTGAATCTATTTATTGTTTATCCAGGGTGTTACAAAGGTGGGCTGAGCATGTTCTTCACGCAGAACACAACCTTTGGAGGTATGACCATTTTTCTTCTGCAACTCTCCTTATCATATTATTCTCTCATCTGACTTGTTCTGAGCTGCTTGATATGGCCAAATGCAGGGCTTTGATATTGTATGTTGCAGCTGGTGCACTTCAAGAGGTATTGGTAGCGCTTCGTGAGGCACAGCAACCAGACACAGCCGCCATGTTCATCCTCGCTTGTCGTGAAATCCATGCAGAAATAATTGCTGATTTAGGAAATTCAGATGATGAATCAAGTTCTTTGACAAAGGATAAGCTGCACAGCTTACCTGGCTTGGACCCAGAGAATGAAGACGTTATAGCAGTAAGTGAATTTTATGGGCAATACCAGAGAAAATTGGTGCACCTGTGCATGGACTCTCAACCATTCTCCGACTGAAAGATCTGGGCATCGCCCTAAGCCTCCAAGTTTCTCCTTCTTACAAGTATGTTTGCTGAAAAACTGGCGAACCTGTTATCTGCTGGATTCACTATCAAAAAGATGACTCAGTACTATAATCGGCAGTTGGCGGTGGATGATCTTGAGATTCGCTAGCCAGTGTATCAAGTTCATATGCTAATGCTGAAAATTTAACTGACTGGTTTCTGGCAAAGCCATTTATTTTTATTTTTTGGTGTGTAAAAAGTGTTACAGGAAGGTTGATTACAGTGTTGTAACTGTTAGTAGAAAATTTTGTAGGCAAAGAAACAGTATATGGCTGGTAGGAATGCTTAGTGATATCATTTTTTTCACAGAAAAATTCGGTGTTACTCCTCGAGTTTGAACAAGACGACATTAAATATTTTAATTATATCATTTTTTTTTTAAACAGAAAACTCGAATGGTATTATTTGATTTTGAACCAGACTACATCAAATCGTAAATTCCTATCTGTGGACTGTGGGAACCTTGTGCAAATTCTGCTGATGATACCTGGATTTATCCTTGTTTTTCACTCCTTTTTTTCCCCACTTTTTAATATTGTTTCAAATGCTATTAGTATAAATTATTAGAAATATAATTTACCTTTATTTATTTATTTATTTTGTCTAAGCAATACAAAGGGCTAGAGGAGTCGGGACATTTAATTTAGCTTAAAGTTTATTGAAAATGAAGAGTTGTTCGGAGGCATGTCGATGGTAGCTTTTGCAATATCCTCTCAAGTTTATTGAAGTAAAACAACGATGTTGGGTTGGGTTTGTTAGAATTCCAACGATCCACTTTCGACTTCCCATTTGACTTCAGAAATAAGAAAGAGGTTTTGATTGCCGGTTTGACCGCCATTAGAAGCCGTCCTACTAGGTTGCGTCGGGTTGGTAGAGTGGTTACTTGAATAGGCCTAGTACTCAAGGATGGTAAACTTCAATGTTGGATGCTAACTTCGGTGAGGCTTGAAATGGATATCTAAACTCCCGAGAAAACAAGGTATAGAGATAGAACAAGAGAATAAAGGAGCATGTACAAAGGAAATAATGTTTGGAGATAAAGGAAAAAAAAAAAATGAGAAAGAAGAAACGAAAAGGAGATGTGGAGACATAGAAAAGGATAAAGCAAGAGAATAAAGGAACATGTACAAAAAGAAAGAAGGTTTGGAGACAAAGGATAAAAAATGAGAAAGAAGAAATGAAAAAGAGATGTGGAGACCTGAAAAAGAATAAAGTAAGAGAATAAATGAGTATGTATAAAAGGAAAGAAGGTTTGGAGATAAAGAAAAAAAGAAATGAATGAGTATGTGTAATTAGATTGAAGACACCAAGAAGCATAGTGGGTGGAATTCAACTCTCGAAAGCGTGCGGTGGAGTGCCAATCATCTCCTCGCCCTAATTCTTTGTCGAGCAACATATAAACTGCCGGTATTCTTGCAGTGAATGGGGCATTGGGATGGAGATAGATAATGATGTTAAGAGAGATGATGTTGAGAAGCTTGTGAGGGAGTTAATGGAGGGTGATAAAGAAAAGAGGTTGTCAAGCCTGGTGGTTCTGCTTACCAGAACTTGGACAAGTTGATTGCTAATGTTCTCCTAGCTGGAAGTGTTTAAACCAAACAGAAGAAGTAAATCTTAGCTTCAATTAAAGTTGTTATGTTTAAATTAATTCCTGTGTATATATCCTGTACAGATGATAAATTCAATACAATTATTCCTTCAGGACACATAGACACATTGATATCTAAACTAGCAAGAAAACAAGGTGTAGAGATAAAGGAAGAGAATAAAGGAGTATATATGTACATATTAACAAAATATAGAAAAAAAAAAATAAGAGATGTGGAGACCTAGAAAAAGACAAAGCAAGAGAATAAATGAGTATGTACAAAAGAAAAGAATGTTTGTAGATAAAAGAAAAAAAAAATGAGAAAGAAGAAACGAAAAGGAGATAGAGAGACCTAGAAAAGGACAAAGCAAGATAATAGAGGCCTTGTTTGTTAAGTGACAACACGTTCCCCCACTTCCACGGCACTGTTCCTCGAGCAGGGATATCTGACCATGCTGCAGTGAGACACAGTTAACCGTGTGTATGGGAGAAGCTAAGTTATATTAAAAGACAAATATGCCCTTATGAAAAATAGAAAACCAGTTTGGGTATATTTGTGTAGATGTTCTAAAGGGGCAAAATAGGAATTATGTCCACTTTTAATTTTCAAACCGAGCCTTATTGACTGCGTCAGTCTGTTTAACATTCAGACTGTACCTAATACTTCGGCGCCACTTCAGAGGTCTACAGTGCCATGTAAACTCAGGGGGTTTGCCAAACACCCTCAGAGTAATATGTACAAAAGAAAAGAATGTTTGGACTTGGAGACAAAGGAAAAAAAAAAAGTGAGAAAGAAGAAACAAAAAGGAGATGCATGTACCTAGAAAAGGACAAAGCAAGATAATAGAGGAACATGTAAAAAAGAAAAGAATGTTTGGAGACAAAGGAAAAAAAAAAGTGAGAAAGAAGAAACGTAAAGGAGATGTGGAGACCTAGAAAAGGATAAAGTAAGAGAATAAATGAGCATATACAAAAGAAAAGAAGGTTTGGAGATAAAGAAATAAATAAATAAATAAATATGAGTTACGTGTTCAATTTCTCAACCGCATAACTGGATAAATTTGAGTAATTTCCTAGTAAAAATAAGAATTTTCTATCCTGTATTCACAACCTAAATCACCCCAGAGCATCCACAGATCCAAGAAGCCAAAAATATATTGGCTTTGTGGCAATGAATTGAACAACTTCACTCAGGTTGCTTTCTTTGCATATAGAAGCCACCAAAGAAACTTCTAGCTACCTGAAATTTTGTCGTGCATCATTTGCTTGCCAAGAAGGGCATGGGAAAATCAACAAAATTTCTAAGTCTGCCAAGCAAAAACAATTTGAAATTTAAAAAGCTTTGAGCAAGACTTCATCTCTAGCCCCCCATAATCGATCAAACAGCACATATTTTAATTAACTATCATGACAGATATAGTCACTTTTGAGTTCCTATTTGACTTAAGAAATAAAAAAAAGGTTTTGATTGCCGGTTTGACCTCCATTAGGAGCCGACCGACCTATCAGGTTGCATCGGGTTAGTAGAGTGGTTGCTTGAATAGGCCTATAGTACTCAAAGATGGTAAACTTAAATATTGGTTGCTAACTTTGGTGAGGCTTGAAATAGATATCTAAACTTGCAAGAAAATAAGGTGTAGAAATAGAAATAAAGGAAAAGAATAAAGGAGCATGTACCGATTAAAAAAAAAATAGAAAAAAAGATGAGAAAGAAGAAAAGAAAATGGGATTTGGTGACCTAGAAAACGATAAAGTGAGAGAATAAAGGAGTATGTGTGAAAGGAAAGAATGTTTGGAGACGAATAAAAAAAAAAAAAAATGAGAAAGAAGAAATGAAAAGGAGATGTGGAGACTTAAAAAAGGACACAGCAAAAGAATAAAGGAGCATGTACAAATGAAAAGGATGTTTGGAGAAAAATGAAAAAAAATAAAATAAAATAAGAAAAAAGAAACGAAAAGGAAATGTGAAAATCTAGAAAAAGATAAAGTAAGAGAATAAATGAGCATGTACAAAAGGAAAGAATGTTTGGAGATAAAGGAAACGAAAAGGAGATGTGGAGACCTAAAAAAAGATAAAGTAAGAGAATAAATGAGGATGTACAAAATGAAAGAAGATTTGGAGAGAAATGAATAAGTACGTGTTAGATGCTCAATTTCTCAAGCTCTCCAACTCATATTCATATGTTGATGAGTGATAGGTAGGCAGCTAAAGGTAATAATAAGACTATCTGATGACAGATAAATGAATGATAACGATAAGATATAACAAGAATGACTAAATAGCCAAAGCTTTATTCAAACATTGAGCTATTGTTGCTTCTGCATAATTTTCTTCCCAAGCACTCACTTCCTTTCGCCTAGTTTAGCAATCAGCAAAGTTTCTTCTTCATTTTTTTTTTTTTTTCATCCATGAAACTAGAAATTTTATCCTTTATAAACCATATCTGTGATAGTTAGACCTAGTATTCAAGGATGATGAACTTCAATATTGGTGCCAACTTGGTGAGGCTCGCAATAGTTATCTATTAATACAAAGGCCACCAATTTAATGTTTGTTTCAAGCTTACCAAAGTTTCATTTTTTTTTAATATTTGGACACCTAACCATCGGGTTGTGTCCATTTTTCATTTGAGTTACTCTAAATATCAATCTCTCATACCACTAGGCTGATAGGATAATATTCATTGATCCTTAAAAAAAAATTTCCCTTTTTAATAAGAGACATGTTATTCTTTCATCTTTTTTTGAAATTCACTATTAGATCTGTAGACTGTAGGACCCAAATTCAATGGTAAATTTTGAAAGAAAAAAAAATGAATGGAGATGGATGAGAGATAAGTATTGGAACTGAAGCACTGATTAGTTCATTTGGAGGGACATCTTCCAATGATGAACAGTCTCAGTTCGGCTGTCAAAAACCACCGAAAACCAAATATGAGATTGGTGCTCAATCTACTAGTGTTTCTTTTCTCACCTTAAAAATAAAAAAAAATAAAAATTCCAACATTCAAGCAACCATATCAAATAGCACTATCACTAACCGACTCTTATGGTGAAAACCCCCTTACCGAGAAAAAAAAGAAAAAAAGAAAAAAAAATGAAGCATTTGAGTAGGTCTAATTCCTCAACAGAATCAGCATGGGCGGAGGAAAAGGGTGTGCTTGAGTGTGATATTTGAAGGTGATGCAGAAGAGTTTAGCCATGCTGGATGTCTTGTCTCCTTTCCTTTCTTAGAATCTTGGGTACAAATTCTGCAGCACAAGCGCTAAGCTAGAAAGGTTATAATATTAATTGCCCTTGTTCATTGGCAGTGGAAGCTTTGCCCAAAAACAGAGACATAAATTGTTTTAAGGCAAACAAACAAATGTAAAACAACGCTTACTTTGCCATGCAAACAGTTGGAGACAAGAAACTGAAGTTGAATGAACATTCTTTTAATGTAACATCCTTGATTTAGAAACACATGACTCATCGTTTGGAATTTCTGCTGCAGCAAGCCAATATTAGGTTGCACTTCTAAGAACATTAAGGAGCATATCAGGATATCACCATCTCTACGGTCTCTTCTTAATCAAAAAATAAGAACTTGCTATCCTGCATTCACAACCTGCAGTTTCTGCTTGAGCTAAACATTTTCACACAAGATATGGCTCCTCTGGATTCGCATGCATTGCATTGGATTCCGGTGGAACTACTTCGTTTTAACTGGCTCTGTATCAGAGGGATAGCAGCTCTAAATCACCCAGAGCATCCTTGAGCTGACAGATCCAAGAAGCCAAAAATATCTTGGATTTGTAGCAATGAATTGTACAACTTCACTCAGGTTGCTTTCTTTGCATATATAAGCCACCAAACAAACTTCTACCTCTCTTTGGTTCAGTGGTAACGAGAAATGCTGATAAGTCAGTTGACACTTACCTGAAATTTTTGTCGTGAATCATTTGCTTGCCAAGAAGCGCATAGGAAAATCAACAAAATTTCAAAGTCCGCCAAGTAAAAACATTTTGAAATTTAAAAAGCTTTGAAAAAGACTTCATTTCTACAGCACATATTTTAATTAACATGCATGACAGTTGACAGATATAGTCACCGAGATCACAAACCTTCAGATACCAACTACTCAATGGAAGAATCTCCTCCGACATCGAGCAGATCCAAGCTCCTCGTAGTCGGATTTAGTAACACACATTGCTTCGAAATCAGGACTAGATACCAAAAGCGATCCCCCTCGCCAGACACCTAGTATGGGACTGAACAAGCAATGGAGAATTTTAACCCAAGGATATAGTAGAACCTCTGAAAACAAAATACTATACTTTAGGATGGAAATTTACTCTTCTTGAGTTGTTATCTTCACTTGATAGTCATCAGGGACAAGAGGCCGGAGCTCCTTCTCTCTGAAATTTAGTAAATCAATAACATTAAAGACAAAAGTCTGGACTCTGAATGGTGCTTTAAAATGCTGGCTATAAAGAAATGATAAGAGTTGTTAGAAGTTACAGTCTATCAGCAAATCGAGGAAATAATGTGCTTCCACCGGTTAAAATAATGCTGCCCAAACACAAAATTCAAACACAAACATTGGTATTTGAACATGAAAGAGAGAAGGGAGGGAAAATATTGAGATGTTTAAGAGCACCCAAGACTTTGTAAGAACACCTTTCATAAAGTACAGGGTGAAGATGAGGATGGCAAGAATTGACAGCCCGAACAATACACTCCGCTAGTCCGGCTTGGTTCATTCCTGCATAAACGGGTTCAAGTCAGCAATTCTTAAAACAACATCAAAAAGAACAGGCAAACCTAAAAAGCGATTAAGATTTTGTTTCTCATTATAATGACAGTATCATCTTCCCACCATATCAGGAATGATGATACCATGAATTCAAAATCAAAGTGTACAGCTACTATATGTGTGATAAAGAAAAAAGATAGCATGATAGTTTTGATATTGTAAAGTTCCTTGTAACCAATTCTCAGTACAGCAGATATTATATATACACTTGAATCTCTCTGAAAGATTAAGAGAGTTTACACCATCAAATTCTTTGCCTTCAAGGAAGCATGTAACAGTAACTTAAAGAAAGTTGAACAATCAAGATAGTCACTACCTAGACTATAAACACTAAAACAAGCAGAAATCCAATCATTCATAACCGTCCAGCAATCTCACCATCAACAAATTTTCTACACTAAAATGTGCTTCACATAAAGAAACCTGAAAACATACTCTACCATTACAGAGATTGGAATATGATACAGACCCAGATCCAAAGGACGGAAGAGCATATCCGGGACAAGAAAGCGCTCATTTGTCAATTCAAATTCCTGCACACAATCAAAAAACAAAAACAAAAACAAAATTAGCGAAAAGAGAAAGGAAATGACTTTGTCCAAGGAAATGGGATACACTGGTACATTTTTTGTTAAATCAACTCTCTTTCGATCTTCATGCTTCTCTGTAATCTCAAAGTGATCCATGCCCTCCTTAGATCCCAATTCTGCAGGTGGGTCACCGTCAACGTCTGCCACAGACAAGTATCTCCGTGCTTGGTCGGGATCCTTAACATAGCCCTTGGTGTGCGTAACACCATCTGGAAGCACATACGTGCACCTCAACAAGTTGTTCTTCCCAGACGTCCTACACAGAACGAAATTTCAACTCCTCCGAGCCACCGCAAATGTTTCCCGACAAATCAATAAACATACGAACCTGGCCATATGGAGGTCACGCGCAACGTCGAGGGAGACGGCGCAGAGCTTCTCTTTGACGTCGTCCATCAGGAAGGTCTCGTCCATGACGTTGACGGAGCGATAGGAGACGAGCTCCTTGAGGTAGTTGGTGAGAGCTTTGCCGCCGAGGTCGATGCGCTTGACGGCATAGTTGAGCGTGAAGTTCTGGAACACCGGGGCGGCGTGGGTGAAGGAGAAGCCGCAGTCGACCACCAGGCTGCATTGGGCCGCCCGGGAGCCGACATGGGGGCGGCGGCTCGCCTCGTAGAGATGGGCGAGGGCGGGGGAGTCGGCGACGTAGAGGGCTTTGAAGTTGAAGTCCTCGAAGACGAGCTCATCGGTGGCGCGTTGGATGGAGGGGAGGGCGAAGAGGGGCTCGGTGAGTAACAGGGAGGACTGGGAGGGGGTGATGTGGAGGAGGGAGGAGAAGAGGTGAGCCCAGATGTCTCGCTGGAGGTCCGGGTTGATGAGGTAGCCGCGGTCGAGCGGGCGGCGGACGGCGGCGGAGGTGAAGTCGAAGGAATCGTCGTGGGAGGAGGAAGTGGTGGTGGAGGGGGGGACGAGCCATTTCTTGGAGGAGACGGGGCGGAGGAGGCAGTTGGGGAGGACGGCGGAGGGGTCGCGCTCGCCGCCTAGTCCGGCCTTGATGAGGCCGCCTCCGTTGTCAAGGACCACCACAGGATTCCACATGTCTCCTACGCCCTGACGAGATTTTGGAGTTTCGGGACGATGAAATGGGGTTTTGCTTTTTCTTTCTTTTTCCGTCGAATGGAGAAAGGTTTATGTTTAATGATTTGAGAAATTATATTTAAAATCTTTAGGTAAATGCGTTTTTATTAAAAGCTCACTGGATATTTTTTTTTTTTGAAATTTAGTCCCTGGGTCACTCGAAACTATTAGAAAACTTCCTACCGTCAATTTTTGTTAACTTTCGTTAATCT
>NC_081551.1:16200051-16200202 GCF_901000735.1 Corylus avellana | reverse complement strand
AATTTGAAAGGTGGCCAGGGGTGGCACTGCCACCCCTGGCCACCCCCCAACCCCTATGGGGTGGCCGCAAACCACCCATGGGGTGGCTCGAGCCACCCCTTGGGTGGGCAAACCACCCCTGGGGTGGCTGTAACTACTGCCTGTAAGCCAC
>NC_081551.1:16181988-16199994 GCF_901000735.1 Corylus avellana | reverse complement strand
TTTTTTTTTTTTTTTAAGATTGAATTTTTTAAATTAAATTAATAAAAAATAATATTTTAATCAGATAAAACAGTGAGTTTTGAGTATACTAAAGGAAGTTAACAAAAATTGACGGTGGATAGTTTTTTAGTAGTTTCGAGTGACTCAGGGACTAAATTTTCAAAAAAAAAAAAAATACCCAAAAATTTTTTAATAAAAGCGCGTTTACCTAAGGATTTTAGATATGATTTCCCTAATGATTTTGATCACCTAAATAGACCCAAAAAAAATATATATATACAAAAAGTATAAATACAGGAGATTTTGTAGTTTTTTATCCATCTATATTTAATTTTAATCTTTTTATAAAAATTTTTTAAAAAAATTAATTAATTATATCTAAACCCTTACGCCTATTTGGGTGTGGGTTTGAATGGTTTAATAAATGTGTGTTTAATATTCAAAAAGTTCGTTTCAAAAAAAAAAAAAAAAACGTATTTATTTGGCAAAAATAATTGAAAATTGCAAAAACGCACTTTTAATAAAAGTTTAAAAATAAAACTTTTGTCAAAAAACGACGTAAAAACTTTATTTATCAAACACAATCTCAAACATGCATTTAAAAAAACCTAAGCCAAATCTATTTTCTTTTTCTGTTTTTAATCAATTGAGGAAGATCACAAGGTTGAACCTAAAGCTAGTGCTCTTAGTCAACACCCCCCAACAAAAACTCCATTTTGAAATAGGGTTTCGGTGCGACCAAAGCCATACCCTAAACATCTCGGAAATGACTAATAGTTTTAGTTTTTCTTTTTTCCTTAGCAATTACCAATGGCGTAGTAGTTGTTGGAGAATGAATTTTTTTTTATACATATTTTAAACTACAAATACCGGATGGTCATATTCACAACCATAATCACGATACAATAATAAAGATATGGTGAAATGCTGTTGTTCTAGAAAACTCATTCAAAATTTCAAATAGCAGAAGTCAGAAGAAAGCATGCAAGACCCGTCATTATCCCCTACCCATTCCAATATTCCATGCCATTTCATTCAAATTCAACACGTAAAACTTCGTGGCCACCAAAATGTCCTACGAGGCTTAGAAAAGTATATATATATATATATATAGACAAAAGGGTTTGACCAAAACCCCGATATGAACGAGTCAAATATATGCGAACTGGATTGTGAATCCAGCAAAAGAGCTCAGTCAATTCAGGAAACGGATCAACTTGACCCATTGTTGCTCCTAATCTTACAATCTCAAGTGTTTATAAATGTTATTGGATACTCTCTCTTTGCAAGTTGATTTTCAAGCAAACTCAAATTTTCAGACTATCCATTTGCCTTGAGCCCACCCATTTCTTCCCAACACCACCCAATGGATCCGACCTATAATTCAAATTGGGGTCTTTAATCGGGTCCCTTTCAACAACCTTACAGTGTCAGTTACAAGAGTTCGTTTTTTTCCCAAATTTTCAGACTATCTTCTCTCCTCCCCCAACTCCTCACGATTAGCTCCAATGTTTTCCACCTCCTCGCGGTAGCGGCAGAGCAACCCAATATGGGTCCGGGGAGCAACTGGCGCCTCTTCTTGGTTAATCGGTTCCACTCCAAGCGGCTAGGTTGCAATGGACAGTAGTGGCGCTCCGCCTGGGTCAAGTGGCTCCACTCCGAACCGTTGGTGTGGAATGTCATTGCTTCTGGAGATGGAGTTGCAACGTGCGCGGGGGAGTGGGCCATGTGGTTCGATGGAGTTGTTGCTACGAGCAGTGAATGTTTTTGGTTGCAAAAGGGTATAATTTTGGTGGACATGTTCAGAGAAGAGTGAGAGATTTTGTATAATTTTCTTGCTGTAAGGGGAAGATTAGATAAATCTGATACCTTTGCTCCTCTATCCTATCTATATGATATATATTTCAAGAAGTGAGAGAAGAGTGAGAGATTTTGTATAATTTTCTTGCTGTAAGGGGGGGATTAGATAAATCTGATACCTTTGCTCCAGCCTATCTATATGATATATATTTCAAGAAATGAACATCTTCCATAGTAGAATAGCTTGACAGAGGGCCAAGCTCAGATTTTCTGTTGCAATTGCTAAAAAGACTTCGATGGAATAGAGTCTGAACGAAAATATGGCTAAGGAGATAGAAAGGGATAGAAAAACTGATGGTTTCATAGCTGTATGGAAACTACATTGCAGAAAGAGAAACTAATAACAAGCACTTTCATTATATTGTATATACTCTCTATTATTCAAAACCCATATGTCTTTCACTCCCTTCGAATGTAAGTACAGAAATGAACACATTGGCAAACAATGAAGAGCATAGAAAATCCTCCGAAAGAGTGTAAGGAAGTAAAATAGTTATCCGCAATATGGGAAGAACAAGCCATTTGATAAAAAAGGTATTTCAATAGGGTGCGTAGTAGTACCCTCCTGGCTGTGGCATCCCATAAGGCATCATTGGTTGAGGGGTCGGGCCATAGTAGCCAGGACCACCAGCAATCTTGGCCAAAGCCACTTGGCCTTGCATCCCATCCCTTCCATATTGCTGCCAGAGCTGCTGCTCCTGCACAAGAAACTGCTGCTTCTTCTCCATATCCGCTATTTGAACATATGAAGGTGGTGGCACTGCAAGCGATGCGGCGAAGGGATCCTGGTGCCCTACTGCCTGGACTGTACCATCTGGAGCAGGAAGAGCCAGCACAGGTGTAGCAGTCTTGCCTGGCGCAGGCAGTGCCACACTACTTGAACTTCCACCACTCAATTGAGTGGTGCTCACATGCTGCCTCACTGCCCCTTGGTCATACATTCCATTCAACAGCAATGAATCAAACCCGCCTGCCAATGTAGCTTTCTGCTTCGAGAGATTACTAGCTGATTCTGCCAATGCCAACTCCCAATCTGCTTTACCAATCTCTGCAGCAGGAGTCTGCCATGCTGATGTCACCTCAGGCTCCCCATTCGACGGGAAAGCTTCCCATGAACCATCTGTATTCGTAGCCGGTTGTCCAGAGAACAGAGCCAAAGCCAATTTGTTGCCTTGCTCATCAGCTGAGATTGCATCATCCTTCAAATTCACCAAGTCCTCAGCCACCTTCTGAGGCTGTGGTTTAGCCTTAGCCTCAGGTTCAGGTGGGGGTGGAGGGTTATAATTCTCTGGCGGAGGAAGAGCCTTTATCTCATTCATATCCGGCTCCACCTCCTCCTCCTCCTTCACGGGTGCCTTCTCCTTCTCCACCCTACTTGTCTCCGCGTTCTTCGGCCGCTCAGCCATTTCCCTCAAGAACCCTTCGAGGGTCCCCAAAAGCTTCTCAGTAATCCTCTGGACTTCAGGATACTCCGACGACCGCGCAATCCCCATATCCTTACACCAATTATAGAACGCCACAAGCTCATCAATCATCTTCGCCGCACTAACATAAGCATCAAAGCCCTTAACACAATCAGCATATGCCATCTCCATAAACCTATCCAACAACACCCCTAATGCCTCACATATCTCCACATAAACTCCAAAACTCTCCCTTACAACCTGGTAAAGAGCTACCAGCACCAGCCTACTAGTCTTAGCCGCACCGGTCGGCCTGCAAGCCAATATCCGGTCAAGAATTTTCAACAACTGGTTCAACTTCCCCAAAACCCTCTCCGGCCGCATTTCCCTCATCGGCGTCTCTCTCTTCTTCTCTGTTCCCGCCGATTCACTCACATCCCCATAGGACCTCGTCCTCCTACCCATCATTCCATTATCATATTCATCCTTGTACCTATCCTCCCTCTCATCCACGCCTTTCAAGCTCTTGTCAACGACCACGCTCTCGACCTTCTCATCCAAATACGCCGCGTAAAATCTCACGAATCCGGAGTGATCCCACGAATTTGAGTGCGCCTCGTCTCTAAAATCTGACATGTTCAAGACCCGCATGCCCCGCCGGGTCGCATAGACCATCTCCTCCTCAAACGAAGGGTGCCCATCCACCAAGACTCTGTGCACAAGCATCAGAGCCTTGACGGCCACAATCCAATCGCGGGTCTTGCTCAGCCGCTTCGTTATCGTAGCCACGCACGCACCGACATACCCTCTGGAATACGAGGTCAGGGTTACGATTTCCCTGATGTACTTCTCGTCGGCGGGGTCCTCGTCGTGGGTTGTCGCCTTTACGACCAAGACTTCGAGGTCTGGTGCTATGTTGCCAGCCACTTTGGCTATGCTAATGCTTGTCTGGTCTTTCACAGCCCCGATAGCCTTTCGGATCGTACTGGGTGCCATTGCTGTGATCTATGCAAAAGTACAAGTGGGTTTCCCGGATTTCAAGATTTCGGATGAGAGAATTGGAAATGGGGATTACCTTGCTCTTTGGCTCAATTTGGAGGCGCGCAGAGGCGGATCTGGTGGAGAAAATGGGAGATCTGTTGACTTGGGTCAGTGCTGGTGACGGAGGAGATGGTCTCCGCACGATCGGAGAAGCGAACTCTACCGTACTGGATCGAAGAAAGATGGGCACGGCTCGGTAGTGGTAGCCAAGTCTCTTTGTGCGAGTAAATTGAAGTGTAAAGCGGGTAAAAGATTATACAAAGCGCGTATTTTGACGGGTTATCTACTTAATTTCTTTTCGCTAGATATTCCTAATTTCCTAGGAACAAGACGGCGTCGTTTTTGAGGGTTCTTTAAATACAAGGGACACGTCACGCCTGCGCGTCAATTAGCACCTTAAAGCGCCGGATGGGACACTGATCAGATGGAATCTGAGTTGATTATGTTTTATTCTTTTTTTTTATTATTATATGTAACCTTTCCTTCGTGCATAAGTTTCAGTAAAATTCTAGAGATTTCCTTAATCAATTCACTTAACTAATAAACTTCAACTCTTTTAACAAACAATTAAACAACCAGAACAATGTTTATGTTTTCATCTTTTTAATTTGTTTTCTTTACCTCTAAAACTATGAAAAGAATAGACAACTCAGCCACCTATCAAATAAATATTTATTCTCACGTATATTTTAAGCATACCTGATCAGTTTAAAATCTTTAATTTTAGGTGTTTTTTATCCAACCTAATCTTTTTTTTTTTTTCTATTTTAAAATATGATTTAATTATTTTTTTTAATAAGAATATACCGATAAATTCAAAATTTTAAATGTAGCATGACCAGCATGAGTAAGTCGAGTAATACTACAAGTCTCTCTTGAATCCCTTCAAGAATGATGTAGCTGTTAAAATCACCATTGGGCTTGTGATTGATTATTATTTGATTTTGATCAAATAGTAATTTTAATAGTTACATTATTCTTGAATAGACTATTAACACAAGAGGCTTTCTAGAATTACTTTGAGTAAGCCACTCAAAACGGAGTTTGTTTAAGGTTCATCCAGATATTTTATAAGGATTAATTCAAAAATTAATTCATATATATATTTTTGATAACGTAGGAGAACTTTATTCAGATTAATTGCACGTCGCAAACGCATACTGTACAACAATCCTCGTCGTTAATCAAACTCCTACGGGTAACTGACCCCACCCGCCCTCAGTTACCAGGTAACTTATAAGCTTTCACCCCTGACGGTTATATATATGTTAAGGATCAATAAGTTTCTTATATTTGACTATATTATAAATTTAATAGATTAACCATTAGATTTGTGGGATTTATTATTGACTTATTGAATCTAAGTAAGTCCACAAATTTAATAATTAATTTGTAAGATGATATAGTTCAAATATAGATAAATATTGACCCTGAATATCGGATATACTATCTATCTAACATTTCTCATTTCACCATCACGGTAACTGCAAGTTCCCGCTCACTCTCCCTCTCTCGGTCAACTGATTCTGCTGGCCGATTCGAGTCAGCCGAGCGACCATGTTCTTCCTCCGAGTCCACTCGGTTGACAGCGAGCACCCTGCCGCATTGGAAATCACCGAGTTCAGGTCGACCACTAGTCCATCAAACCCTAACCTTGACTCCAAATTCAGCGAACGGAGAGGCATAGCGCACCTCTTCCGAAGTGCGTCTCACTCGTCGCTTCCAAACCCTAGCTCCCTATCCACTGTCCTCTTCATCGTTTCCGTACCCAACTACCTCTCCTTCGACGGTTTCATCCGCTTCTGCGGCTCCCGCATCGACCACGTCTCCCAGCTCCTCTTCATCAGGTACGCTCTCTTCCCCAATTGCTCGAAGTTCTGTTTTATAATTCAATTTTTGAATCTGAATTTCAATTCAAATCCTAATTTCTGTGTTTGGTTTCTGAGAAAAATTGATGAAGTGGAAAGAAATTTAAAGAATTAGTTGATCGGGTACTTTACTCCAGGCCGATGAACCTACAAAGGGAAGGAAAACAAGGGCGGTTGACCTCACTGTTAGAATATGAATTAGATGAATAAATTCATCCTTTTCTATGGGTGATAATTTAATATGGGAGGGATCATAAGTTTGCCTCTTATCATTCACTTTTCATTTCAATAAAATATTTCACTTGTTGGTCTTCAAATATTAAAGGAATGTTTGATCCCACACAAAAGGGGAGTGTTAGAATATAAAATAAATGATTAAATGCATCAATCTCTTCCTATCAACTTAAACTTTTGAGATAAGTCGTAATTTACTGCTCATCGGGTGTGCCAAACACTCCAATGCTAAGTCAGGGTTTTCTTAGTGAGGAAGAGGATGAAATTCATAGAGTAGTTTGGGGGGAGAGAATAGTGCGTACCTCCTTAATGAACTCTTCTTATTTTCGGGTGAGGGTCGTTTCAGGGGGGGCATCCATGAATCACCGATTTGATTCTATATACCCCACCCCATTAGGTGATTGCTCCCTCATATCGGTGCGTTCACATTGCTCGTTATGATCTTTTGTATACATTGTTTTTATGATCTTCTGTAGACATTGTTTTCCTGGGACCGTTATGCCTGTTGCTTAGGGCTTGATCAGGCCTGACTTAATTTTAGTATACTAGTGTTGCTTGTAAGATGGGCCTTATTAGGCCAACCCCAAACTTGAGGGCCGTTACCAGGGGACTATTCTTGGGTACACCAAAGTTGATTCTTTTTTATTTTTTGAATTTTTGCATTTTCTTAGGAATGATGGGATGGAGGATCGGTACAGTGTCTTGATAAGGCTTGTTGACCAGTCAACAGCTGATGGATTTTATAGGAATTTTAATGGGAAGAAGTTCTCACCAGGCGAGGTAGATGATGAGCTTTGCTTATGTTATTGGTTTTGATTGCAAGCACTGTAGATTGGACTCATTGAATATGTGTGTTGGTTTTTTCATTTTTATAATGATTGAATTTTTAGGCTGAGGTATGCCATATTCTGTTTATGATGTCTGTGGAGTACACGGAATTGGCGGAGATAGCTGGGACACCTCCTGCCGGGTGTACAGAGTTACCTACTTGCCCGGTGTGTCTTGGTGAGTTACATTTTCTGTTGATTTTATGTTTTGGTTTGGATTAAAGTTGCATATTGTGCTGCGTTTTTTTTTTTTTTTTTTTTTTTTTTTTGTAGATTAATGAGACTCTTGGGAATTGATGTTTGTATGGTTTCTATGAATTTGGTGTTTGAATTTTAGAGAGATTGGACCCAGACACTAGTGGAATACTGAGTACAATTTGTGACCATTCATTTCAGTGTCCATGCATTTCAAAATGGACTTATATGTCTTGCCAGGTGAGCTGATTCTCACTTCCATGAACGTCTCCTCTTTGGTGTTTATGTTCTGGGTTGGAGAACTTAATTAAATAAAGGTACTGTTAGTGTTACTGAACAAGTTAGTTTTTTATGAGAATGTAGTACCAGCAATTTATTGAATCCAGTATCTTGACTCTGGGAATTCTCAAATGCTTTATGGATGCCAAGAAGGTGTTGTTACAAGGCAGGGTCTGCTTGGCCTTTTTGTGTTAATCTTGAAGCTCCAATATCCTTAGAGCCTTTTGAGGATTATGAAGCCCACAATTCGTTGTCCCTGTCATGCTGTATTTTATTTGGGGTGCATATCTCCTATAGCGTATTTGACACAATTTTGTAACTATAGTGGAATTAGGCTCAAACTATCATGTTTACTGCTGCTCAAATTACTGTTTGGATTAAAAGAAAATGTTTTATGCGAGTTCATGGCCATGAGTTTAACTTGCATTATTTTATGGAAATCTTGATACAATACTGACATATTTGTTTCAGCCTATAGTGCATGCTATTTTGAGTTGATAGCCCTACCATCTGCCTTATCTAGTGCATATCAATAATTGTGTGTCCAATAGAAGTGGCTGGATGCTGGGGTAACCATATTGAAAAAGGTTTTCAATTTACTTTCAGGTCTGCCGATTCTGTCAACAGCAAGATGAGAAACCAACTTGCTCTGTTTGTAGAACATCGGAGAATCTTTGGGTGTGTATGATATGTGGTTTTGTGGGATGTGGAAGGTAAACTCTTGGCTTCTTATTTAGGATATTTTCCCTTCTGGTAGGGTTAGAATCAAACCCTCTATGGGCATTGAACCATCTCAGGCTAATAGATGGCTTCAAGGATCATGAGGGTTCTTAGAGGAGGTGTTTAGATAGATTATTGGGTATTTTGTCTCTGAGTTGTGGTGACGAGGCACGCCCTCTTAACCGAGTTTCATTCTGCTGGGGTATGCCTCTGTGCTTTTATACAGTTTCTATTAGATATAATACGATCAAGCACTTAAACCTTTTTTTTATTATTTTTTATATATATTTGACTAAACTCTTCTGGTGTCTTCATGATCATAGCAATCAATTTTGTTCCCTTTTGTTAGATATAAGGAACGCCATGCCATTAGGCATTGGGAGGATACACAGCATTGCTACTCTCTTGATATACGAACACAACAAATTTGGGATTATGCTGGTGATGGTTATGTTCACCGACTGAATCAGTCAAAAATTGATGGCAAGTTGGCAGAGATGAACTCTCATTGTATGTCATTTGAAGGAGATTGTGGTACTTGTGAATGTAGCGAGGATTCTGGAATAAGTGGGGCCCTCTTTAGCAGCAAAGTTGATGCTGTATGATTCTCTTCTTATAATTGCCTTCTAAAGCTTTTAATATGCTAATTTTTTTTTTTTTAATAAGTGATATGCTAATATGCTTATAGATATATTTTATTCGGACATTGATCTGTGATGCTACACTTGTACATATGTTTGATACAACTTGGGTGGTTGGACTGAGTTGGACCTTTTCAATATGAAGTTCTAATATCCATGATATTTTGAGGTGATGGTGTCTCTCATGTCTAGTACTATAAACTTTCATGTTCTTCATTGTGAGGTTGCTTGTGCCTTATGGAATGGTATCTTTAGTCATGTTGGGCTGCCTTAGGTTATGCCTAGTCGAGTACAGTTGTAGCACTCAAAGTACAGTTGTATGGAAAATTGTGCCTTCATATAGAAGTTTCGAGGATAGCGAGAGGACGGTGGTGGAGCTTAAGTCTTTTTTCTTCAATGCTCTTTACTTTTGGACAATTGCATTTGTCTTTCCTAATTTGCTTAGTTTTCATGATTTTTCTTTTCCTTTTTTCCTTCTAGTTAGATCTTTTTCTTGTATACTTCTTGTGTACTCAGGTTGTGCTTTTCTCTTTTTAATGGTACTTTGATTACTTATAAAAATAAAAATAAAAAGGATTATCCTTTTACTCTTTTCCTATAGGCATGCATTTATCTTCAATTTACATGCCTGACAACAGATTATGGATGAGTACAACGGTCTTCTTGCAACTCAACTGGAGAATCAGAGACTAGTAAGTTAACAAATTGATCCCTACTCCTTCCACCCTCCTCTCCCTATCCCATCTCTTTTCCTTCTTCATTCCTATATCTCCCCCAACCCTTGCTGGATGTGACTGGTGATATTCACTCATTAGTTTTTAAATAGTTTATGAAATTTCTTCCTACTTGTTTTTCTTTTGGTTTTTGGGCCGAGCTGAGCTCTTCTCTTTTTTCTATATATATATTGAACATCTCTCTCTCTCTAAATTGATCCCTACTCCTTCCACCCTCCTCTCTCTATCCCATCTCTTTTCCTTCTTCGTTCCTATATCTCCCCAACCCTTGCTGGATGTGACTGGTGATATTCACTCATTAGTTTTTATATAGTTTATGAAATTTCTTCCTGCTTGTTTTTCTTTTGGTTTTTGGGCTGAGCTGAGCTCTTCTTCTTTATATATATATATATATATATATATATATATTCAACATCTCTCTCTGTCTCTCCATACACTTACTTACATGCATATATATAAATCATTTGACATGATAGCTGTGGGGCTGGTGCTGGGTCTACCCTTTACTGCGTAGCTCATAGGCCCAAGTGGACTTCCCCCCCAACTGCCCCCAAAATACCCAAACCCGAAAGTTATAAAAAATAAATAAATAAATAATCCAAAATATGACTGTCATACATTATGGAAAGGGTATGTAATTTGCTTGAACAGTTAGGAGTTTCTACTTGGGCTGCTTTTGTCTGGGATATTTCACAGGGGTTCTTAAGACTTACCTACTACCTTAGCCATGTGATGCTCTTATAGATTTGTGTCGCACTCTACATGTCGTCTTACCATGTCAATATTTTTCATGAGAGTTCTTTGTTTAATATTTGTTTTGTTCCAGCATTATGAATCTCTACTTGTGGAGGCCAAAAGTAAAGTGGAAAGTTCTATTTCGGAAGCTGTGGAGAAGGCTGTGACTTCGAAAATGCATGACATCCAAAATAAATTGGAAAAGCGCATTGAAGAAAAAAATGCTGTTGCAGAAGTAAGTTTTCAATTTCATACTAATAAAGTTTGGATATTAAATTCAATTTAATACTAAGCAAATTTTAGTAGTTTGTTCTAGCTTTTGGCATAGATAGGTCTGTATTTAAATTTTCTATTTCAATCTTTAGCAATTCCTTTTTTTTTTTTCTTTTTTTTTTTACCCCTAAAGGAGCCCCTTTTGTCCTCAGGTGAATCGAAATCTCATCAAGAACCAAGAAATTTGGCGAAAGAAGGTCAAGGAAACTGAAGAGAGGTACATAAGCTTTATTCTTCTGATTAATTATCTTTATATTGACATTGTTGCATGAGACAATTAGGGAAATTGGGATTTACTGGCATCTGAAATGTTGCTATAGAGAGCCATATATTCGGAAAAGAAACTCTTCTTTGGAGGTTTTCATACAAGACATCATTGAAATGCCTACTGTTCATTTCTCCCCTAAACCTAAATCAGTGTTTACTCGATTTTTTAAATGATGAGCTTGGACATGTAAAAGATATGTTAACTTGCTTTGTGTCACTCTAGATTAAGTGGTGAAGTCCCATCTCCTTGAATAAAATCATGAAGATATGCAGCCCTCAAGGATTTCTTTTGAACATGGTACTGTATGATAAAACATAATAATTGGAAAAACTGACTAACAGCATGGAACACTTCCAACCAAAACATCAGAAAGAATACCAACTTCCTCTTCTTTATCATATTCCCTGTGGCCAAACTCAAATGCACCATAAATGCAAATAAAAGTACTGAACTAATTTACAATAGAGTTAAATTTTAAAACAATGGGAGAAAAGAAAACAAGCAGAATATTCATAAAACTCTATTCTCAGACCAAATTTACCAGCAGCAATGATTAAGCCGAGCAAGTTGCTGTAACAAAATGAAAAAGCTTTAGCCAATATTCAGACTTTCTCAAATCTAAAACAAATCTCTTACGGAAAAGGAAGCAAATTAGTGGCTGAATTTCCAGCAATTCAATTCAACCAGAAAGTTCTTAGATTTTTAAGATATGAATCATTTCATGTGCTTACGTTTCATTACACACTGAATTTTATTTATCGAATACTCGGACAAGTTGTCAATTATTCTTCCATGCATTTATATGTGCAATGGGATGGTTCCTAGAAGATCATTTTAAACTATGTACATTGTCAATGATATAACAAGATAAAATGGACAACATGATTGCATACAATGTCTAATACAAGAAATAACTGTAATTTTCTGGGTCTAAAATTCCTTACTTGAAACCATATTCTTTGGCTGGATAAAATGTTGCGACCCTTAGTTGGATAGCATATGTGTCTCACATGAAAGCGAGGGCTAAGGTGGCAATTGAGATGGGGGATTTTGATTTGTGGAGGTTTGGTGTTTTGGTTGATTCTTTGCATTGGTAATGGAGGTTTAGAGAGGGACGACGTGTATGTTTAGGGGTGGAGGTGGTTGGGTTTACTAGAAGTTGACTATGGTGGAGAAGGACAACATCCCTGTTTAAGGGGTGACTATGATCTGCTATTTAGGTGCAAGAAAGAGAGAGAGAGAGAGAGAGAGAATACCTGAGGAGAGCGGCAGCTGACAATGCATCTTGTTGTTGAAGATGGAGTGCATAAAGTCTGTTTAAAAATGTCAAATGGTTTTTGGGGATCTTTATATTTCCAACATCAAGGAATAACTATTACTGTTGAAGATTGAGTGCATAAAGTCTGTTTAAAAATGTCAAATGATTTTTGGGGATCTTTATATTTCCAACATCAAGGAATAACTACTATGGTCTTTCTCTTGACACTAGCACCTAATTCTTGCCTTATATTACTTCCTGGATGAACCAAGTATTAAATTCCCTATTCTTTTAGGGAAGCTGCAACACTCAGCTCGAGAGATGAGAAGATTCTTGATCTGGAAGAACAGGTACTACAGTTACCTTAAATCTTATTCTTAGAAGAAACGGCAGCAAATCTATATATGTTGAAGTTATTTTCACCAGTTTCATTATAAAGTTTGAATGATGGTGATGATCGCAGATAAGAGATCTTACTGTCTACCTTGAAGCCCAAAAAACACTTGGTAATATGTCAGATGCAGATGGCATCAGAGAAGGTACGCTATTACCATTACCTAATAAGCAGACATCCCCGACCAACCGTAAAAGGCAGACAAAGTCAGGTCGAAGACGAAATTAGATGGCTTTCATCTCATTTAGTCAATAGCATCAGCACAATGTCTACAGTTGAATGATGTTTCGTGTAATGTATAGTGAGAGCATTAGCATATTGTCTAGTGTCGGATAGTGTGGATTGTTCATTGATGTTGTAATACTATTGTAGCCGCAGAATTTTTCTTGTAGCTCGGCTTCTTCCTCTTTTCATAGCTATACCTTACATATTGAATGCGATAGTTTTGATAGGTATAATAACATTACTATTAGGATTTAGGAACTACTTTTGCTCTTGATCAAAAAGATACTAAGAGAAGTTTAGCCTATTCTACAAACTACAATGTCTCAATTTTTTTTCTTTTTAAGCAAATTGTACAATGTCTCAATTGGGTTATATGATGTTGCTTTGGGTATTGGATCCTATTGCGCTGCTTTATTTTATTTGATTGCATTTGGAACCTAAAGTGACTTTGTTTTTGGGCATGGGGTGGCCGCCCCAACCTCTTGGGGTGGCTCGTAGGCCACCACCATTCTCTTTTTTTCTTTTGGCATATCAAATGGATCGCTGAGTTCATTTTGACATCACTATTGGCTAATAGTAAATTATGTAAACCACATGAATTGAATTTGTATATATTTTTTTTTTCCTTCATTTTATTAATATTTGGACTGTCATTTGTAAGAAGATGTAGT
Source organism: Corylus avellana (assembly GCF_901000735.1). Lineage (NCBI taxonomy): Eukaryota > Viridiplantae > Streptophyta > Magnoliopsida > Fagales > Betulaceae > Corylus > Corylus avellana. The sequence continues at coordinate 16,186,368 of NC_081551.1, read as the reverse complement.
AATAACTGTATTATACAACGATGTCGGCATTTCATGTTAAGGCAAAATTTGGGATATGTTCTGATGATGTTGGACATCATTCACCGTGAAAAGGTTTTTTGGGAAAAAGAAATGATATACACTCTCTTGTACTTTCAAGAGTGCACACTCCTTGACTTGGTAGTAAAAATTACCAATAGACTTTCGATAGATTACTATTAAATTTTGGATTTAATGGTGATTTTCATTTTCACCTCAAGAAATGTTTCATGTGGGAGTAAGTATACGTAGCATTTCTTCTCTAAGAATAATTTCGGTTGCTACTTTACGGCACTTCTAGTGAACTTCTAAGATCAGGATCTACTGAAATTCTTAGTTTCTAAAATTTCAGATCTAGGCCGTCCATTTTCTATCCAATGGTCATTGTTCTGTCACGTGTCCCACTACTAATAAACACGTGGTAGAACAATGACCCTTTGATGGAAAATGGACGTCCTAGATCTGAAATTTCATAAACTAAAATTCTAGTAAGAATTTTAGTGGATCCAGATCCAAACTCTTTTATGTGGCATGATCAGCATAACATAAATGCTAGTTGCCTTATTCATGTTAACCTGTAGAATTAGGATAATTTTCAATTCATTTGAATTGAATAATATTCATTTAGTTATATTGAATGGATATTTTTGTCCTATCAAAAAGTGAAAGACAAAAATACCTATCTAATATAACTAAATGGATATCATCCAATTCAAATAAACCGAAAAAATCCTGTTCCTAACCTGCAGGCCTCAACCTGGCAGATATTTGAATAGCAAGATTTGGCCATTAACAGTAATATTGCAATAGAGCTATATTCAGATTTCTGAGTTCATTCAATGTCGTGATTCAATTTGCAAATTGATTATCTTTTTATTGCCACCTTTCATACTATCACTATGATTGCCGGAATCAGCTGAGGGGCGCAACGCATGACTCGAAATTAGATGGTTTTTAATTATGGCTTTCTTTTTTTTCTTTTTTTCTTTTTTTCTTTTTTGGGTGTTCTTTTGAATAAAGTAGCTTTAAAAATAAAAAAAAATAAAAAATAAAAAAAATAAAAATAAAAAGTGGCTTTTAGTTTTTTGTCCAAGGACCTTTTACATATACATGAGATAACTTATACTTTTCTTTGAGGCTTTATATAATAACTAGCACATAATAGCGCGGGATTGTTCGTTATAATTTAATTTAAAAACTTTAAACGCATCTTATCTTACTTTTCATTATAAGTTAAAATAGGTGTATTCAAAAATTTATCACGCCTCTTTTTATAAAAATACATACTAAATGTTATACATCAATACATTACTGAATATGTACTTTTTCTTTTCTGAAGTGTACCGAGCATGTTCTTAATGAAAAATATAAAAGAAAAAGAAAAAAAAATAGCAAGAAGAGAACTTGAATTATGATTATCAAAATATTAATAAAAAATTAGGAGGAAACTCTGATATTGTTGATGTGATACTTATTATATTTCAATACAAATAAAACCCATAAAGTTCTAATCATTTCAAAAAAATGCAGAGTAAAATAAACAAAATCTTACAAAGAATATATATCATTCATTCTTTTTTGAAATAGTAATCATTGTTTTTTCATTAAAACAAATCAATCGTTACAATGTCTGGAATACAATCAAAATAAAATCTTAACTCAATAAACAAAATATTCTCTCTTCTTTTTAATACAAAATAAAACACATATTTCACTCAATATTTAATGCAATCAAATAAATCTCTTCAACACTCTCAAAAAATGCTAGAAAATTGAGTAAATCACAAAACGAAAAAGAGTCCAATAAAATATTCAAATGAATTAAAACATAGAATCTTATTGATGTGATACCAACTATATTTCAATACAAAGAAACTTTCTAGAAAAACAAACATAAAAATAAGGACAGAAATTTCTTCCAAACCGGTTTGAAGGAAATATTCTCTAACCCATTTAAAATAGTGACAAGTGTCTATAAACATTTAAAACGCACATTAAATTTAGTCTAAGTTAGGAAACTGCTATTAATGATGTTAAGAATTTAATGTGAGTTATTGCGATAATAACTTCTATAGGGTCTTGGCACAAACCAAGGCCTTTGTGCCCTCCAATAAGAAGGCGACACATCAGCGTGGAACACTATAACAAAAATATGGTGTTCTACTTAATCTTTTTTCTATAATATCTAAAACAAAATACCTTCTAGAATAACATTTTCATATTTTTCTCCAAAACCACCCTAGCCACCAACCTAACGCCAGAGATGCCGCCGGAGACGACGCCGGAGACGACGCCGGGTACGTTAATTTTGCTCTCATTCTTCCTGCAAAGGAATATTAAAGGTTGATTTATCACTCAGAATGAACTCACACCCAGATTTTTTTTTTCATTATTTATTCACACTGTATTGGCAAAAAGGAAAGGGAAGGGAAGGGAGAAGTAAACAAAAAAAAAAAAAATTAGAAACAAGAGCTGATCATACACATATTCACAAATCTCTCCGGCCACACGTTTCTCTCACCCTCCTTTCCTTTTCTTTCTCTTTTTCTTGCCCAAAACTACAAGAGAAATGAATATATTAATATAGTTCTTTTTTTATTTTTGGTTATAGGAATATCTCCTGCATATAACACAGCTTTGCGCATAAAAATCCCCCTACTGATCAGAAAAAATAATCATAACTTCAATCTATGGCTTTCTCTGTCGTCTCCGGCATCGTCGCCGGCGTTGTCTCCGGCGGTGTCTCCGGTGGCAGGTTGGTGGCTGGGGTGGTTTTGAAGAAAAATATGAAAAGGTTATTCTAAAAGGTGTTTTGTTTTAGGTATTTTAGAAAAAAAGATTAGGTGGAACACCATATTTTTGTTATAGTGTTCCACGCTGATGTGTCGCATTCTTATTAGAGGGTACAAAGGCCTTGATTTGTGTCAAGACCCTATAGAAGTTATTCTTATTGCACTCAGCATTTAACACGATTAGATAAATCCTCTCATGTTCAATATTTAATTATCTCTTTAGTGTTTCGAAAGAGTTTCTATATATATATATATTTTGTTCAAAAATCAAATAAACACGCTATAATATTCCATTAGCCCACTAAAAGTCCAAACAATTTATTATCTTAATTCAGAAGTTGAAATTTTTATCAAAGAACAAACTGAAATAAATAAATAAATAAATAAACAACCTACAAATACAGTTAATACTCAATTATAATTGTTTGGAGATGGTTGTGTTATTCTTATTAAAGGTTCATTTGAGTTTGCAGTTTTAATAAGTACAATTTTATAAATTAATTGTTTTAAAAATTGTGTTTTTGAAAGGTTAAAAATAAGAATTACTTCGGGATTGAGTTTTTAGGTTATTATTGTTGAAGAGTCGAGAGGAAACAAAAACAATAAAACAAAATTAATTCTTGAAGTTGTAGTTTTTCTCAAATAAAAAACATACACATGGGAAGAGAGAAAAACAAAGTTGTAGTTTTTCTTGAAGTTGAAGTTGATTTTTTAGATTGTTATATTTGAAGAGTTGAGAGAGAGAGACGTAGGAAGAGAGAGAGAGAAAAAAAAAAATCCGAAATAATTGGGAGATCTTCAACACTTTCAAAAAATGCTAGAAAATCCAAGTAAATCACAAAAAAAAAAAAAAAATCCAAAAAAAATTCAAATGAATTAAAACATAAAATCTTGTTGGTGTGATACCTATTATATTTCAATACAAAGAAACTTTATCTAAAAACTTGACAACTGTGAGCTAGGGTTTCATCGTTAGCAGAGAGTGCCGTCGGAGGGAGAGAACCCCTATTCTCCCCCTCCCCCCTCACCCCCCTCATCCTCTTCTGAGTCTTCTCCCCCCGCCCTAGAGTTAGCCTATTTACTTGATGTCCCTTGCTCTTTGAGCGTTTTCTTCCTCTCCCTCCCTCTCAGCCCCTTTTCTGATTTTAGGGTGTTTTTGGAGGTCGATCTTCAACCCTTCTCTGTCCGCCGTGCCGGTTGTTGGGTCGGGTTTAGCTCAGGTTCGTGTCGTCCCTGCCCGATCAACCCCCAGTTGCCTAGTTCACCCCGACGCATGCTCCACTGGCCACCTTGCTACCCGGATCCGCCAGTGCCCATCACACCTTTTGTACTGGATCCGTCTCTTCGGATGTGGTTTGATTTTGGTTCTCTCCAGCTTTTTTTTTTTTTTTTTTTTTTAATTTCGTTTTTGGTTGTTTTATTTCCTAATTTTCCTTTCCTTTATGTTTGTCATTTGCCGTATATTTTGGTGTGTTGTTTTTATTGCCTTGCCTGTTTGTCACATTTTATGAGTGACACTCTTGGGGGATTCACTCAAACTCTCTCTCTCTCTCTCTCTCTCTCTCTCTCC
>NC_081551.1:16178553-16181784 GCF_901000735.1 Corylus avellana | reverse complement strand
CTGAGTGTGATTCTCTGGTTTTTTCCCTGTTCTGTTGGTTTTCATTTATTGTTTGCCGTTTCTTTTTTTTTTTCTATTCTGTTTTAGTCCATTTATTTTCCTGTACGCTTTTATTTCTTGTTTTTGCTTGTAATAAGGCTCTATCCCCTCTCGATCTGCATGGGTGATGCCCTCTGGGTTATTTGCTATGGTCTAGAACTTTAGGTTGTGGATGTGAATGTTATCCTGGCTTTCGGGTCGAGGAGGAAGAGTTTCGGTTGGGGGTTTATTTACCCTCAGTTTCGAGGAATAAGCACTACCTATGCATTAGTTTAAGTTTGTTTGGCACAAATTTGTTTTTTAATATGAAGATTAGTCATAAGTTAGTGGATTAGATTTGGGTTTGGAATATAATACGTCATTTATGACGCTTGTAACCTCGTAGTTTTGGCTATGGTTGCTTTTAAGAGCTTTATGCTCATGATTTCTATGAATGAGATTGATATGGAATCCCTTTCAAAAAAAAAAAATACAAAGAAACTTTCTAGAGAAACAAACATTCAACAGTAAAAATTTATACATAGATACACAAAGATAAATCCAAGCAACAAAATTTTCAATTAAATAGAAACCCTAGACAGAATCAAATACAGTGCAAAAATAAACAAAATCTTTTTATTTTATCAAACAAAATATTGCACTCAGCATTTAACGCGATAAGATAAATCCTCTTAGGTTCAATGTTTAATTATCTCTTTAGTGTTTCAAAAGAGTTTCTATTCTTTTTCTTTTTCTTTTTCTTTTCTTCTTTTTTTTTTTTTTTTGCACAAAAGTCAAATAAACACACTATAATCTTCCATTAGCCTACTAAAAATTCAAACAATTTATTATCTTAATTCAGAAGTTGCAATTTTCTTCAAAGAACAAACTGAAAAAGAAAAGAATAAAAAAAAAAAAACAGTTAATACTCAATTATAATTGTTTGGGGGGGGAGGGTTGTGTTATTCTTATTAAGGGTTCGTTTGAAATTGCAGTTTTAATAAGTACGATTTTAAAAATTGATTTTTTTTATAAAAAAAATGCTCTTTTAAAAGGTTAAAAATAAGAATTACTTCGGGATTGAGTTTTTAGGTAATTATTGTTGGAGAGTGGAGTGAGAAAAAAGAAAGAAAGAAAAAAAAAAAGTTAATTCTTGAAGTTGGACAAAGTTTGTAGTTTTTCTCAAATAAAAAATACACATCGAAGATTAAGAAGAAGAATTATTTCAGGTTGATTTTTTAGGTTATTATATTTGAAGAGTTGAGAGAGAGGGAAGAGAGAGAAAATCGGTGAGAGAGAGAGAGAAAAAAATCTAAAATAATTGGTAGATCTTTATTTTGTAGATAATCTATTATTAATCAAATTGTTTTTCAATAGCTTATGTTGATAATGGCTCAAATTGTCAACAAGTGTGAAGATAATTGCTGAAAAATATCAATATTCAAGTTGGTGGGCTTAAGTCATATTTATCTATAAGAGGATAAGGTTAGTTTTAAAAAGAGTCCAAGAACAACTTGAAATTTGATTTTTTGGAGAAAACGTGTGTGGATAAACATGTGGGTTGCAATGCTTATCTTCATCATGAAAAAGACTTTGTATTCATGATGGTTTCGTTTTCCCAGTAGCAATTGGATTAAAATTATTCTCCTATTTTTCGTGATTAGCCACTATAAAAGGACATGCAATCCTTGGTTAAGTGGGGATCCGGAAAATCCAAATTGGTGAGAACACTTTGTGACTTTTCTTTATTGGGTATTTGAGATGGACAGTTGAGTGAGGTGTACAAGGGGTTAAGGGCTTGAGTTTGAGATATTAAACTTGAGCGGTTCAAGCTTGTACTATTATACTATATTTCTCAATAGTAAAGAAGGAGACCGGATCACGCCCCGTGGACGTAGGCATATTGCCGAACCACGTAAACTCTTTGTGTATGTGTGTGATTGATGTGTGTTCTCGTGCGTTTTCTTTTCAAACTTGTCTTTCGCATAAAGGGCTGGTGGGAAATTGGTAACCAATTAATTATCAATTTTTCCAACAGCTTATTATTTAGAAATAAAATAATTCTTATTTTATAAATTATCTATTATTACATGCACCAAGTATATGTAGAAAAAAAAAATCGTCTTCTATATCCTTTTCTAAATTTGAATTACAAATATTAAAGTGACTAAAAGTATTAATACATAATAATTTGATTTGTATTATTTGTTTCCTTATTTGATTTAGACACTAATAATACTTAATATTGTGCATTAAATGTTTGAATTTAATGAAATCACATATAATTATTGAAATATAATTAAATGCATTTAATTAAGCTTATTTAATGACCGGTTCACTATTGAAAAACCGGTTAAAAAATTATGCCTTAAAAAATTGGTTTATCCTTTTAAAAAATGGGAAACTTCACTATGGACCCCCAAACTTTCACCCTTTTTGAAATACCCCCTTGAACTTTAAAATCTCTCAAGTTAGTCCCATGAACTTTCAATTGCTCTCAATTTGAACTATTCTGTTAATTTTAGCTAGGGCTGGCAAAACGAGTCTGCGGGTTGACCCGTTTATGACCCGCGGGTACCCGCGACCCGTTTACATAATACCCAAACACGACCCGTTTAATAAACGGGTCGGACCCTCCGACACGACACAACATGGGTATTTTCACGAGTCACCTGACACGACCCGTGAGACCCGTGTCAAAAGCTCTGTTGCTTTGCTTTGCCGGAGGGAGCCTGGACAGCTTTTGCTAAACCAAAAAAAAAAACCCAAACAGCAAAGAGAGGGGGAGAGCGGCAGTGCAACGTCGGGGGCGCAGCAGAGAGAGGGGGAGAGCGGCAGTGAGCGGAGAGAGAGAGCAGCAAGAGGGAGAAAGAAAGGAAAAATGGAAAAGGTCGGAGAAAGAAAGAGGAGCGGCGGTGGCGTGGCGGTGGTGTGGGTGTGGTTGCGTGAGGACTAAGGAGTGAGGCCAATCAGGGACTGGACTCTGGAAGTCTGGATCTGGAGTTTGGACTCTTCACTCACGCAAGAGGGTCTGGACTCTAGAGGTGCCTGGAAGTCAATCTGGATCTGGAAGAGAGTATGCATTTTTCACTTTTTTGGTTTTTCTTGTAGGCTAAAAGTTAAAAATATCTAGAGGAGAGTATGCGTTTTTCACTTTTTTGGTTTTTCTTGTAGGCTAAAAGTTATATATATATATATATATATATATATATA
>NC_081551.1:16124321-16178407 GCF_901000735.1 Corylus avellana | reverse complement strand
CGACCCGCCAGACACTCATAAACGGGTCGACCCGTTTATGACCCAAACCCGTTTAATGTAAACCCAAACCTGCTAATTTCATGTCGTGTTCGTGTCGGGTTGTCAGATCGTGTCCAAATTGCTAGCCCTAATTTTAGTCATTAAAAATTCAAAAAAAGACCAAAATATCCTTGATTTTAGAAGTTGAAATTTTAGACAAAAATCAGGAGTATAAACGTCATGTGACGTTTAAAATCTGACGGAGGGGTCCAAATTGAAAGCAATTGAAAGTTCAAGGGATTAAATTGAGAGATTTTGAAGTTCATGAGAGTATTTCAAAACGGGTGAAAGTTTGGAGGTCCTTAATGAAGTTTTCCTTTTGAAAAAAAGGTTCACGCCACATGTCGCAATATTAAGGCACTGAAAGTGATTCCACTTTTATATATATATATATATATATAAGACGCCTGTTAGGAATAATTTGCAATAGTATTATACAATTTTAATCTTCTTCCTATTCCTTGGTGAACAAATCTTTGACAATTTTATTTATGTTCCGATAATAAATTCTCAAGTGCTAGATAACCATTAAAACTCTTTATTGCTAATTTAATACTTAAAATTTCTTTTTCAAATATGACGTAATTCTCTTCATATGGTTTATGGTTTAATTCTTCGTTTTGAATCTTTTTAGGAATAGGATCTTTTTAGCCCTTATTTCTAAATAATTTTGTTGAGTTGGATGCTTGTAATCTAACCAAATTTTTTTCTGATATTGCTTTCTACACATCCCCAATAGTCATTTGAAGCATCTGTCTTTTTAAAAAAATAAAGTTTAGGTAAATTAATTCTAACCCGAACAGATTCAAAACTACAAGAACATATTTTCTCTTTTCTTTTTCTTTTTATTTTCATTTTTGCTTAATAGAGAATAGATGTTCGTCGCACACCAATGGTTGGACACCTTTCTTACAGGACACCAACGTAAACTTCCTTTCCATTTACCTTTACCTTGTCCAGATGGTAAGGACTCTGTCCATCCAGCTTTCACTTTAAACCTATTTCTTGACCTACAAGTCAAGAATTTATTGAACTAGCATCTGAACCATTTCCAGTTATTTCTAACTTTCATTTGCACCATTTTGACCAGTCTTATATGTGTGTCGGAATCCCTACCACTGTTGTATTTCGTGGTCTCTCGTCTTTCTTGTTTCTTCGTTCTACTTAACGTCACTCTCATCTTACCTACAAAATAAAAGTGGGATATGAAAAAAGAAGTGTAATAACTTTAATTTCCACAGTAAAAACTCGAGGCCAAAAAGCCAATATTCAAACGAGATGCCACTCAAACCGATAGAACTAGCTGCACCATTGCTAGCCAATCATTGATTTTTCTGTTCTTTTCTTTTTTGTTGAGTCGTATCCAATTTTCTTATTGCTATCAACCGTACTAGAAAATCAATGTTCACAGAAGATTAACAAATCAACAGAGTAACCAAAATTATATTTCGTCATTAGAAAGACCTAACAATGTCTGTCTTCGCAACTCGAATAAGATGGGGGGAGGGGGAATGACAAAAATTCTTAGTAATTTGGTGGAAAGGAAAATGAATAAAACAGCCAGGGCCAGTGACCTTGAGTCCTCTATAGTCAGACCTGAACCTTACTCTAAATTTACATCATAAACTCGTACTTCTCAAATAATGCTAAATGAAGGGAATCAATTGCTTGCCATAATTCCTCAACCACAAATCGGTATAAGATGTCACTAGCAAACTCTTACTAGGTTGAGTAGAAGAAGTATCCTAAAACTATAATTACCTAAATTCCGCAGCTTCCCTAGAAATCTAATATACTGGGACCAGGTAAGGAATCACATGGAAGAAATACATACACTGAGGTTCGTTGCTGAAATGCAAAGGCATGGAACTGTCTGTCACCGCTGGGGTTGATCCGAACCGGCAACGCCAGAAGTGGTGCTAGGTCCAGCACCATTTTCAGTTGGAGGGGAGGTGCCCCATTTTCCTTCCGACTCTAATGGCTCGAGTATGTGGACTCCACCATCTGTAAGGCCTAGTGCAAACTGATTGGGTTCGGATGGATGTGCCGCAATGACAAGAGGGTGTACTCTTATGCTGTTAAGAGTTGGGCTTAGATAAAGAATAGAAAAAATACAGATCAATTCGCTAAAATCTAATGGATATAGAGTTTAAACCTTGGATTGGAAGGTAGATAAGCAGTCGCAAAAATTCGGCATCTCAGTCTCAGTGCTGAAGCAGTAAGAACACCCACGCTTCCATCTTCAAAGCTCACGTATATCAACTGGCTATCACAGGAATATGTAGCATGTGTGATTGGACCACTAGTTGAAAGGGGGACCCACTATTGAGAAAACACGATCCATAATGAAAATGTCAGTGACCTTGAATAAGTACAACTAAATCCATAATCACATTGTTGATGTAGAACAAACAGCAAAGCTTCATAAATACCCAATGTCCTCATATTATCAAATGTCACAGAATAAATTAAAACAAAATAATAATTTCTAAAATACAATGTGCTTGTCTAGTTTGCTATGCATGTGTCATGCATTTAGTATCTATGTATGCAGGCCACACTGGCCTCGTATTAATTATCATATGTGAAAATGATAATCTTTTATATATATATATATATATAAAAGTAATTCAATCTTATTAGAAATTGTATAGCGGCACAACCCTAGTTTGGCGAAAAAGAACAAAAATCCAAAAAAATGCAAACTATTGTACACCACTATCCATGCATAAAGTAATTTGACTATAACATTGTTTAGCTCTTCCAGCAAAATCTAGCAATCTTTAAAGCTCCTTGCGTTCCTCTCCCTCCAAACTACTAAAATAAGACGTCTACACAACTAATCGCTCCAGCTCGCCAACAACTCTATTTATACCTTTCCAGGCATGACCCATTCTATACTAAAAAGATGGAAAATCGAAACCCATAATTCTCTAGCAACTTCAGATCGAAGAAGAAGATAATCTATAAACTATACACCCCTCTTACACATACAAGACCAATCCATCAATCAATATAGCATTCCTATTCTGTTTCATGCATGTATGGATCTATGTTTTACATCTGAATGCATGTATTTATATAACTGGCACACCTGCTTAAGGCAGTCTAATTTTGGTGCATCGTATATAGCGATCTGTGTTTCATGAACAACCAGCAAATGCATCTGATCTAGGTGAAATTGAACACGAGTCTCTGCAAGAGGAGCTGCAGCTCGCCCACTTGGAATCTGCAAGAATTTACTAGTCTGCTTCTCCCATGCATCTGTGCTCCAAACACACAACTGTCAAGAAAAGTCAAATCAATAACTTGAAAATAAGAGGTTGAAAGAGAGAGAAGCGGAAGGGTTCTGGATTTTTGAGTTGATGTAATCCAAATACATACCCCTTGGTCAAATTATTCATATATTCTCCAATGAAAGAGTCACAGAAAAACAAAATGATTAAACCCTTTTTTTGTGAGAAGAAATTACGTTCCACAGGGCAAAAACAAATATGCAAAGAGAGTAATGCTAAAAGTCCCTCTTGTATCCTTTTTGTAAAATTTCCATTAGGCTTATGACTGACCACTATTGAATTTTAATCAAATGGTGATTTTAAAAGTCACCTTATTTTTAGAATGACACTAAAGAGACACAATGACTTCTAGCATTATTCGTGCAAAGGCATTGCCAAATTCCTGACATAAGAAAAGTAAATAGAAATGTTTCTAGTAACTTCATCCTACAGTACTATTCCCCAGTCTCCCTAACTAAATTATCCCAGAGTGAATAGTAAACAATGATGAAAAGGAGCCAAGCGTCAACTAACCATGAAGGGAATTTAGCCCTTGAAAGTATTTCAGAAGCTGTTTGATTATGGTAACACAAAACTTTAATATGTTTTACCTGCGAGTCAGCTCCTGACGATACAAGCACATTTTGAGCGTGAGAGAAAGCCAGGCCTGTAATTCTTTTCTGATGACCTTTTAGCTTTGTCTTAACCTGTGAAAACAGAGCATGCAGGTTGTTAAGGAGCCCATATGCCAGTTATTCACTAACAAATTTAACTCAAGACATTCAAGCTTCAGGTAGACAGAGTAAGACCTCATCAACCCGAACATTATAGATTTGAATAGAAGAGTCTTCCATGCCTATGGCAATGATATTATTGTCTTGAGGGTGAAATGCAAGAAATGTAGCTGCTGGAGGTGGAGGCATGAATGTTGTCATTGTCTGCAATTGAGGAAGGATCACAATAAATATAGCCACAGATGTAGAGCAAAAATTTATGAAACTGTAAAGGAAATAAGACTAAAAACCCATCGAATATAACATCTGTATCAGTAATTCTCCCCTAGTTTCTCATTTTTTTCCCAACTTCATAATTACTTTCAAAAAAGAACTCCTACGCTCATAACCTGGAAACCACATTAGAAAACTATTCATTCTAATGATTCTTCAAACCAAAATAAAATGACAGGAATGGATTTTAGCAGGAAGAGTTTCTTCTGCAGTGACTTGGTAGATTATCCTCAGAAACAGCTTCCATATTTCATAACTGTTTGATAGTTTCCTGAAGTAATCAACCAAGTGCAATGCATATACCCATATGGGAAATGCATGCAGAGAAAGCCACCTATCTACCTTGAATGTCATCATATTGAATAAGGAAATCTTCCCCCCTGAAGCTGACATGACATAGGAGTCATTCTTTGAAAGCGCAAAGCATGGAACAGCATCCTCAGGGTTCGTATCGTTTACATCATTTGTCATTAATATTCCACTTGGAGGTTGCCATAATTGTGGTACTACGCTAGCCGTGGCCTACAAGAGACAAATTCTTCGTATATAGTAAGCTTATGGCTATTAAAATTAGAAAAGAAAATGCAACCTTCTAAGAGAGACTTCAATACCTTCCCTGTTTGATTTCGATCATTTCTCTGCCATTTCCAGAGCTTGTGTACAGCATTCGATGCCAAGGCCAGTATGGCTAAACCTGAATTTGTATAAATTAATCTAGAAACCTGAAGTAGTTGTCAATATGTCAGAACCATTAGTGAAAACTAAAACTAACTCACAAACTTCTACCTCAAATTCAAAGAAATCTATGCAAGTTGTGTGTTTTATCAAATGCAAGACATTTAAACCAATTAGATTAGCAATAATTTGTTGTAAAGCACAAGAACTGGTGCCATGCCCGGTCTGGTCAGCATCATTGACCCCAATTCTCCACTATTGAGCCACTCAAAAGGTAAAGTATCATATCTACTCAACCAATGTAATTTGTTTACATCTTATACTAGTTTTGAAAGGGAAAAAAAAATTGATTGCATTTTATCATTGCTTAGTGTCTGTCCAAGCAATGTTCTAATAGTGCCATAATTGGTACACTTTTTTTTATTATTATTACTGGAATAAATAGCAAAACTTTATTAGAAAGCATCATATTCTTCCATAGTAATTGAAACTGAATATTTGGAAAATTTATAATAAACACATCTTAAAAGTTTCACAGAACCAATAAATCTATAAATAAAAATCAGATGCTCCAAAGGACAAGTCTATTGAAAATAATGTTGTACGCACTCTATCTATCATCGACTACGTTCCTAGTAACAAGAAATATAGTCTATAAGGGACGCGCTGGTAGCCATAGCATGCATGATGATACACAAACATGAGAACAGAATAAGAATTTTGTTAATAGGATCTCTAACACACAAATACACTCATACAGACGAGCATGCGTGACAACAATTACTGGTGCACGCACATGCATGCGCGCGCACACATATCCTTGGATGAACAATAAGCTGTAATTTAGTGGTGCAGCATGTGGTCAAAAAAGGGGGAAAAGTGAAAGGATATGACAGGAAGTAATGAAGCATATACAATCTGTCAGCAGTATTACTAGAAGCCCTTTATCATTTGAAAGTAACATGTGCCACAAAAATTAACTTAACTTTCAATAAGATTACAAAGAGTGTACCCCTACCCTCATAGCTGTTAAATTATCAGGGAGCCTTAGGGAGCGACATTGTGATTGTTCATTGATCTCTGTCGGTTTCCACAACCTGGATTTATCAACAGACTCATCCGCAATTCTGGGTTTTATGTCTAAACTTCGACTGTCGCTGCTCTACACAAACTCAAAAAAGGAAAATATTTAATCACTCGACATATAAATGTTAATCCACAGATGCATGCAGTAACAAGCATACACAATCGAATAAAATGGTATGCATAAATCCCATTTAACACTATTGAATCTTTTAATAAAACTCTCATCAAGCATCTTAGTTACCCACAGAAGGACATTAACACTCACCATTCCAACCATGGCTGCTACTGGAGCAGCTCGATCTCCAATGCTTGTTCCAACAGCTACATTTGCAGATCCAAAAGTGGCTATGGTGGGGACCTATATAATGATGCCATTAGGAAATATAATTGAACGTATCTGCCAAGTTTGGGGAAAAAAGAGTACCTTAACAGAAGCAACTCTAGAAGCATCAAATGTGCGATTCTCCACTGATCTTAGCAGCCGAATTCCATCCCCATTTGCTAGGATTTTAACACCATTATCATTTGTTGAGACAGCTAACAGTATTCCTTCCTTGCTAAATCTAATACAAGGAGAAGCCTGCAGGTTTTTAAGACAAGGATACTTGGTTGGTAAGAAGTTTTTCACAAGACAAATCAACATGGAATGAAGCATAACCAATAATTACCGGTAAACCAGCCTCGGCGTCAATAGTTGCCAACAAGCTAACATTGTCCATGTCCCAGAATTTGACTAAGAAATCATCACCAGCAGCTAGGAATCGACTTTTAGTTGTATCAAATTGCACAACCCCCACAGATCGCTTCCCAAGACCATGATACGTGCGCTTGACAGCCCCTTCACTTTCATTCCATTCCACTAAGAATGATTCTCCTTCTTTATTTGTCCCACATGAGAACAATCTGAGTTCCCAAAAATCACAGTAAAACATTTCAGTTGCAACATCATATGGCAGCAGAAATCAACCTAAAAGAAGGGAAATAAGAACACTGAAGTACAACTTTCATATATGTACCTTGTTCCATCGGCACTGTATGCCATTGTGGTAGATGAGTGGCCTGGTGCATCATAGTCAACTCTTGAACCCATGTTATCATACAACCAAGCCTTTATCTTTCCATCAGTTGCAGTTGAGAAAATGAACTGAAGAGAAAAACAAGTAAGAAAATTGAACTCTTGATAACAAGAGGTATATAATTATGCAATAAAATAACTTGAACAAAAAAGACCCTGTTCAATTTGTGGTTGCGTGTTCCCCCTTTGATAAGTCTCTCCTAAAAACTATGAAAGAAGCTTTTTACTGCTCTATCCAGTCACAACAAAAGCCCGAAACGGGACACTGACAAATCTGTAAGAGATTATAATTACCCATGTCTTATCAGTAGATGGCTAGACTTTTTAAGTAGCAAGGCCAAAAAAAAAAAACAAAAAAACACTTGGGTACTAATATTTCAAATTAAGCGTGACTAAAATCTCAAGTAATTGGATTAAGTTGGTTTTTTAGATTTCTTGGATTAATACAGACTGACTCATCCACATGCCCTTTGTGATAGAGTTAAAATATATATAACATCAACCCTTTCCTTTTCTAAATATAGGACCTAATTTCTTCCTTTAACTAGGAAAAGGAGGGAAAAAAATAATAGAAGAAGAACACCACATTTGGCTTGCTTCATAATCAATATAAATAGATTGGCAAACATCACCTGAATATTTTCCTTGTGATGTGGACATACAGAATATACAGGGGCTTCGTGACCCTCAAAAGTATACAGCTTGGCCCCAGTGCCTGCATCCCACACCTGCATAATCTTGAAGTCTTATCTATGATTTCCAGCCAACACAATCACATCAGAAATAGTTTTTTTTTTTGAGACATAACAAAACTAAACCTTTATGACCCTGTCCTCGCCACAAGTGACAAAACAGAGTTGTTTGTTTGGATAAGAGAAAGCAAGATCATTAACACTGCCAGCATGAGCGTCAATCTGAGAAACCAAGAACAAATTCATGGAAAAATGTAGCTAATTAGAAAAAAGAACCACATGAATATTTTTAAGGAAACAAAAAACTCCAAAAAAAAAAGGGAGAAAAAAGGCACTTTAATACATTGAAGGCACATAAGATTAAAGGACTAGAAAAGAAAACAGATATCAGAGGAATTAGTTGATGGCACAAACCTCTAGGTGGTTTTGTAGATCATCACCGCCATGATATGAGTATATGTGAACAATGTGCTTGGAGTATGCAACACCTGAAGTAGGGACAAGTATCACCGGTCACAATAAGCCCATTGTCATTTCTTATAACATTCTTTGCTCCAGTATAAGGCCCAGATTCTCAGGTTTCTAATACCAAAAGTTGAGACAAGTAAACAATACAATTAGCAACAAAAGCATGTGAACACACCAAAAAGGGATCCGTCAGGGCTCCAAATCACACGATTGACTGATGCTGTATAGTCATTGGACAGAGATGCCTAAAAGAGAATAAGATAAGCTGAACTTCACTTTAGCGTATCTTAAGAAGCACCAAATAGGCATGCTATGTGCCAAAAAAAAATGTCCAGTATCAAAAGCCAAACCTGCAGAGGCATTGAACATGATCCAAGATCCCAGACTTTAAAATTTTTAAGTGCAATCCTTTCACGGCCTCCTACATCCCATACCATGACGTCGCCCATGTTTGTGCCAACTGAAATTATAGAGGCACAAATAATTTAAGAAAAAAAAAAAAAAACAACAACAACAAACTCCACCACAGCAATAGAAACAGAAGTTGCATTCCGGGGGGGCACGCTCACCAAGAAGTAGAATTTGTTGTGCTGGATGGAAATCCATACTCTTGACAGATGATCCCTGATTTAGAGTCATAACAACAGTCTTGGGCAAGTCATCAGCAGTGTAGGAATTTTGACCATGGCTTTGGCTGGTATATGCAACAGGCAGAATATTTACTGGTAGATTGTTGACCTGTTGAAAAATCATGTAAGCGTCACCAATTGCATAAACTTACTCTTTGTTATTGTTCTTTTAAAGGCAACACCTACACATCGAATTGATTTTCAAGCAAAGGCAAATACTAAAAGATACACTTAAAGACAGAGGACATGAACCTCAAGTTCAGAAATTATTAGACTGGTATCAAAAATTCATAAAATGACAAAACAGAACACCCCAAAAAAATCCCAGTCATATAAATCACCCATGTCCTTTGTTTGCTTCAAATACATATGGTCTTAAATTAGCTTCAAATGAATTTGTATGATAGTCATATAACATTTACAGGATAATTTGTTTTAACAGGTATTTCTAAGATACTACAACAAGTGCATTTGAAAGGATAAGTCATTTTATTGTTTCTTAATAAGAAGTACGGAGTATCTCATAAGTAACTACATCTTCACATTAAGGTTGCATTCGTTATGGTATAGAATAATTTTCACAAAAAAAAAAATCCAGTGTCGGGTGTGGGCGAGAAATTCTGGTCAGCAGAAAATAATATCCAGGTCAATAGCAAATTTACCACTATGAAGGAGAAATGGCATACACCTCTTGAGATGCGTAACCTATTTTCAGGTGTCTCCCCTTCTTTCACCAACTCCACAGAAGAGCCCAGAGGCCACCCCTACCCTTAGAGACATCCCCTCCGTCTCTCACTCGACCATCCCTCCTTATGGTATGGTAATCCCCACCCCCATAGAAGAACCCAGCCACCCCTCTGCCACACCAAATTCCCCCATTCGTCGCTCACCATCCTCATTGCCCCCATCATAATCTCTCACCCTCCACCCAACAATTGCCCCCATCCCTGTGTTGCAACCTCCCAAAAAAAAAAGAAAAAGAAAAATTATCTCCCCTTTCATCTGCTCTTCCCATCTGCTGAGGGTTTTCATTGGGTGTTTTTTCTCATTCTTCTTTTTTAAATTTTTGGTGACAACATTTGACATTGCATGTTTTCCGGTGAGTATTTTGCACACCAAATAAACAATGCAAAATATATTCGATATTATATTCAAGGTCTTAACCAAACAATGGAAAATTAGAGATTTTCCCCCGAAAATATTTCCGATTGAAAACATTCTCTTAGAAACTATTTACATCAAGGTGACAAGGTAACCCTATGTCTCCCCTCCTTTTTGTGATTATTATGGAAGAACTAAGACAAATGATGTCAGCCGTGATGACTGGGGGTTTGATTTCTGGTTTTTCAGTGGGGGATAGGAATGATGATTCTATATTTGTCTCTCATGTCCTTTTTGCGAATGATACCCTTATTTTTCGTAGGGTTGCACTAGATAATTTTCAGTACCGGAGATTCACTCCCCTTTGTTTTAAAGTGGTTTCTGGATTGAATATTAATGTGGCCAAATCTAAATGGTTCATGTTGGTGATGTGCCGAATGTGAATGCTTTGGCTTGCATTCTAGGTTGCATGTTTCGTCTTTGCCCTTGAAACTTAGGCCTTCCCCTGGGTGCTCCAAACAAGGCTAAATTTATTTGGGATATTGATGGGGACACCAAATAGTGGCCATTGATTACACGTGTTTGGACCCTAATATCCAAGGACAACCCAGCCTTAAGAGCATAGAGATAATCTTTTTTTTAGAAGTATTTCATTTCATTGAAAAGCGCAGAGAGGCTAACCCTAGTACATAGAATGTACCCAAAGATAGTCCCCACTAAAGGCCAAAAGAAGAACAAAAATCCACAAATTTAGAAAAGTTAGAACAAGAATTATTATATGTGAGTGCACGCTTTTTTAAAAAAAAAATTTCGCATTTTATTTGTTTTGTTAGTTATTTTGCAGACTGATTATGTTTTTTAATTTATTTTGGGCTTTATGTTATTTAGTGGGCAGTCGTTAGCCCAAGTATAGCTACATAGTTGGTTCTCATCCTTCAGAGACTCCAAGTAGGGTTCGGATTGGGGTTTAATCACAAGGCTATTTAAGCATAACTTTGTATTGTGGTAATTAGCTTTTGAAGAATAATATTTCGATCAACTGTTTTGTCGTCTTCTTCCTCCTGAATTTTCTTCCTTCTCTCGCTTCTTTTGCTTCTTTCTTTTTTTCTTCTTCTTGTTTTCCTCATCTTCTCTCTTCCTTCTACTTTCTCATCTATTCTAATTTTTTGTTGGTTATCCTGCATCAAATACAATTATTGAGAAAATGGAAAGAAGATTAGCGGGCCAGAAAAGGCTTTCTTTATCCAAGGGGTGGTTGTTTAACATTGATAAAGAGCACGCTTTCAAACCTGCCTACATATTTCCTTTCTATCTTGCCAATCCCTGTAGATGTTGCTAATCGAATAGAAAAATTGCAGAGTGATTTCTTGTGGGGTGGTTTGGATAACGAGTCTAAGTTCCATCTTGTTAATTGGAAGAACGTTTGTACTCTCCTTAATTTTGGAGGTTTGGGGATTAGGAGTTTGCTCACTATCAATTGGCCTCTTTTGGAAAGTGTTATGAAGGTATGTTGCAGAGAGAGAGGCTTTTCGGCAGCAGGTTATGTATAAAAAATATGGTAGTTTGTTGGGCGATTGGTGCTCTATATCTTATGGGGTGTGTGGAAACATATTTGTTTTTATAAATACTGAAATATCATTAAAAGGCGCAAAAAGCGCAACTCAAGTACACAAAAAAGAGAAAAAAAAAATATTAAGAAAATCATGAAAACCAAGGAAACAAGGATAGTCTAACGCAATTGTCCAACAGTAAAAGTATTGAAGAAGAAAGACTTTAGTTCCACCACCGTCCTCTCGCGGTCTTCAAAACTTCTATCATTTCTTTCCCACCAAAGACACTACAAAAGGCATGACGGAACCATATTCCACACTGGTACACTTTGAGGACTGGCATGTAACCCTCTCCAACAAGTAAATGGATCTACCACTTGTCTAGGCATAACCCAAGTCACCCCAACACGACCGAAAATAATATTCCATAAGGCACTAGCAACCTCAACCATAAAGAAAGAAGATGATACATAGGCTCCGCACTTCTCTTACACAATCAACACCAATTGTCCACAATGACATGCCGCTTCCTTACATTATTCATGGCGAGGATCTTTCTTAAGGTGGCCGACCAAGCAAAGAAAGCCACTTTGAAGGAGACCTTAATCCACCAAATGCTCTTCCAAAGGGAGTGCCATCATGAGGGACAAGGACGTTCTAGAACGATCTAACACCAAACAACCCTCTCTTGGAGGGGGCCTACAAAGGCTTATCTTCTCTCCATCTCAATCTAAAGGAGTACAATAAATTAAAAAATGAAGGAAAGACATCCACCTCCCAATCATGAACCGCTCTAACAAAGATTACGTTCCACTAACAAGAGCTACTAAAATGCTTCAAATGATCTGCTATGAAAGCATCCTTAATGCAAGCAATACGATATTAATCCAGGAACCAACAAAAAAAAAAAAAGAGCGTCCTTGTGGGCCTAATCTCTACTCTAAAGGTCATGCCAAAATCTAATCTTGCGTCATCTCCTACCTCAAGTATGATATGACTTGGAAACCTTTCAACCCAACCTGATACTTTTCCATGACCCCACAGATCCATGAACCTTATTGAAACACCACCCACCCACGAGTATGACTCACCAAGAAGCCTCCCTCTCATGCATATGGTGCCATAGTCACTTCCCCAAAAAAGCACGATTGAACAACAGCAAGTCCTAGACCCCCAACCCTCTCAAACATTAGAGAACAAACCTTAAACTAGCTTACCAGGTGAAATTTAAACTCTTCACCTAGCCCACCTCATAAGAAATCTTCTTGTAACTTCTCTATATGATTGGCAGCACCAACAAAGAATGGGAAAAGAGACATAAAATACATAGAAAAATTGGATAACGTGCTTTTGATCAAGGTAATCCTACCACACTTAGACAAGTACATCTTCTTCGAACCAGCCAAACAATGCTTTATCTTCTAAATAACACCATCCCAAATAGATTTAGCCTTAAATGAGGCTCCCAACGGAAGACCAAGATACTGCAAAGGCAAAAAAGAAACCATGAGCCCCAAAATAACGGCCAACCATCAACATTATTGACATTGCCCACATGTTTTGTTGGTATCAAGGTGGGTGATGGCTCTCGGACCAGGTTTTGGCACGACGTTTGGTGCGAGAATTGTTCTCTAAAGAAACCCGTTCAAAATTTATTTTGCATCGCTAGAGAGAGGGATACTCTAGTAGCTAACCATATGTTTACTCACGAGGTGCATTACATGAATTTTATTAGATTGGTGCATAATTAAGAGGCAGATTTTGTATCTTCTTTTTTCAATGCTCTGTATGTTAGGTTGGGTCAAGTATTGTTGGATTCCTTCCAAAAGATGATCTTCTAAGGTCAAAGCTTTTACAAAGTTCTCCTTCCCAATAGACTCCTCATTCCCTTGGAAGAGCACCTTGAGGTCTAAAGCTCCTTTGAGGGTGGTTTTCTTCACTTGGACATCATCTTTAGAAAAAAACCTCATTATGGATAATCTCCACAGGCGTCACATCATAGTGATGGATTGGTGTTGTATGTGTAAAAAAAGTGGGAAAAACTCCCAATCACCTCCTTCATTGTAATATTGTGAGACTTGTAGAATCTGGTTTTTGGGATGTTTGGAGTAGAACAGGCTATGCCCAAACAAGTGGTGGAGCTCCTGGAGTGTTGGAAAGGAAGGCTTAGTCAAAGTGATTTTAATATTGTATGGAATGTAATCCCTTCCTTCTTAATGTGGTGCATTTGGAAAAAAAAATGAATGCTTGAAGTTTCAATGAATGTGAGAAGACGAGTTTAGATCTACCACTTTGTTTTCTTAAATCCCTCTTCGAGTAGATCTCTGTTAACTTTCTTCTCGATGTCTCTAACTTTGTAGCTATTTTAGCTCTCTCTCCTCGTTCTTGATCTCACTGGGTGTTTTTCTCTGATATACTTTACATGCCCTTGGGCTTTTAATGAACTTGCTTTACTTATCCAAAAAAAATTCTATCTCAATCTTCCATCTCCCTTTGATTGATATTCAATTAGGAAGTGAATCATATTTATTAATGCTAAAACTGAAGCAAAAATATTTCGTTCCACTTCAATTAAAACAGGCCCACTTAGACATTTTCAACAAACTAAATCAACCCTCTCACCAACAAAAAAATCCCCACATTGTAAGACAACTAGCACAGATGTACCATGGTATCTATCTTCTAATCACAACATGCCAAGGAAAAGAATAGATACCGCAACACCAAGAAGACTGATGGAATGAAAGAAACAAAAAAATATATATATTAAACTCCGAATTGTGCATTAAGTGAACCTCGCAATGTGCCAAGGAAAAGAATTACACTGCAACTGCGGCACAACTGTGATTGAGAAAAAAACAAGACTTAACTCCCAATTGTGTAAAAAGAGAACCCTAACATCTCCAACCACATAAATCAATATCCTCAAGCATCAAAAGAGATAGCAACACAATTCTCAAGACAAGTTAAAAGATATATCCAGAATCAGATAGGCAAAAGCTTTAAATTTTAGTAGCAGGACTCAAATATTTCCTTGGCAAATTTAAGTTAATGCAGACACATGGTACCTCATCTGATATTCCGAAAGGTCTTGATCTCTTCAACACATGTTCAGAATCAGCGGTTTGATAGTCCATGGCTGGGTTATTGGTTGGAGGAGTTCTGGGGCGCTTCAAGATGGCTGCCACCATGATAAAAGATACAAAAAGGTAGAAATACATCAGTTTAGATGGAAACAAAGAAGTTACATTGAAAAGCAGCATGCAAAAGTATCCTAATGTGAAACTATTCATGCAAAAAGCCAATACCAATGTCATTCGCTTCATCATGCATACTGTGCATTCTAATTTATACCCAACCATAATAAATAGAAATGCATTTAAAAGTGTGAGCCAGTCTAGAGATAGGAAAGCGCAAGATCATTTAAAGTTAGCAAAACAGTTCCAAATGCAGCAGGTCATTAAGGCTTTGTATGTTACAACTACCTGCATTGTTAGGTGCAGCCAAACCTATGGGTCCTGCAGATGCTGAAGGGTGAGGGACAGGAGATGGATTAGCCATCCATCCAGCAAGTGATGTCGGAAGAGCAGCTGGTGTGGGCTGAAATGGCTATAAAATTATAGACCAGAGTCAAATTCAGATATTCAAACTTCAAAATAGGTTAATTGCCAACATGGCAGAATATTTTTATCTACTATTCACTTACACCATGAGCACTCAGTGGCGGGAAACCCCCCGCCTTAGGGACAGCACCCATTAAGGGGTTAGTGACAGGGGAAGGGGCCCTTGCACCATTCGGTGTTCCACAACTGTGGTCTACAAATAATGTCTTAATGTCAGGGTTAGGCCTTGGATTCTTACAAAGTTGATGCTGCCAATTTAAACTGCAATTCAACGCAAAGATGTGAGGAAATAGAAAATATATCAATCACTGAAAAGGTTGCTCTACTATTGATTTTAGATACGAAAGAGAGGCGAGAATTTCTTAGGGACCTCTGATTAATTAGTGTTCGCAGTCTCGAGTTCTTTAATGTAGGAAATTGAAGCTTATCACGAAACAGAGGGTTAGCCTCTATCAACTTTTTCAGTTCAGCAAGCATTATACCCCTCGCAGACTTAGTATCTCCATATTTAGATAGCTGCTCGTTATCTCTGCAAATTAATACAAACCCAGAGAAACCAATGAAATGATTTAACTTAACATAAAAATAAATAATTAAATAAAAAAAGCATGATCAATAGTCAGTATGAAATTCAAGAACTAGGAATATACAGAAACAAATTAATCTCAAATATGTTCTTCATACCGAAAGTTGTCCAAAGTCAATAGTTGCGTAATTTCCTTGAAGAGTTCTTCATTAAATGCCGCGAACACTTTCAAGTCCTTAACTAAAATATCCACAGCTTTAGCACGATCCCTCCTACAATTATTATTAATTTCATTTCTCAATCTTTCGGAACCAAACAAACTACCAGGTGGCACAAACAAAATGACAAGCTAAAAAAGCCATAGTTACTTAAACCCAATTCAGTAAACTGTTAACACCTACTTGTCTAAAGCTTCGAGGTACTTCTGCTTGCGAATCTCGAAGAAGATCTTCATCGAGTACCTATTATCGTCAACCTTCGTGAAGCCAGAGAGGTACTTCTCCACCTCCTCCCACTCCCCATTTGTCACCATATCCTCAAAATACCTCATGTTGAAGAAAAAACCGGACTCTTGTTCCAACCTTCACGCCCCCAATCACCAAATTAAATAACAAAACCTCACCAATTTACATGAACAACAACAACAACAAAGGAGGAAAAAATAGGGAAATTTTAGCGTACTTGTGCACAGTTTCTTTGAATTTCTCTTCGTCGAGAAACTGAAGTATGAGAAATACAAGTTCTCTGCTAAGCGAGGACATGGCTGTGTCTCTCAAAAGCTTGAATAAAAGTACAAGAAAGATCTAGAGCTTCGCAGATCGATAACAGTTCCGCATCAAAACCCTAAATTACGAACCAGACACATCCACGAACCAGAAAAGACGAGCCTTAGTCTAAAAATTAAACCACAAAAACCACAGAAAAATACAGAGAAAAAAAAATGAAAAGAGGAGGAAGAAGGGGGTACGTACCTGACAGAGATTGGTCGCGCAGATCGGAAGGCCTTTGAGCGTTTCTGGTGGTTTTCCTCGCCCTGTAGCTCTGGCTTTGGCTTTGGCTCTCTCTCTCTCTAGCTTTTCTTCGTTGTGGAGCTATTCTGGTAAGTATTTATACACAGAAAAAGGGCTAGGGATTTGGAAATGAGAGAGAGAAAAAGATAGAGAGAGAGAGAGGTGTGAAGCCAAGAAACAAAAGGGATGCGACAGATTTAAATACCGTGAGTGGGCGAACGAGATGAGATGGATCAGAATGATAAGAGCTGCAACAGCTCACTGAACTTAATAATAAAATGATAAGTACATATGGTTATACAGATCGATAAGCGAAATGAGTTATATAGGGGCAATAAATAAGCCGGGATTTGGATGCATTTTTGGATTTGCGGGCTTTTCAAAGAGCGGCTATTGTTAATTAATAATTACAGGTATTTTCACGCTTTTTAAAGCGGGAATGCTATTATGAGGTGGCCTATATTCAAGTTCACCTACTCTTCGCCTTTGTAGGGAGAGGGGGACCTTTGCTATTTAGTCACGTGTTCTATAAGGAATAATTTGTTAATTTTAGAAGAAAAAACATTGCTAATTATGGGAGCTTAAAATGAAGACATCATCTAACATTGGGTCTTACGTTGGAAAGATTAATGGCTGTGTTTGGCAAAAGGCCCGATCCATCATACCCAAAAATCAAAAAAAAATTTCTCAAAATCAACTCTAATATTCTTACTTTTTACATCACATCAATCATTTTTTTTTTTATTCAAATAAAAAATCACTACAAAACAAATTTTTTTACTTTTTTATTCATAACATTCTTATTTTTTCTCTCGTATCAATTAAATTTGTTATAGTACCATTCCACTCCCTTTTTTCATTTCATTGCCAAACACAACCAATAATCAATACAAAGTTGGTCATTTATAAAAACATTCATAAACCTTAAGTGACATACTACTTATTTCTTGGGTTAAATTGGTTAAATTATATTTTATAAGTGATTGTAATGAAACTTTAATTTGCCTAATCATTTTTTTGATACAAATTTCCTCCAAACCAATTGGTAAAAAAATTTCTCCAATCTATTTGAATAAGTGATAAGTGTCATTCAACATATTTGAGTTTCTCAAAAATTAATGTTTAGGTTCCTAGGTTAGTAAGATAGCAATAAATAACTCTTAAACTATTAAAAAAAATGTGAGAGATAACACTTGTCACCTTTTCAAGTAAGTTGAAGAAATTTTTCTCCAAACTGATTTGAAAGAAATTTGTGTCCATCTTTTTGAGGTAATAAGACAGTTGTAGTTAGTGTTTTTTCTTTATCGTTATAAATGATATTATAACCAATTTGGTAATTCAATGTTATAAACCATTAGTTTCTAATTAAAGCTAATGAATTTTCAAAATGAAAAATTGTGTGATTCTCAATACCATTTTTCATGCATGGAAATGAAATGATAATGTGTTCATGTGACACGGCCACTTTTGTTTAATGACGTGGAACTTATTGTGAAAGAAATATGTGACATGTGCATACTAGACTATAAAAATTGACCATATGACCTCATTAATTTTTAATATTATCTACCTTAGATCCAAAGATTACTGTGACCCGTACAACCATCCATGGATGGTGGTCACCACCTGTGGCATTATTAGTTGTGTAGATAACCCAGTTACGAATAAAGACAAGATTCCTTACGCCGGACTAGTTGGGCTTGTCAACCAATGGAATGGGGGCTACTAATGTGGATAAAAAATAGGACAGGGTCCAAAGCCAGCCTATGGATGAATTAAAAGTAAATGTTCATTCTCCTAAAACCCCAATAAAATCTAAAAAAAAAAGAAGACTAGAAAGCCTCAAATAAAAGCTCTCCAAGCTATGGTGCAAGACATCTCTCAAAAAAATGAATTCTCTCCACACTATTATTCTCTCTCTTATACAAAATTACTTATTTGACCGTTGAAGGCTCCCCCGTTGGCCCCAAGTCAGCGCCATTTTGGTAGTTTTTTTTAAAAAAAAAATTTGCAGAGAATCTATTGACCTGTCCAGCCGCGCAAAATCTGGTATTTTAAGAACTCAAGGAATTTGCCGACATTGTTCCTTGGAAAGTGCTTGTAGGATTGAGGGTTATCAAAAGCAATGCAAAAAAGAAAAAAAAAAAAAATAGAGAAATGTTAGGGTTCAATAAGTTTATCATATTTTCTTATAAATTCAATAGATCAACCATTAGATTTGTGAGGTCCACTATTAACTTATGTAGGGTTCATATAAGTTCACATGGTTGATTTGTAAGATGAGATTAGCTAAATATGAAAAAAATTATGGGTGAAAATGCGGGAGGTTAATAACAACCGCTAACTGCTTTTATTATAATATATAATACTAATAATAATAATAATAATAACATGATCAATTGACCATTAAATCACAAAGTTTTTTTAGAGAATTAAATCACAATTAAGTCGTATTAATATATTATCACTATAATTTATATGATTATATCACATGATCAATTGATCATTAAATCATATGGTCATATTATACATATATAATATGACATAAGTCAAAAGTATACATTTTCATACTAATACAATAATTAAGTACCTAAAAACTTAGTTCAAATGTATTTTATAAACTTATAAGTCCATAAATGCTTTTTTTTTTTTTTTAGAAGATAAGTCCATATATGTTATAAATTATAATCATACATATATGCATATTGAATAATATAAATGTATAAGATCAATATTTAATCATATAATTCAATGACAATTCAAATACTTAATTAAGTTAACCATATTATTCATATACGTATAATATCAAATTAGGTAATTGACATTTGATTAAACAATGTGTTACTTATAACTACAATGAAATATTAATGTATTATCATTATAATTTATATGATTATATCACATGATCAATTGATGATTAAATCATATGATTATATAATAACAAATTATACATATATAATATGACATAAGTCATAAGCATACAAATTCATACTAATACAATAATTAAGCACCTAGAGACTTAGTTCCAATGTATGTTATAAACTTATAAGTCCATATATGTTATAAACTATAATTATACATATAACCACAATTGAAGTATTAATGTATTATTATTATTATAATAATAATATCTTTTCTTTTTTTTTCTATTAGTATAACTTGTATTCTTAACAAGTTATGATTTACACTTAAGGAATTTTTTTTTTTTTTTTTTTTAAAGTACGAGTAGATGTAAATTAATGTAAATTTGGAGCCAAATATTTTAGATTTTTCAATATGGGCTTCTAGGCCCAACTTTGAAAAAAACGGTTATAGTAGGCGGTTATATGTTTACTAACCGCTAACCGTCGGCTAATTGCTATCCGCTAACTACCTAGCGGATGCGGTTAGTAAAATTTAGTAATCGCCTAGGCAGTTACAGTTAGCGGTTATTATAACCGCCTTTTCACCCCTAAAAAAAATATTAACTCCTAACATTTCTAAAAAAAAATAAAATGGTGATATGGGCATGTTGATGGTCAGATCATGGTGATGCAATATGCAATAAGGACTGCGCGAGATGATGTGCGTGATGATGATCACAAAGCTTAGTTCTAGAACTTGGAATAGGGTTTGTGCAAGATAGCAGAACAACTCAATGCATAAGATATGAGGTTTGTGAATGATTGAGGTAGTTGATGGTGGCGATAAGACTAGCTAGGCAAGCAGTAATATAGATTGCAACGGAATAAGCAATGAAAATTGTGTCTTTTCAGGCTCATATCTTAATTTTATGGCTAAATAAGCTCATTTTAATTCGTAAAAATATGGTTAAATCTAGGTTTTAAGACCAATTACACACCATGTGACACTTATTAACTGTTAATGGGGGCACATATATATAAGCCTGAAAATGATGCTTAGCCCTTATTAAAATTAGTTTGGCCTTTCATTAAGGTTTTGTTTTAGATCCCTTACGAACATTCCCAGCAGCTTCCTCGTTATTTTCCTTACATTTAAGGATGAAAACTACTTTTTGCTTTCCTATGTCAAAATACACTCCAATAGCTTCCCTTAATCATTTCCAATATCATTAAAATATTTGTTTTTTTAATTATATTATATATATATATATATATATATATATATATATGAGATGAGAGATGAGAGATGAGAGAGAATTGTGAGACATGAGAGGAGAGAAAAAAGAAGAGAGAGAATCATTTTTTATTATTATTTTAATAATCATAAGGATTGCAATAGTGGAACCTAAAACTTAAGATTCATTTAGAGAGTCTGCTGTGGGATATTTTTTGCTATTTTTTGGACATATTCTCTAAACTTAGGAACAGATTCCTTATAAGGAAGTTTGCTGAAAATGCTCTGAGAATCTTGACTCCTTCGGTGTGTTACCACTAACTTTTCAAACTTGCATCACCCACATGGAGCCGAGAGAGAGATAAAACCTTCTTTTTCGTCGTTACTTAAAACAACTTTTGTTTAGTTCAATTGGCATAGCATGAGATCAAGTTTTCTTTTCTTCATGTTTTTCACTTCAGAAAAGGGTCCATTGGATTATTGGATAGTCCTTCTTTTCTTTGGTTTAACTTTATTTATTTATTATTATTTTTTTGAATGCTAATCATTCTATAGGCATGAATTTTTTTTTTTTTTGGGTAAGTATAATAATATGAGCAACAAGTGAAGTGTAAGCTCAACTCGAGCCTATTTTTGTGCTAGTGTGCGGTGTGGAAAAATAATTGTATTGACATAGTTTTATGGATGGTGAACACTAGAAGTAATAACCTGCAAAACAAAATGATGTAAGCAGAAGAGTTTGTCGATATGAGCCAAAATAGGATAGCTCTGATGTGTAAGTCATCGAAGTATTCATATAAGAGAGAAATAGTAAGAAACGTAATAAATAGAGTTTTTACGTAGGTAGAAGTCCCTCATACCCGGAGCTCCTCTTATATAGTCTTTGGGCTCATCAATTAAACTTGTCTTTGACCTAAGAATTATAATTACAATTGACTCCCATATATCCAACATACATCACGATTTCTTGTGATACGGGTCTCGAGTGTAAATACAGGTTGATTCTAATTTGTTTTACAAGTGAAGTAGATTCCTTGCTTTGCACTTGGTTTCATATTTAGGGTGCGTTTGGGAGTGCGCTTTTAAAAAAATAATCTGCGATTTTAAACCAAATCGCAACTTTAGGGTGTTTGGGATTGCGATTTTAAAAACGCAAATTTTAAAATCGCAAAAAAATATGCGATTTCCATAAGCTGATTAGAGAGTGCTTATTTGAAAAAGTGCGAATTTAAAACAAAATCACGATTTCTATTAAAAAGATATTTGGCGCAATAATTATCTTTTTTAGAACGGGAATGAAAAAAATACCAAGAATACCCATCTAAAATATATTAAAACCCTTCTTTCTCTTTTTTTTTTTTCATCCTCTCAGTTTTGTTCATCCTTATTGGTAATTTAGTCATGAAACCGCAATTATATGCTAATGTTATCCAAACACTCAATTGATAAAAAAAATACTTTTTAGTATGTTTTACCAAACGCCTGTGCGATTTTAAAAAGTAGTGATTTTAAAAACGCAATTTTTAAAAACGTAATTTTTAAAATCGCACTTATTGAAATCGCACTCCCAAACGGGCCCTTAGTATTTCAGGCCTGCTGGTGGGCTTCATCGAATATGATTAGCCTCTTTTGGGCTTTTTTCAGAGTCAGCCTCTTGGACATTCTCTTTTGTAGGCCCAAGACCCAATAAATTGAACATTTTCTATGAAGTGAGAAAGTTAAAGTTTGAGCTAGAGGTGGCAATTCATGTTCATAGGTAGGGTTCATGCTGTGCCGAGTTATAGGTATACGACTGTATGGGTCAACTCAATCTATTTAATTAAATGAGTCAATCCCCCTGACACAACCCATTTAAATAACAATGACCCAACCCGACCCATATAACCCGTTTAATAAACATATGGTACTAGATTGACTCGAAGACAACCAATTTCAACCCATTTAAATTGACTCAAATACTTGGTATGAACTAACACACACAATTTCATGTCTTATAAGCATACATTATATTCATTATACATTTTCACAATTAGATTCATGACAATCAATTTAATAATCAATGTCTAATTCTCCTTAATCATAATTAATAAAAATAACACACCTTATAAGCACAATATCCAATCAAATTAATATTACATTTCAATAAAAGTTCCATTACATAAACAAACACATAACAATAAAGAAAATAAGATTACATTCCAAAAAATAACATGATAAATCCTCCTCACTAAGCATCAACTTTAACTATTAATAGAATGAGAAGTAGATTGAGTTGAAATATAATTTAAATTTATACTAGTTATACAGGTCAATTGTTGGTTAAATAAGTTGACCTGAGATTGATCCATTTATTAATCATGTCTTATCGGATCGATCCTAAATTTTATTACATTAAACTCTAACCTACTAAGTTTGTATCGAGTTTATGTTGGGGAGTCAAATCGAAAATTGTATCCCTAGTTAAAGTGAAATATGGCCTATGATGTTACCCTTTGACTTACATCATTAGCTATTCGGCAGTGTCTTATTAACACTTCTAAAAGTGATAATAATAATAATTTTAAAAAAAAAAAGAAAAAAAAGAACTAAGAAATTGTAGAATACCTATTCAATAACCATAATCCTCTAAAATAATTTGTCCAATTTTTAGGAAATTTGGTCCACCTACTCGGGGCACCTGGCTGGGTCCGATACCCCTTTCTCATTTCATGTCTGAATTCCCAAAAAATTTCAAGGAACTTTATCTGCTATTCATCTAATCCTATTAAATATGAAGTTCAAAGAATTATGATTACGAAAATAATACTTTGTTCATGATGATTATATTTCTTTTTTAATACTAACTCAATTTTTTTTTTCTTTTAAATAAAAATTCATACTCACTTCTAGCATAACATAAAAAGAATACTTAACAAAAGCCATTGTATTTAATTTTTTTTTTAATTAATAATCATTTCATTTCAACCCATTTTATTTCATTTAAATGGATAGAGTAGTGAGAAAGGTGGAAGAGGGGAACATTTAGAATATTAACACGAGAAAAATATTATTCTCACTCTCACACTCCCTAATACACGTTATGTAATGTGTATTTAAAAGAGTGAAAATGAGAGTGTGTATATTGGCCCCCTCTCCAAATAATCTAAACTCAATTGGGCTAATTGTTAACCAAACAATTTGTCTTTTTGACATGCCTATAGTGTTTTTTCCATATTTTTTTTCTCATGAAATATACACTCGATACAACCTCTAAACACCAAAAACATTCATAATTACATGAGTTTTAAAAATTTAGGATCCAAATTTGAGTTGAGTCAGCTGCCAAAGAAGGTAGTTTTACCATATTAGAGCCTTAAACAATTTTTTTTAATAATAAAAAAATTTATTTTATAATTATTAATTAGGGGCCTTAAGCGCTCGCCTAAGTTGCTTAAGAGTGCGTTTGAGATTGCGATTTCATAAGAATAATTTGTGTTTTTAAAAAATATCTCAAAACATAAGGCGTTTGGTATTACGATTTAAAAATGATTTAATTTAAAATAAGAAAAAATTTGCGATTTTTATAAGCAAACTAAATGGTGCTTATTTGAAAAAGTGCGAATTTAAACCAAAATCACGATTTTGCATAAAAAACATTTGATAAAAAAATATTTTTTAACATGTTTTACCAAACATAATTTTTAAAATGTACTTTTTTATTTTATTTTAAAAAGTAGCTACTTTAAAAATGTAATTTTTTAAAATTACAATTTTTAAAATTGCACTTATTAAAACTGTAATCCCAAATAGACTTAACAAAAGCCACGGTCAAGTCTAGAATGGTCAAATAAATGTGAGGGCATAGTTTCATTTGTTAATGCTTTCTAAAGAGTGTCCTTTATATTTTATTTAAAAAAATATTTTAGTGTGCCATAAAGTTAAATCAATTTGAAATATTTTTGCTAGTGTTTTATATTTTTAAGTGAATTGTTAATATTTTTTTTTTTTAAAAAAAAAACAAATAAAAAAACGAAAAGAAAGAGAATGATTTTAACAATCCAACTAAACTTTTCAAAGTCGCTTTTGATGACAATTGACTACGACTTTTACGTAAATAGCGAGTACAACTGATCGTGTAGTTGAGCGAGTGGGACGACTTGCTCCGGCAATGCTTTAGCCTTTCGTACAGGCGTGTGACGACAGGCGTCAGTGGAATTGGATAAAGTGCGAAATATGAACCCACAGGAAAAAAAAGTCGTACTGTAATATATCGATAACTTATCGTCTCGTATATCGTTCGCTGCTTATTACTCGTCAAAGTCATTTTGGCGTAAAACCAACTGTCTATTTTCGGTGACGCAAGACATTTTAAACGGTTTGAAATTCTAATCAGATGATTTTGTAATTATCTAGCGGGTAGCGATCACATGCGAAGAGCTTCATCATTAACTTCCTACACTCTCAAAGCAGCAAATAGGAGCGTCTTTTTGCTCCGGATCCTGATCCCTTTGCTCCAAGTTTTTGTTTGACTTGCAAGATTCGAGTATGTGTATGTGGCTTTATTGTGTGTCACGTGGCACTTATTTTGACATGTCCAGATAAAAGAGGGAAAAAAATTTGAATTAGTGACATTCGTTTAATTAGGCATGGTCCTAGCCAATTGAGCTGTTGTATGTCACGTGGCACTTATTTTGACATGTCCAGATAAAATAGGGAAGAAGATTCGAACTAGTGACATCCGTTTCATTAGGCATGGTCCTAGCCGATTAAACTACCTCTTATAAACATATATATGTTTTCAAGAGGTAGATGTTGGAAACAAATATATATATATATATATTTTGGTTTAGCGTAGATGTTAGGAAAAAATATTATAATTTTTTAACCGTTTAGATTTAATTTTAAATTCTTTAATAAAGTTAGATTATTAGAAAAATAGAATTATTCTTCCTATAATATAATTAGTTACATTAGGCAAGTTGGAAGATCCAAGACAAGAACTTTTTTAAGAAAAAATATGGAATAGGCTAAATGGGTGGAAAGAAAAATTTATGTCACGGGATAGTTAAGATGTTTCTATGAATGGCTTGTGACAATTTTTCTTCTTGCTAAAGAAAATCTTTACAAAAGGAGAATAGTTCAGAATCCATTATGTCACATATATAGTTTGAAAGCGAAGACCGTTGGTCATATTTTATGGAATTGTTCATCATCAACAAATGTTTAGGCTAAATAATAAATGTAATAGAAAGATTCAAAAATGCTCTGGCGGGGGAAGAGGACTTTTTGAAAATCCTTAAGCAACTCATGGAAACATTAGACGATGGAGATCTAGAATTGGTATTCTTTTTCTCCAAAGAAATACAGTGGTCCATGGAGGTGAATTGCTGCATCCGTCTCATTTCGTCAGAAGTGCAAAAGAAGCTATGACATGACTGAAGGAGATGTTTTGAAAATAGTTAATGCCTCGTGGAAAGATGAGTCTTGTTAATTAGAGCCGATGGTGGAGACATGATTTTATTTGACATGGGGCAAGATTAAAAAATAGGGTTCATATAAACAAATCTTGGTAGTAAATTCAAAAATAAATCCATATAAAACTTTGATTACATCTCCGATATTTTTTAAGAAAGAGAACAACCATTTGCAGTAAAATCAACCTATTAATGGAGATTGTGTGAAAATGAAAAATTGAGAGAAAAAAATTACTTTTTGGTAAGAGACAATAGATTGATAATTGAAAAAACATTGCCTGGTAAGGATAAAGAAAAAATAAATAATTTTTTATAGTGGTATATGCCTAATTGGGGACTGCAATCGCAATTTACTTTGAACAACTTAGAGTACCTTTTACATTCTCACATAAAGTAGACTAGGCAAGTTTTCTTTTACTTTTGTATAAAACTCACGTCAGCATCAGCATCAAGAGTGTAGGCAAGTTTTCTTTTACTTTTGTATAAAAAGTAAGGGTTAATAACCTTTTTAAGTAGGTTTTCACTTTTTTTTTTTTTTTTTTTGTTCTCATTTAAGTTTTAATTTTTTTTTAATTAATTTTATAATTTTTGTTAGGCAACGTGGCATGTCTTTGTTATAACACATGTCAGTCCGTTAGTTTAATTTACGGAATAGTGAGAGTATTAAATCGATTTTTACCCATAAATTAGATATCATTTATAATACAAATTAAAATTTAAGTGAAAAAAAAGAAAAAAAAAAAAGAAGTGAAAACCTATGCACTAAAAAAATTATTAACCCTAAAAGTAATTTTAAAACTAGCTTGGTTTTGTATAGCTAGAGGCCTAGGGCATTTAAGTGTATGATGTCAGCAGTCACATGGGGCAATTTTTTTCCAATGGTGGGCAAGACATTTTATATGTATTGTGTACTAAAAATTTTGAGCACGTGAGGGGTTCATTTATCCTCTTTCGGCCCCTCCCTATATTCTGCGATGGAGTAAGCATGGAAAATTGATTGAAGATGCAAAATTTATTTTTAAAAGTTTCACGGAGTGTGCGGCATATAAAAAGGAAAGCAAATGAAACTGAACACAGATTAACAAATGAGGCTATTTATCAATCTTCGAAACAAGTTTGGATGATGAATTTTCCTGTTTTCATTCATGACATTACAATTGTTGAGCAAATTGTTTCTTTTCTATTTTATAATCATATCTACAATATTTCTCTAAAAAAAGTGTGGATTATTGACTGCTATATTTTAATATTGTAGACAATATCATTGAATAATTCTATTCATCACGCCTCTATTGCTCCAAAGCCTATATAATATGGTCATCCCAACTAGCATTAATACTCAATATCATCGCATGGATGGAAGTTTGCTAGTTATTGGCTTGCGAATGTTTCATGCTAGTATTACATCAAAATCGAGATTTAATGCGGACAACTTATTAAAATACATTACATGCATTCCATGTTGTCGTAAAATGTTTATGTAAGTACCATATATTATGATGGATTGGGATACTATGGAATCAAGTTGTCTAAATAATAAAGAAATTTGAACAACTTAAGAGAGGATTGCATGGCTAATTTGTCTCAAAGAAGTTGCAGAAATTCCATGTTGTCATAAAATGTTAATGTAAGTACCATATATTATGTTGGATTGGAATACTATGGTATCAAGTTGTTCAAATAATACAAAAATTTGAACAACTTAAGAGAGAAAGTTGCCTGGATAACTTGTCTCGAAGAAGTGAATCTTGCATCTTTAAGCTGGTCGAGCAAGTGAGTTTTGCATCCCTTTTTCTTAAATTGCCCAAATTTGTATCCTTATCATATCATGAGTATCTTATATAACTTTTTGCACATATCTTGCAACACATTCTAGGCACAAATCCTTAATTGGTATTTGGACGCATTGTTAGAGAGTGGAAATTTATTTATTTATTTTTCTTAATTTATAGGAGTATTTTTGTCTTATTGATAAAAATTTATGGTTATTTTTATATTTTTGCTAACATTTAGAGAAACATTGACAATTTTTTAATAATTTAAAAATGACCTAAAAGTTTGAGAGAAACATTATGAGATGGCCGGCCGGTCTGGGGTGGCCGAAGCCACCTATGACCATTGGGGGTGGTTCGGTCACCCCCAAGGGCCAACGAATTTTTTATTTTTTATTTTTTTTTTGAGTTTGGGCCTTGGGGGTGGTGGCCAGACCACCCCCAATGCATGGCCCTTAGGTTTTTTTAAAATATTTTTTTAATGTTTAATTATTTTTAAAATATAAATAATATTTTATTATTATTTATATTAATGGGACACATATTTCAGTCTAAAATGGACCGAAGGGAATTCTATTCCTTCCCCGTTGCCAAAATTCAAAATGGAATTTATTCCTTACGCAATTGCCTTATCATATACGTTAACCGGCGGCTCATTTCTCTTAATTTATTTAATTAATTGGACGGCGGTTTTTAATCTACTAGTAATTATTGCATTACCCACTTCGCTGCTGTCTTAATTAGAAGCTTCCTGTTTGTTTTCGGAATGAATTCGATTACCCCACCTTCCCATAATATTATTAGTCATTGACTTTTCTTTATTATCAACTAATTATATAATATTACAAAATTCTGCACTTTAGCACCCAAGCCAAGAGAGATAATTCTCTCTTTCCAATGGGTCCCTTGCTCAAAGAAAAAAAAGGCACTAAACTTGTTAGATGCAATTTCAATTATGTCACTTTCAATGCCTCAATGGAGTTTTCTCCGCTGTTAAGGTCGGACATACAAATTTATAGCATGTTTGGAATTGTATAGATAAATATAATTTTTTAAAAATTAAAAGAGTTTTTAGAAGAAAACCTTTTTTTTTTTAGTTTCTCTTGAAAGTACGTCCCAATTCTTTTTATAGTATGTTTGAAATTGCGTTAAAGAGTTTAAAAAACGAGCATGTTTAGTAAAAAATTGTAAAAGTAATTTTTTGACTTTTTTATTCTAAAACTGGTTAAAACAAACTTATATATATATACAAAAAAATCTTAAAAATGAAGTTTTTACTAATTTTTTTTTTTGGCTTTAAAAACTATAGTTATCGACTGAATCTTAAACATGCTCTATAGTTTTTTTTATCAAATATACTCGTTTATTTATTTATTTATTTTTATTTTGCACAACTTTTTAGATACTATATATATATATATTTTCTGTCGAACCTACACCCATAACCAGAATTCCTGTCGAACCTACGCCCATAACAAACTTCAAACACTAAATTCGACGACATCCTACAAAGTGAATGAATAAAATATATGATGAGCGTCTTTACATATATAGAAAGATAATTATATAAATGATGAGCGGCTTTACTTCCAAGTATTCCTTTTACTTTATATTGTTCACATAAGATAGAACAACACAAAGGAGTAAGACAGTACAGCACAAAGGATAATTTTGTCAATTTTCTTGATTTATATTGGCTAACTTTTAGAGTTTTCTAAGATTGAAAGCATTTACAACTAAATATATTGTATATTTGAGAGTTTAGGTACAACATTTTCTTAGAAGATTGGTAGAAGTGGGCAACATTTTAATTTTTTAATACATATTTTACAAATGGGAAATATGAAAGTCTTATTTCAATTGTTATATATATATATATATAATATGGGAGTTTTTGTGTCAAATTCTTAGACTCTCCTGTCTAAAACTCTTAGAGACGATAAAAGATCTAATGGTAGAGATGCAATTGCTTTTTTTGGTTAACAAAAGAAATTCCTATACAGTTTAATTTGAAACTCAAAGAAAACAAAAAAGGCAAAAGAAAATCACAAAATTTGTTCCCCAAACCCATAATTCAGTTAAGCTTTCTTTACCTCAAATCTGTGTTTTTATTTCTTATCTTCATCTTCTTTGCTCACCTCCTCCCTTAATCACCATCACGTGGGCAGTAGTAGTTCATCCCAGATTTGAAATTTCACTTTGGAGTTACAGGTGCATGTTATGTGTGTGTTTTGCAATTGAAGTTTAAAGAACTTTTCTTGAAAATTTTTATAAAGAGATGAAACTGTAAATGAGAAAATATGGATAGTTCTTTGGGTCTGGACAATCCTTATTCAAACAAGTTACAATGAAACTGCAAAGATAAATTAAAATACAAATGAAAAAAAAAAAAAACACAAAACCAGCAGACAACAGCATCAGTGAAGGCGAAACAACAATCGCGCGTGTGGAGCACGTGCAAGAGAGTGAAGCTCCCACGTTAGCGGCGTGTAGGCCACGCACTGGCGCGTGGTGGTAGTGTTGTGATGAGGAGGGCGGCGACAAGTGGCGGAGAGGCTGGAGGAGGTAGAAAAGAGGCGTGTTGTTGGCTTGGCAAGCCCGAAAGGAATAGATCTAGCTAAGATCATACTGGATCTAAAACCCCCAAGGCGACCAGAACAAAGGAAAAGGCATGACCGGATGAGGCAACGAGTCGACCAAGTGGAGGGGGTGGTGTGGCTGCTGCTGAAACCGGTGATGGAGACCAAAAAACCAGAAAAAACAAGTGCATAAATGCAAAAGAATGGGGGAGGGGGATGAGGGAGCCATCCCTCATTTCTAAAGGAACTCCCGAAGAGGAAAAGCTAGAGAGAGGTCAAAGGTGTAGGTACTCTAGTTTAAAATTAATGTAACTTTTAAAAACACAATTAGATCAAGTAGAGGCCTTAGACACAAAATTCTCTAAGGTTAACAAATTGGCAGTGTTATATGAAATAAAAAATTCGAAACCTAAACCTAATTAATTCAGCGTCTCAAAATTGTTTGTCCCCCCAAATCTCCTCCCTCTCCTTGTGCCTTCTCTTCGCGGATACTGACATCAACGATTCTTCAAATAGATTATGGATGCTCTTACCAGCCTTGTTAAGTCTGGCACTAGGCTTTTAAGGCGCCGAAACTGAACAACCCTAAAAGACATGTCATAAGTATAACGAAAGGACATTGTTAAATGATTTAATGCTCCCATTTACATATTCATGTATTTATCCCATGGTATTAAAAGAGAGATTACTTCTTCTTTTTAACGCATTTCGTATCTGCCAAGTTTTAACACATCATTTTCACTACTTCTAAAACGAACCACAAGAATCGTTGTTTCTTTTTCTTTGAAATCGATTACCAATTTGGTAGCAGCCAAATATATTATATATGTACAAGTACAAGTGTACAACCCACACAAACCATACAGATAGGGGTGGAACCAAAAAAAATTTGCCTACTGTTTGGTTTTTGGAGAGGCCTGGATCCTTTTTGCGGTTCCATTGCTTACGGTTTGTTTTCATTACCATCTTTGTATTTATAAAAGTAGATGTTTGTTGAATATTTTCAGCTTGCTTATTTCATTGTTATGATTGGGTATATATACAAAGTATTTGCAGTTACAAATTAGGCAAGGGAATACACAATGAAAGAGAGTTTTCTTTTCTAGAATGATTTGCTTGATTTGATTTTGGTTTCCTTGTGTGTTGTAGCCGTTGCTTGATTGGTGGCTGTCCTGTGGGTTGCCTTGTGTGCTGTAGCCGTTGGTTGAAGTGTGGCTGGCGTGTGGGATTTGTTTCCATATGAGCTTGGTTCTCCATTACGCCCCCTCAAGCGAGACAAGTGGCATACTATGTTGAGCTTGGTGCGCATGAGGGAAAAAGGAGAGGATGCAGTGGGTTTAGTAAAGATGTCGGCTAAGTTATCTTTGCTTGAGATGAAGCGTACTGCTAGTGTTTTAGCTGCAACTTTATCACGAACAAAATGAAAGTCAATTTCAATATGCTTGGTGCGAGCATGAAATGCAGGATTGGCAGAGAGGTATGTGGCACCAATGTTGTCACACCAAAGGGTTGGGGGTGAAGGGAGAAAGATACCAAGGTCGCGGAGCAGAGATTGAAGCCAAAGAAGTTCAGTTGCAGTGGTAGCAAGGGTGCGATATTCAGATTCAGTGCTGGAGCGGGCAACTGTGCGTTGTTTGCGAGAGGACCAAGAAATAAGGTTAGGGCCAAGAAAGATACAAAAACCGCCGGTGGATTTGCGATCATCGGGGCAACCGGCCCAGTCGGCGTCCGAATACGCTTGGAGGGTGCGAGATGGAGAGCGACGAAGGAGCAAGCCATAGGAGATGGTGGATTTAAGATACCGTAGGATGCGTTTGAGAGCCTGCAGGTGAAGGGAGGTTGGCCGATGCATGAATTGAGAAACTTTGTTAACGGCAAAAGATATGTCGGGTCGAGTTAGGGACAAATACTGGAGGGCACCGACAAGGCTGCGATAGGGAGATGGATCAATGAGTGTATCTCCGGATAGTAGGGTGAGGGTGTGTGCTGTAGACATAGGAGTCTTGACAGGCTTGGCCTCGGACATGTTGCTCTTGCGGAGAAGGTCAAGGATGTAGCGTTGTTGAGATAAAATAATTCCATCGGAGGTGGAGATAGCTTCCATGCCAAGAAAGTAGTGGAGAGGTCCAAGGTCCTTGATAGCAAAATCATTTCGAAGGGACTGCAGGAGTGAGTCTGTCCCTTGAGGAAGGGAGCTGGTGATGAGGATGTCATCCACATAGATGAGGACATAAGTGATCTCCAGAGGGGTGCGACGGATGAATAGGGAAGAGTCGGAGTAGGAGCCAACGAATCCAAGCTCCAAAAGACGATCGCTGAGACGGGAGTACCAAGCACGAGGGGCTTGTTTTAAGCCGTAGAGTGCTTTGTGGAGCTTGCAGACATGATGAGGAAACTGAGGGTGGATGAAGCCAGGAGGTTGAGCCATGTACACATCCTCGGAGAGCCAGCCATGTAAGAAGGCATTGTGAACATCAATTTGACGGATGGGCCAGCCAGCAGATATGGCAAGGGAGAGGACCAGGCGAATGGTGGTGGGTTTGACAATTGGACTGTAGGTCTCGCCAAAGTCAATGCCTGGTTGTTGGTGAAAACCCTTGGCAACTAAGCGTGCTTTGTGACGATCAATAGAGCCATCAGCTTTGCGTTTGAGACGGAAAACCCACTTGCAACCAACAACATTCATTTTGGAAGTTTGAGGAACGAGAGTCCAAGTGCCGTTGCTGAGGAGGGCATCAAACTCAATATTCATGGCGTCACGCCAGGCTGGGTGCTTGGAGGCAGTAGTGTAGGAGGTAGGTTCAATGTCATCTGAGCTAGTGGTGGCAGTGAGAGCTTTAGGGAGCGGGTAGCGGATGAGGCCGTCGGGAAGAGTCTTCGGTTTGAAGATGTTGTTCTTCGAGCGAGTCTGCATACGATGTTGAGGGGGAGGCAACACAGGCGGGGCATCCGAATGATCGGGTAAAACCTGCAAGGGAGAAGAAGTAATGTTAGTAGGATTCGATGTTGGAGGAGTGGGAGGGGTAGGCGGGATGACAGGGAATGAGGTTGGATCTTCGCGATTTGGAGAGAGTGGGTGACATGTGGGGATGGGGGTGTCGGAAAGGAGGGGAGGATAGATAGTGGTGTGAGAGGGAGGAGAAGAAGTGTGTGGGGGAGGGGAGATGGAAGTGAAGGGAAAAGATGATTCGTCAAAGATAACGTTGCGAGAAATATAAATGCGTCCAGTCGGTGGGTGTAGGCATTGGTAGCCACGATGAGAGGGACTATAGCCGATAAAGATGCATGTGTCGGAGCGAAAGTCAAGTTTATGCTTGTTATAGGGCCGAAGATGAGGCCAACAAGCACAACCGAACACTCGCATAAAGTTGTAGTTAGGCCGAAGGTTGAACAATTTTTGAAAGGGAGATGTATTGTTAAGGACGGGTGTAGGGAGTCGATTAATAAGGTAACATGCTGTTTGAAAAGCTTCAGCCCAATAATTAAGTGGAGCGGAGCAATGGGCCAAGAGTGTGAGGCCCATTTCTACAATATGTCGGTGTTTACGTTCCACAGACCCATTTTGTTGGTGAGTATGTGGGCACGTAATCCGATGGTGAATGCCATGAGAGGCAAAGAGGTGACGTAATTTTTGAAATTCACCACCACCATCCGTTTGGATGGATTTGATTTTACGATCAAAAAGGCGTTCGACATAAGCCTGAAATTTGGGAAAAATAGAGAAAACATCAGATTTGCATGTAATTGGGTAAAACCAAGTAAATTTACTAAAGTGATCAACAAATATCACATAATAGCGTGCACCATTATTGGATAAAAGAGGGGAAGGTCCCCAAACATCGGAAAACACTAATTCAAGTGGGACACTTGATTTATTTTCAGATAGAGAAAATGGAAGCTGATGACTTTTGCCGCGCTGACAGGCAGGGCAAACAATGGGCTTCTTATTGGATGTAGCGGAAAGATTAAAAGTGGAGACGACATGGCGGACTATGCGATCGGCAGGATGTCCAAGGCGGGCGTGCCAGTTCACAAAGGTGGTACGTTCACTAAGAAAGACGCGTGGTGGTGCAGCTGAAGGAGAGAACCAATGATATAAGCCATTTCTACTCTGACCGTGATGTAGTACTTTCCCGGACATGCGATCCTTAACAAAAAAATAAGAAGGGTGAAATTCCATAGAAACATTATTATCAGCAGTAAATTTTTGTACTGAAAGTAAATTCTTAGTAATTTTAGGAACATGCAAAACATGACGTAAAATAAATTGAGGAGAGAGTTTAGAAATGCCAGTGTTTTTGATGGCCAAACGGGTACCATTGCCCACTTGGATCTCATCGGGTCCATCATATGTTTCCGAGTGAAGGCTCAGGTTGTTGAGATCGGAGGTGACATGGTGGGTGGCACCAGTGTCCGGATACCAATTTAGGTCCCTATAGGAGGATGATGCAGCTGTGTATGCTATCAAATTTGGGCCAGTAGCCTGGTAGGCTTGATCAAAACGGTGGTAGCAATTTAGGGCGGAATGGCCCAATTTTCCACAAACTTGGCATGTGGGTCTAGAGCCCACATGCGGGCTGGATCTGGGAGGGCCCATGGAGGGATGATAATGTGAGGAGTGACCCATTCCTCCCTGACTTCTAGAAGCCGAAGCTTGGAGCTGATGTGCACGCCCCCTTGAACGGAACCCTTGGCCGGAGGAGCGTGGGAAACGTCTGTGATGGTCACGGCCACGGTGAGGATTGGAGTTCCGAGCGGCGATGTTGGCTGTTGGGAACAGGGGGTCAATTTGATGGTGCTGAGCAAGGCGAGCTTCATGGGCAAGAAGATGCCCAAACAAAGTATCCATGGAAAGGGGCTCTACACGCGTGGTGACTGAGGTCACAAAGGGGTCGTATTCAGGACCCAGACCACCGAGCAAAGAGGCTGTGAATTCAGAGTCACTGACTGGATGGCCGGCCGCGGCAAGAGTTGCGACAATTTGTTTGATTTTATAGAAATGGTCGGAAACACTCAGGTTTCCCTTCTTAGCCGTCGTGAGTTGAAGTCGAAGGTTCAACGTGCGGGCTTGTGACTCGGATGTAAATGTCTGATCAAGCGTCTTCCATAATTCTTGGGCAGTTTTGCAACCAAGGACTTGAGGCAGCATGTCATCAGATATGGATGACATGAGCATACTGAGGATCAATTGATCTTGGCGAAGCCACCATGGATCGGTGGAGACAGTGGGTGTGCCGTTTGGAGAGGTGGGGGTGTGTGGGCTTGGTGGGGTTTTGGTGCCATCAAGGAAGCCATATAGGTCGTGACCTTTGAGGAAGGGCTCTACAAGACCACGCCAGGTCATATAATTTCCTTTGTTGAGTTTGGTAATGGATTGGGCAAA
Source organism: Corylus avellana (assembly GCF_901000735.1). Classification (NCBI taxonomy): domain Eukaryota; kingdom Viridiplantae; phylum Streptophyta; class Magnoliopsida; order Fagales; family Betulaceae; genus Corylus; species Corylus avellana. Next base: position 16,142,387 of record NC_081551.1, on the reverse strand, counting down.
GCTTGAGAGTTGGGTGATGGCAATGGGTTGCTGTGTTTGGGTAATATTGGTTGTGGTTGAATTTGGGGTGAGATCGGTCGTGGTTGGGTTAGCTGTGCTGGATGAGGAGGCCATTTCGAAGTTGCTGCAAGGTGTTTGAGAAAAGGTTTCAATGAAAAAAAAATGGATCGGCAGCAAGAACGACGTGGGTCGCTTGTTTATGGCTCTGATACCATATAAAAGTAGATGTTTGTTGAATATTTTCAGCTTGCTTATTTCATTGTTATGATTGGGTATATATACAAAGTATTTGCAGTTACAAATTAGGCAAGGGAATACACAATGAAAGAGAGTTTTCTTTTCTAGAATGATTTGCTTGATTTGATTTTGGTTTCCTTGTGTGTTGTAGCCGTTGCTTGATTGGTGGCTGTCCTGTGGGTTGCCTTGTGTGCTGTAGCCGTTGGTTGAAGTGTGGCTGGCGTGTGGGATTTGTTTCCATATGAGCTTGGTTCTCCATTAGTATTGCCTTTTTCGTTTGGGTTATATTGATGGGGAACCCACCCCGTTTCATTTGTGTTTGTCCCTATAACCATTGTCCCATTATTGAATAAAAAAAAAAAAAGAAAAAAGAAGAATCAAAATCAAAATCAAAATCCAATCAATACAATATTCTTACCGGCCATGGAGGAGATAGTGGTATGCAAAAGCAAACCAGGTATCAATACTGTACATGGCAAAATTCTTGCAGTTAATTCAATCCATATATATAATATATATAGATCTACGAATTTCTAATGGTAATTAATGTTATATACAAATGAGGCTGTAAAATTTCAGCGAGAAAAATTGTAAAATATGAACTTGCGACAAGAAACAGGTAATCTCTTGAAATGACGAATCCTTCCAACAACCTTCCAAGTTCCAATGTATAAAAATGACGAATCCTACTAAATCAAAAGGCCTAAGCCCATATAGCCTCGGCCCATACAAATGATATCCTTCATTTTCCATTTTTTTTTTTTTTTTTTTTTCAGATTGGCAAGTAACTAACACACTCCATGGGTCCAAGTCCAATGACCTCACCCACCCTACAATAAGGTACGTACCATCAGTATCAAGAACTCAACATACTTAATTGTGTACAACCAAACCACATTCATGCACACACATCTTTACACCTCGATGGGTAGACTTTGGCCAACTCGATCGATCGTGTTTCTAGACCAAAACTATCGTCATGCGAACTTAATTAATTGCACACTGGGCCGGCCGGGGCTTTCAGAATTTACGGTGTTGCCAATGATGGTTCAAACAAGGTAGCCTTGTATCAGTGACAGTGAGTAAACAGTCTTCCTCCAACAAAACAAAGTACCAATTCCCCTCGAAACGATTCAGCATCAACATTTATAAAATCAGATCCTCCAAACAGAAACAGAACAAAAAAAATTCAAAACGAATTCCACATAAAAAAAAAAAAAAACCAAAATCTCCATCCAATGCAGAATTCAAATACCGTAAGCAATCCAAAAAAAAAAAAAAACAGCACCTGTTCAAAAAACCTTTCGTTTCCACGTCATCGACGCTAGGCTAAGCCCAATGGTGCTCGAACAAGTGATTCTGCAGCCCCATCTCCAACAGCATCATTGCCAGCTCCATCTGCCACATCGCCACCATTCCCAAACTAAACCATCCAAATCACCACAATCACACTCCACAACACACTTCATACACACACGCATAGGCATCTGTTCCAGGAAGCGAAGGCAGAGGAGGTTCTTCTGCAAATTTGGCGCGGAGGCGGCGCAATCGGCGTGGATGCCGAGCTTGGAGAGGCTGTTACGTTGGTGGTGCACTTGAGGGCTTTGGAAATTACCATTATTGGGCAGTTTTCATCAGCGGTGGTTTTTGGGCCAGAGGGGGCGGAGTGACAGTAGCTACTAGCTGGGAGATTCGTAGGCAGACAATGGAGTTTCATCGTTTGACACGTGGACGCATAGTAAAAAAAAAAAAAACCCATTTCTTATTTGACAAAAAAAATATATATTTCTTCAAACTACGACCATATTCCCAACCTCCCTCCAAATTATCAATTGCCATAATGTCCCACAAACTACCAAAAATTGACAATATGCCTCTCAATGTTAGCAAAACGACAAAATTACTCATATAAAAATTTCAATAAGAAAAAAGTATCCTTATAATTTTTTTTTCAATATTTATTCAGCAAATTTGATATGTCATTGTTAATGAATTATTAATTAATTTATTTATTTAAGAAAGATAGATACAATGATTAATTGGCTGTTTGATAAAACTATAGTATTCGATCTGTAATATTGCTGATCCTTTTTGAGCTAAATTTTTGGGATAGAAGTGTCTTTCTAAGAATCTGGGCGGTGGATAATGCATTATTTCATGACCTATCTTATAATATTATGTTAAATCATCCATTGTTTTAAAATTTTAAGCTTATAAAAACTATATTTAATCAAGCTTTACGCTAAACAATTTTTACTAAGAAATAACAACCGAAAAAGGAACATGCATCAATATATATATGTAAACATATTGTGGAGAATAATAATGTTTGAATATTGAAAAAACTGTTACAAATATTTAAAGAAGGTAACGGTAAGAAAACTAACACTCCAATATTCAAAAATACCAATGCAATAAAACCCGAATTTCAATTTTGATCTCTGCATTTTTTGTCGAAGCTATGTAAAAGATCAACTCATCTCCTGTGAGTACATCATTTATGTTTAAATAAATAGTTCAAAAGGGTATTCCCATTTACTTTGTTCTTTTGTCTTACAATCTAGATAATGTTATTGCCTAAAGTTTCACCAAGAGGCCGGTCTGGGGTGGCCAAATCCACCCCTTGGGCCTTGGCCCTTGGAGGTGGCCGGACCACCCCGGAGGGCCATGGGACCCCTAACTGGGGTAGTCTGGCCACCCCTTATTATTTTATTATTTTATTTTTTATATATTTTTTTAATATGAAATAGTATTTTATTATTATTTTTTGTTAGTGAGACATGTGTCTCATTTGTGGATCTAATATTTCTAAGAAGAAATATTAGCCATGAACTGAATATTCTCCAGAGAGAAGGGTAAGGGTATTCGGTTTTAAGGTGAAAAAACAAAAGAAATCCCATATTGACCTTTATTTTTTTTTGTCTTATATGGGTAGGCTAGTGCAAGCCGATCTTTTTTTATTTTATTTTATCCCTCAAATGTCACACATTTTGCAAACACATCACAAAGTTTAAAAGTTATCACTTTAGTAAACATCTTCAAAGTTTAAAAACTATCACTTTGGTGTATTGATCTTTTGATTTTTTTTCAATTATCCCCTCTCATTAGGATTTTCTTTTAATTCTTAATGGAGAGGTGTAAAATTCCTAAAATGCCCTTATTTTCTATTAAAAAAAATTCTTTTTTCCTAACCCATGGGTCACAAGGCGCATGGGTTAAATCCACCAGTGAGCCCACGAGTCAGGAGTATTTTTTATTTTTATTTTTTTTTAAAATATAGTTTTTAATAGAAAATGAGGGGATTTTAAGAATTTTACACGCCTATGTTAAATCCTAACGTAGGAGGATAATTGAAAAAAAAAAAAAAAAAATCAAAAGATTGATACATCAAAATAAGAGTTTTTAAACTTTGAGGAGTGTTTGCAAAACGCGTGAAATTTTATGGGTAAGTGAAGTTACCTTTTTTGTTTTTTAGTTAACGTACCCTCCAAACTATCAGTATCATTGTCCTCTTTAAATTTTGTAAATGTCCTCAAGGCTGGCAAAAAAAAAACCCTAAAAATTTTCAAAAGACAAAAATGCTTTTACAAATTTGAAAAAAAAAAAAAATTGTTAAAAAAAAAAAAAATTCATCTGGCGGCTAAGAGTAATTCTAAAAACTCATCTCTTATTCAATTTTTATACAACTGAGCTAATGTTGAATTCTCGTAAACTATTTAATCAACCTACATCAATCTAAAGAGTTGAATTTGTAGCTCGATAGCCAAACACCTCCAATAGCTTATTTTCCCCTTATGTTCCAATGATTTCGATGTAACTTCGATGGGTCCCAACTTCGGATTGAGATCCCATTGAATTCTCTTTAAATTTGAGATTCTCGAATTCATAAATCTTAGCCGTTTATCTCATCTAAGCGTTTAAAATAAGCAACGTTTTATTATTTAATGAGAAAGCTACCCTCAAAAAATTTAATAAGCCATATTTCATCATCTAATGAGGAAGCTACCCTCAAAAAATTTAATAAGCTACGTTTCCTCATTAAATGCTAAAGCATTGCTTATTTTAAATACTTAAATGAGATGAACGATTGAAAAATTCTAGGAGAATTTGGTGCATAAGTCGAAACGATGAGATATGGTTGTCACTGTGGCACTAGTGAGTGGAAAATAAGGATTTTTTCATTTTATTTTCTGAACGACCAAACTTGAGGGAATTAATCAAAAGTAAAAATAATTTTGAATGCTTTGTTTTTTAAATTATGTGTTTTTAAAAGAGAATAAAAAGTCAAACAAAGTAATCCAAAACTTGGGGCACAAAAGTCAGTGAGTAACAATTTTCTGTAAGAACTGAAAAGTGCGTATGCTCATATCAAATTGCAGATGGAGTGAAATATACACTAAACAAAGCGAGTCATATACCTTTCAACAGTACAAGTTATTTGGAAAAAAAAAAAATCATCTATAAAGAGAGGATTTCGTTTAAGATCAAAGGGCTTCCCTTTTGTAGCCCACTAATTTACTTGAAAAAAAAATTCAGGCCAACTCTAGTTTTTCAAGAGCATTAATGCCCCTTATGAAAGCTAAAAGCTCCATACTGAACTAAATCTAAAACTTGGCTGGCCTGAAACCCTTCATTCCGGTGTTCTTATACACCCTCCCGGTAGAAGGAACCTAAACTTATCTGCATTTTCTATCAAGGAGGAAGGAAGATGAACTGCAGAAGCTGAACGAGGTATTGATCCCATCTTCTTAATCAAGTCCTTGAAGGTGTACTCTTCAGGTAGCATATCAAAGAGATCATCTCCTCGACAAATGCACTTCTGGATTCTGGACTGATCTAAAAATTCTCTCCGCTTCACACGATCTGCGTGGCTATAAGCAGTCATCTTAAACACAAACTCCTGAATGTGCCGAAAACAAAAGCTACAATGCCATCCAGCGTCGGAGAAGAGAACATCAGTTTGGCGTGAATGCCGGTAGAAGGTATATGGATCGTAGATGTGGGTTGTCGCCCGCCAGCTGCTGTAGTCCACAGGGAACTCGAATGAGTACATGTAGTGCTTGAGCTCAAGATGCATTACCGGCGGCACCCCATCACACCATTGCACTAGTTTTGCAGTCTGTGGGCTTGGTATTTCATCAGTATCTGACATGATGAGAACATCACCGTAGGAAATCCCGGCACGGCGAAGCAATCCATTCATAGCCCGGCGTTGTTGAGACTCAAGTACAAAAGGGTCTTCATGCGATCCCCGAGCAGCAATTCGGCCGGAGAATACATCATGGACAATCTTTCCCTCGGCAAAAGCAAATCGGGACCGGTCTGAATCAAAGAAGAGAGGTTTGGGAATGCCTGTGAAAGTGGTGTTGGACTCGAGGATTACAAACTTTGTGACATAGGGATAAAGCTCGCGCCACCTGATCTCCAGTATGTCCAATTCATTGCTGAAGATGACAGCATCAAAAACACGGCGGGGTTGGGAACGCAACGACCAGCCATGGAGGCGGCAAAGGTGGTCCATTGATACATTTTCTCCATAATAGTGCGGGAGGCGCTTGAAAGGGGGTGGGGGCCTGTCCCAAAGTGGACGAAAAAAATAGGATATTTTCTGGCCATAGGTGAAAATTCCAATCACACAGATAGGAACAAGTATCAGGAGTATGATGAATAGGAACTTAGGTGGTGGTCGCCTGGAGGAGAGACGGAAAGGTCTTGTTGCCATGACTTGAAGGAGAATGATTAGGAGGACAAGTACCTAACATGCTTGTGCCAATTCAACTACCGAAAAAATCAAGGCTCGTCCAATATCGTTCGCCTGCATAAAAACATGTATGTCAGAGACTACTAATTACCTCTACATAAAATTACGTAGAAGCTAGCCAGTATGACCAGCATTTGGAAATATGTAGAAAGAAAGGAAAATGCCTACAGAAAGGAACTTTTCCAGTACAATATCGTCCAATCATCAAAGCACAAGCAATCTCTTCTCCAATATGGACGGAAAAATTCACAATATATTAGCATTCCTACATTCTAGACAGCCAAGTGATTAAAATCCTATATAAAGCATACCAGCCTTTGTGTGTTTCTTTTGAAATTGATCTACAGAATAATAATTGGTGCACACACCCAAATGCCAGTGCAAAGCAAAAAATGTAGGAATCACAGATTACTTTTTCAACATTAGGACAGATCAAATTATAGCATAAAGATTACATAGGTGAGAACATTCAAAATCTCGTAGCAATTCCTTAAAAGGAGATAGAATAACAGTTTGCCAATCAAAATAATTTTGAATTTTCCATATCTATTTAGTGCCTCTTATCTTATCAATCACATTGGATGCCATTTAAATGAGATCTCCATGGAGGGCCATTATTTTTTATTAATTATTAAGGCCAAGCCAGAAATCTGTTAACTAGTTATTTGAACAATATTTAGATGCAGCCCTATGCAGTCCGTGATCCTCTGGCATTTCTGCTTGCGCCTTTCCTTGGAATAGGTAATACAACTTGATACTTCTTTATTTTGTTGGTAGTGTTTCAACCTAAAGTCAATCCATCCCATCCTATCTTTTACCACCTAAGCCGAGAATTACTCATCCAATTTTTAGGTTTACATTGGTTACCACACATAGCATAACTGTACAAGATAGAAAATGTAATAGCAGATACTCTACAACCAAAGCTGAACAGGAACCTCTACAAAATGGTAGAACATCTTTGATTATTCTTTATATGCTTAACCTAGTATAGTGATATAAAGTTAAGCTTCATCTAGTGATAGATATTGAAAAACACAGTTTTGACCCAACCAAGCCTAAAGAGGGGTGAATAGGCGTTATGAAGTAATTATGCCCAATTAAAAAAATTATGCAGCAATACACCACTAGCAGAATAAACACCACACATAAACAATCACCAAAATAATGAAACTGATAAACTAATCATATAACACACAATTTTGGTGATGGCATAAACCCTTTGAAGAACTCCTCCAAGGTAAAATACTTTGGGGTAACTAAACACAGGAAATCAACCCACTATAAAATTTAAGAGATTACAAATTGTTTACACTTACAAAAGGTTGTAGTTAACACATCCTTGTACTAGACAGGTGGCTCACTCGCTCTCTACCACAGTAACATTTCTAGAACCTTTGGATAACTCTTTACTTGATCTCCTTTACTGGAACTCTGATGGCTGAAGGTTTATGGTTTGTGTTTTGGTGTGGTTTAACAAAACTCCAAGACAAAATTAACAGTCACATCTTAAAAAACAAAGGACTCTCTTAGCACAAATAAACAAACAGCCTAATACCTTCGAAGTCGTGCTTAGTAGTCCTTATATAGCCCAAGAAAAAAACCCTAGTGTAACATGTCAAGTGAAACCTCAAAACATGTAGATATCACAATAGTGTCAGGACAGATAAAGAACTCGTCAGCACGACTTTAGGATTTCATAGCTTAACAGTGGCGGCGTCAAGACGTCCTTGTTGATGAGATAGCTGAAGAGCTTCTCGGGAGTCCTTCTAAACAGCTCACGTCAAAACAGGTTGCTGACGACCTAGCTTGCGAACTCTCGGGAAGTTCATTAAAACAGCTCTTGTTAGGATGTCTTGCTAAGTAAGCTCTATGTGGCTTCTTTAAAACATCCCGTCAGGACAGCTTGCTAACACCTTAGCTGATGAAGTTCTCTGTGGTTCTTCTAAAATCCATCTTGTTAGGACGACTTGCTGACACCTTAGCTGACGAGGCTCTCGGGTAGCCTTCAAATGTGACCTTGTCAGGATGCCACAACTGACGAGCTTGCTGGCGGAGTTCACTGTTCTTTATAAATGCACAACACTTTGAGGACAACCAAAACTCTAATTCATAAATATTTACAACCACTGTTTTGAGCATCAAATATGCCAACGCTAAAAACCTAACATATATCCCTCATTCCTAGGGAATCCAGGTAGAACTTAAATGTCCTTGCCAATAATAAGATATAGACAACGTTAGCACCAGAAACCAAATATCGTTTCAAGTTAACGGAACTGAGGTCTATTAATTTTCTCATGATTTCATTTTATTAATTCTTTTCTTCCCCCCAGAGACAACAAATGAAGCAATTCTCGTTATAACTGCAAAAGAAGTTCCTTTTTGACTTTTTTCGACTGAAACAATAGTACAACAACTGAAAGCACACAGTTCAGCAGCTTAGAATTATCTATTCAAAAAACATCCTTCTCAACCGTGCACTCCTTAAAATTAATTGACAGTGCTCCAAAGTCTCTTGGCAAGCCTGAAAGCTTGTGCAACTACAAACTGCAACTTAAGGGTAAAGACTCATTTTTGTAGTTCTTTCGACCTTCTAAATCTAGTTGCTAGCCTACTTCCTGTGTTTGACCGCAATTGCATAATTGAATAAGACTGTTTGAGCTGAAAGATGTCAAGACTAATATTAGATGAAAGTACTGAAAAATGTTGATAAAGAAAGATTTAAGACTTTGTCCCTTTGATGCAATTTGAGGATGAGTTAATTCATACGACCCATTATTACATGCAACCCACTTAAGGGAATCTCTAATATCATGATCCAAATTATCATGAGTGATGATTGTATGGTTTGCATTATCAGAACCATCCTTTTTGAGACTGAAGATATGTTAATATTATGCTCAAAAAGTACTCACAAATACCAAGCTTCCTATCATCTTCTCACAACTGCAAGGATAATTCCTGCATAAAAGATGACTATTAGGCATTATGCTCAACCAACCAGAAGAGTATGATTGATTCACATAGACCATGGTGCCTTATCTGCTTATTTCAAGCAAGGAAATAATCTCCGTAAGAGACAAAAATTTACCCTTGAAACACAAGCAGCAAGGAATCAGATTATACCTGACTCCATTGGTGTTCTATCATGAATACAACAAAGTGTAATATGCTAGTGGATTTAATCCTGACACCAAAAAGAAGAGGAAAAAGGAAAAGATACTCCTTCTACAGCAATAAGTCACTAAGTGGATCATGTGGTACATAAACTTAGATATCAACTCCAACTTTACATGCACACAGGATTCTTAGTGACCCAAGTGATGAGATTGGAGCAATAAACTACCATGCATCTGAAGGAACAACCGACTAAATGCCATTAATCACAAAGAAAAATTTGACTCGACATGGTTACTATAGCTCATAAAGAAAAGAAGAAAGAAAAAGAACAAAAGAAAAGAGAGAGAAGCATCAAAACAGTGCTAGAGTACTGAAACCCTTATATCATTATGTGTAAAACTCCCTCTTTATTGCTATCTTTTTCAGTAAATATGTTACTCTGTTCTTCTGACTAAAGAGAATTCTTCCTTTGATGTTTATTCCCTTCTTTATGTTCGTGTAAAACAACCTTGGGGCTCCAATAAATATCCTCCACACCACAAAAAAAATAAAAAATAATAATAATAATAAATAAGGCAAGCTGAACCAGTGCGTTTTAGCCCGAGTTGGAATTTGTGCTGTGTGTCGCACAATTTCAACATATAATTGACCACACAAAGCTCAAATCTTTTACAAACAATCCTTAATGTACAATGATTAAGCTCAAAGCGCAAGGCATTGAAACCGATGCTTCCAATTCCTAAGCACAGTTAATCAAAATTAGCAAAATAAGGCACCAAAAAGGAAATAAAACCCTTTTTCTTTTTTGGAAATTGTTTCCCAACATTAATGAAGACATTTAACAGTCAAATAAAGGAGCAAAATTTCAAACAATCATTAATCATTAACTATATGTCAATATCTCATCCCAAAATGGAAATGGGCGTAGGAACAACAACAAATAAATTCGTGCAATTAATGAACGATTTTTCAATAACTCCGTAAAGGGTACCCAACATTAGGCCATAAGATGATGCTTACTTTTCAGAGTTGCAGAGGCCCCGCTTTTCGGCATTTGGCCCTGAACACAACATTCCCGCCAGCTCCACCGAGAGAGACAGAGAGAGACGACCGAGCAACGAACATCGGGAACTTAAGGAAAGTCTTCATCCTCTGCAGTTGCAACCCTGCAGTTACTGCAGTAAGGAGACGACGCGTGGAAGAGATCGACGTCTCATCGCGTTGCTCGTCACGTGCTTGTTTCTGACTGGCGATGAACCCAAGACCTAAGAGGAATTGGGCAGCGGCCACATTAGCTGTTGGAGATGTCGCAGAAGGATCGGATTATTGGAGCATCTCCGCCATATTCTCTACATTTTTCATATTTTATATATTTACTTAATACAGACAAATGTTTTTATTATTTTTAATTATTATTTTTCTTCTTTACAACACTTTAGCAAAATCACTCAATCGGCACTCCTCATCGATAAGAAGGTTGTTGACCCATTAAAGCCGTATGTAAGCTGAAATCAAAACTAATGTAAGACGACCTAATTTGTTTTTTTGGCTATGTTTGCGAGACATTATATCAGATTTAGTCATTAATTTCTAACGAAAATTATTAAAAAGATTAAATTACCTTTCGATTTTTTTTTTTTTTTTTTTACTTTTAATTTGAAATTAAAGATAAATTTAAAATTTTATAAAAAATTTAGAGACATAAAAGGTTATTTTATCACTTTTAACGTTTAAAATTTGACTGAAAGAAATACATTGCATCAAATTGAAAGGACAAATGATAAAATTGAGAAAGTCTTCTCAAAATATGTAGTAATTCAAAGGTCTTAAATGAAGTTTTCTAAAAAAAAAAATTAAAAGAGACCTGATAATTCTCCATATCTCATTCATCCTTATTTTTTTTATTTTTTATTTTTCAAATCAACATTGGATTTGTTTGATTTAAAAAAAGATGAACGAGAGATGAAGAAATAATTTTTTTTTAAAAAAAAAATCTGTCAAACTCAAAATGTGTATAGAAAAATAGTAATTAAAATAGAGGATTAGACTTTAATAATAATAATTTATTAATAAGTATTTTATACAACATTATAGGACATAATCTTAAGCACCAACTATCGTACCCCGGCCCCAAGCGAGTTGACCGCGTTTTCTTCACGACCACCCAGTCAACACTGCCACTTCCACACATCACGTTCATGTGGCTCCACGTTCGCGAACATGCTAACGTGTTGTTAAGGTTTAATGCTACCAACGGTTTATATTGTTTGATACTATCGGAAGTCCAACGTTATACGAATCATTATGTTTTTTTTTAAAAAAAACAACAAGAAGAAGAATATTTTGGAGTATATGCTGTGGGAGGTGCCAAAAGTCGGTATAAGTATGAATGACTAGTCTGTCTGTTTACTTGGGGAGCCAAAAAATGACGTTTAGGAATGGCACGCCGCGTGCAATATTACATTATCCATAGGAATGACTTGCACTCGACAAAGACTTCAAACAAGCAAGGAAATTACTTAATTATTAGGAAAAACTTCAGAAAGCCCCCCCTGAACTTTCAACCAATTTGAAAAACTTCCTCTGAATTTTCAAAACTCTCATTTAGGCCCTTGAACTTTGGTTTTCTCTCACTTTAGACCCTTTTAACATTAAACTACGTCGTTTTTGAGCTGGGTAGGTGTTTAATTTTAGGATACAAAACGACGTAATTTAATGTTAAAAGGGTCCAAAGTGAGAGAAAATCAAAGTTCAGGGGGCCTAAATGAGAGTTTTGGAAATTCAGGGGGTTTTTTCAAATTGGCTGGAAGTTTAGGGGGGCTTTCTGAAATTTTCCCTAATTATTATATATTATTACCCAATACCCACAGCTCCATATATTAATGAACCCATTTAGAGTAAATACAACTTATTGGTGTGTTAAATACTTTTAGTCGGTTCATTAATGAACTCCATTGAAAGATTAATGAACCCATTGAAAGTATTTAAGACGAAAAAAGATTCTCTCCTTTTAAAATTTACTCAATTTTTTCTATTTAATGCATTTTGAAGGATAGTGTTGTCCAAAAATTTTAGTGATGGTAGTGCATTAAATGTACTACTATTCAAAATGCACTAAATGAAGAAAATATAGATGATTTAAAATAGAGAGGATTCCTTTCCATTTAAGACTATTAGGGTTTAGTTAGAAGAAAAAAAAAAATTGTTGTATAGCCATTTTCGAAATTATGGTTAAATTGGTTAATTCATTGATTACATTTCGATAAGAATTTATTACATTTCAATAAGAATTTATTTCAAAAGTTTCGGTTAAATGGATATTTCGGTTAAAATCGATTTAGTTAATCGGTTAACCGAAGGCTTCTTTAATTGGGCCAAAAATTGATTATATTGGAGGCCAAATTGTTTTTTTGGGCTAACGTAGCTTATTGAACCAAGCAAAATTTTAAATAGGCCCATTAATTAACACAATAAGAGTTCACCATACATATGTTCTACTAATAAATTGGTCATAGAATCCACCAACTAATATGTTCTACTAAAAAAAACCTAGCTAATGCCCTCGTAATCATTATTCTACTAAAAAAATATTTATTATCGGTTAATTCGGTATAAAAAAATATTTATACCGATTAACCAAATTGAACTGACGTCGGTATAAAAATTCTTAGCCGATTACCAACCGACTTCTGACGGTAGGAAGTAAATGCAGGTTTTGGAATGAATCGGTTGTTCTGAGAAGTTTATTGTAATTCTTGCTTAAAATTATTAAATTGTGTTGGAGTTTGTTTGAGCTTGATGATTTCGGATACTGTGGGGTTTAATTGCATAGTTCGGATCTATATTTGTTAGATAGTCATTCATTTCGATTCAGAATCAGAGCTTTAAGGACTTGGGGATGTCACTGTTGGATCCAAAATTGATGATGATTAAGGTGGTTTGATAGATTTTTCAGAAAAAAAAAAAAAAACTATTTGCTAATAGCACAAATAGGAACAGAGTTATGCGGGAACAAACAAGAGCAAAAGAGAGTGTTTGGCCTTTTTCTTTCTTTAGGTTTGAAGTAGAGAGAGGGAGAGAGACAGATCAGAAAGGGTGGGGATGTTGTTTGTGAACACAAGGAGGATCGAGGGAGGATCGTCCTCTTTTTAGGGGTGAGTTCAAAGGGAATAATAAAGCAGGGTTTTATCAGAGAGAGAGAGAGGAAAAGAAAAAGTAGAGGATAAAACAGAGGGATATTGGTAACTTCTTGCAAAGAACACAGGCTAAAAAAAAAGAGAGAGAGAAAGAAAGCTAAAAATGAGAGAGGAGGTGCTTGGTGTAATTAGATTTAAATCTAAACAAAATCAGATGCTGGTATGCGCATGGGCTATCTATTACATGACCATCCAGGAAGCAGTTAATTAAACTAGAATTGAGTCAGGCCCGTGACTTTGGAGGGGTTTCCTAGATTCCTCAGCTGTTGCAATGGCATCGATCCCTAGCAGCATCTGTGTCAGCTGCAGCAATTGCCTGACGCTCCTCTTCTTCAACCGCAGCTTGAACTCTCTCAAGAAACTTGTCATCCTTCTCGGGAAGGAAATGACCTGCATAATTATCCAACAAACAATAAGTTTGTGTAATTAGTGCACTCACCCTCACTGAGTTGGGTGCATGGTTCATAATAGGAGGAGTTTATGGTCACCTGAAGAGAATTGTGAGTTCTATTTTGTATGTGAGTTCTAGCATAGAACTGGATGTATTATATGTGCGTTCTAAATTTAACTTTATGAACTGTAAATTCAGAGTTATTAGTTCTATTTTGTATGTGATTTAATCTTCGCCATTTGTCCTTAAGAACTACCATTTAAGGATTTGAAATTTTGAAGAAACATTTTCGTGTGTTGGATGGTTCTGATAAAGCGATTATGGAGATGGTTCTCATAAAGTGATTATGGAGTTTTTTTTACTAAGAGTACATTAATATACATAATTGAACACAACTTTAGCCCAAAGGCCTAATCTAATGGGCTAAGGTCCACTTAAGTATATTAAGTATTCTTTTCTTTTATATTTTCTCAACGTGGGACACAACACTCACAAAAGCACTCACAACAATCTTCCCCTCACTTGTGAGTCTCTTCACATTGACTCAACTCCCCCTCGCTTGTGAGTCTTTTTATATTTTCAAAAGTGTCTCACATCAAGAGTTGCGGATGGAGACACAACTCTAAATTTGAGTTGCGGATGGAAACACAACTCTAAACCTGATGCGTCCAAACACTCCTCCTAGGAAGGTAACCATGGCTCTGATACCATTTGTTTGGAGATGAAGTGATTATGGAGTTTTTTTTTTTTTTTTTACCAAGAGTACATTAATATACATAACTAAACACAACTCTAGCCCAAAAGCCTAAGCTAATGGGCTAAGGTCCACTTAGGTATATTAAGCCCTCTTTTTTCTTTTTATTTTTTTTTATTATTTATTCATTTTTTATTTTTATATTTTCTCAATGTGGGACACAACATTCACAAGTGCACTCACAACAATCATATTATGGAAGAGGATGTTTGTGATGTTGAATCTCAAAATCAAAGTGGTAGAGTCTACCAAACACGAAGGAAAGTTTAAGAGGAAAGTAAAAAATGGATAATCAAAATGAATATAATATGTCACGCAATGTGGGATGATTATAAAAATAGAAAAAATTTATAGATTTCATATGGTTGATGTTATAATGTATATTTTTTGAACTAGTCATATTTAAAGACAGTTATGTTTCTATCTTTAATGATTTAATTGTATGATACACATTTGATAATTAATATAGCTTATGATATGAGTTTGTTTTTATCTTGCATTATATTTCTATCTTTTATGAGATATTGTATGTTTTTATCTTGAATTATCATTCATATGTTTGTGATTGTAGCAACGGGCAAAGGAAAGGATAAGGACATGGCAAACAAGCAATTTAGGTGGTCAAAACCTATGCATAACTTGTTACTTGAAATTCTTGCTGATGAGGCTACTAAAGGAAATAAGCCTTCAAACACATTCAAACTTGCGTCGTTTGCGCTAGTTGCCAAGCCAATTAGTGAGAAATTCGGAATTAAATGAGTAATAGACCATGTGGACAACTGCCTTCGAACCATCATGAACATGTGCAATATCATCAACACCCTCCGTAACCAAAGTGGCTTTGAATAGTATGAAAATTTGATGATGATTACTTATTAGAAGAATGTGTATGATGAGAAATTGATGGTACGTGACTTTATTATTATTATTATTATTATTATTGGAAAATTACAGTTTACCCTTTTAAAGTTGACAGCGTTTTTCAATTCGAATACCAAAGTTTCAATTTTTGCAATTCACCCCCCAAAGTTCCAAATTTTTACAATTTGACTAATTGTATCCAAAACTTCCTATATTGCCCCTAATTTTTAATCTTTATTTTTTATAAAAAATTTTAAAAAAATTCGAGGTGGCCGTAGCCACCTCTTTAGCCATCTGGCCATTTTTATATACCCAAATTTATTTATTTTTTCATAAAAAATAAAAATTAGTGGTAATATGGGAATTTTGGGATAATATTGGTCGAATTGAAAAAAAAAATGAAACTTTGTGGGGGTGGATTGCAAAAATTGAAACTTTGGTGTTTGAATTGAAAAACGCTATCAACTTTGGGGGGTAAACTGTAATTTTTCCTATTATTATTATTATTATAAAAGTTATATTAGTCTTGAATTTTTTTTTTTTTTGAAATTATATTCTTTCTTGTAAGAGGCATATCCTAAGCATGAGCAATATTTAAATAAAAAAAATTGAAATGTATGATGAGATGGCCATAGTTGTTGGTCAAGATATGGCGACAAGCAGTTTCGCAAAGTCTTTTAATGATATAGAGCTTGAAGAACATGAATATTTGGAAAGGGGGATGCTTCCTCCGATTCAGCTTCAACCAAAAGTTCACAAGAAAGGAAGCC
Source organism: Corylus avellana (assembly GCF_901000735.1). Taxonomy (NCBI): domain Eukaryota; kingdom Viridiplantae; phylum Streptophyta; class Magnoliopsida; order Fagales; family Betulaceae; genus Corylus; species Corylus avellana. The sequence continues at coordinate 16,126,294 of NC_081551.1, read as the reverse complement.
GTGATGATAGTGAAGATAGTCATAGTGCGATATCTAAACAGTTGAAAGATGTTGCATTAACACTTAAAGTTCTGAATAAGGGAGTCGATGCAAATCAACTTTGTGAGAAAGTGATGAAGGTTGAAGGATATGACAAGTTTATGCTTGCATCTGCATTTGATCATTTGATGGGAAATGAGAAAGTTGCAAGAGCATTTCTGGCAAAGAATGCTAAGCTTAGAAAGTTTTGGTTGGACAACTTTTTCAGAAGCCATGAAAGTTAAAATTTGTGTATTATCTATGTAATACGATACTAATTAAGTTAACTTAGATGGTAGTGCACAAGCAAAAACATTATAAGATTTTGTGGTTGAATTTGAATTAAAGTTGATATTTATGATTGAACTTTTATCAGTAGTTTAAATGTATTGTTGAATGTTATTTATGACTCTCTTAAATTGAAATTATATGATTATTGTTAGTTAATTTGTATATTTTAACTAACCATAATTTTTAGTTTGATTTTTTAAATTATTGTATATTAGTATTTTTATGTTGCGAATAAAAATTACATTTTATAGTTTTACTTCTTTAACAGAATAGCCTTGCTCAGGGAGTTCTCTTTTCTTACTATAATCTCAAAATATCTCTTTTTTTTAAAAAAAAGAAAAACAATCTCAAAATATCTCTGAGATCTCACTTAGATATAAAGATCTCAATACCAAGAATAGGAAAGAAGTGCTCATACCATTCTATCATTCTTATATCTTGAGTTTGAGTTCAAGTAGAGTTGTTTCTTATTTTTATTCTAAAATTCAACCCTCTCCAATTGCAATGATATGAACATAATCATTAATCAGGAAAAAGCAATCAGTAACTTTTGTAAAGATTTTAATTTTTTTGGTTCCAGTTTTTGTCTTAGCTCCATGTGCAGGGCAAAACCATTTTTGTATCTAAGAAAATAAATCAGATGAAAAAAAATAATAATAATTGCAGCGCTTGCAGTAGGATGAAGGAAACCATTAACATTTAAGAAAGAAAATCAAATGCCTACAAGGAAATTCTGTAGGAGGAGCTCACAAGAAAAAGGATAAGGATGACCCAGAGGATAATTAGGAAAGAAGACTAAATAAAGTTAGGAATTAACCTAGGCTCTGTTTGTTTTTTTATATGAATTTTTTTTTTTATAATAAAAAAAAAAATTGTCCTCTTTTAAAAAAATATTTTCCCATAAAATATGTTTTGGCATTTCGCTTGTATAAAAATTTACAAATATTATATATATTTTTCAATTCAATCATATTAACCTATAAAATTAATTTTCACTCACAACATAAAAATATTAATATAATTTCTTTTAAAAAAAATTGCAAGACTCTATCAGGCTCGAACCAAAGAAGTAGTTGCCACAGCAGTTCGTGGCTTCAACGGTACGCCGAGCTATTTCTATTTATTTTGGAACAACAATTTCTGCTCCGTTGGCTGTGATTTTTTTTTTTAATAATTTTTTTTTTTTTTAATCATTGGCATTATTTTATCATTTATATATGTTTGTTTTGTTGTAGGCACTATGTTTGCTTATGGACAAACAAACAGTGAGAAAACGCATACAATACGAGGCTCGGACATAGCATTCCTCTTTATGTCTTTGAATTGTTTGAAACCATTCACTAGGTACTTAAAGCAAGATTTATTTTTGAAGTTCCAAAACGTATTTAACAAGATTCATTTTTGCCAACACCATCACCTTGGAAGTCGGTATTGTTTGCGAGGTTGGGAATTTCGATTGCTTCAAATGTGACAAATTTCCATTGGATAATTTCTTAGGGCTCATGTATTATTACAATGTATATAGGTGATTGGTCAGGTGCTTGTTCGTACTATATTGCACAATGATTATGTTCATATCATTGCAATTGGAGAGGGTTGACATTACAAAAATGCAGTGAATTTTTTACTAGAGTTTTTAATGTGTTAATGGTATTGACACGTCA
>NC_081551.1:16120856-16124221 GCF_901000735.1 Corylus avellana | reverse complement strand
GTCCACATGTGACACGTCAAGAACTTCTTGTCGTGTCATATCTGACACATCAAAAATACCAACTTAAATTTTTAAACTTTTAAATTTTAATTTATATCATTTATTTGTTCTATTATATCATTTTTTTCTCTTATATAATACATTATCCATACAATATACTTAAAACTAATTAGAGAATAAATAAATTAATATTCAAGATGTACAAATAATTAAATTCATTTTTTAATGAGGTCTCAATAATCCACTCACCGACCACATATTTTGTGTTGGCCGAGTTCATGTGAAGTTACTGGGTCATATAAAATAAATGTATTCGGTATGTTTTATATATTTTTTAAAAATTAATATGGCTATCATATTAATATTACTAGACTGATTTATGCATGGTAATATCATATTCAAATTAATATTAATGAAATGGTTGATTTATATGCATGCATGTGATAATTATATTAATTGGTATATATACAATAGTATGATTATGCATCTATACACACACACACACACACACACACACATATATATATATATATATATATATATATATATATATGATATTAATTGGTATACATTAATAGTATGATTATGCATGTACACATATGATAATATATAGATATATATGTGTGTGTGAGATATTAATTGGCATGCATGTGATATATACGTATACATATATACCAATTAATTTATACATATATGATCAAATTAATTTTTCTATCCAATTAAAATTAATTTTTCATGCCAATTAAAATTAACTCACTACATTATTTTTTTTAATACATATTTTTTATACAAATTAATATCTAATTATAATTATAATTAATTGTAATTTTTGAAATTCAATTAAACAGTAGTTTCAACTTTACTAATGATTCGAACGTTGTGTTGGTAAGGACAACAATAGTGCTGAAATGTTCTATTTTTTGGTCCTTAAGCCATTGTATCATTCCATGTTTTCCCTAAATCACAAAAATTTAATTAATTGAATTTTTACCAATATTTGCAAACTCATCTTTGGAATATAAAATTCAAGCGAACTAAATGAATGAAATGAATTATTTAACACTTTACCGCCGGATATTTTTCATTTGATCCAATACGATCCACATAAAGTTTTGGATCACAAAAAGTCTCCACCTGCAGTAATATGGACATAATTATTAATTAACATAAACAATGGGTCACTATTGGAAAGATTTTGCTTTTCTTTCAAATGTGTATCTTACCTTCACTGACATTGCACACCCATCTAGTTTAACCCATCCCTTACAATTTGACTTGACCTCTTCAAATGAATTACTAAGCCTAGTGAGAAATTTCAAAGGGGAGGGTATGCCATTGCAATTTAACCTCTCTAACAGAAGAGCCTTGATCAGGGAGTTCTCTTTTCTTAATAAGATCTCGAAATATCTCTAAGATCTCAATACCAAGAATAGGAAAGAGGTCTTCATACCATTTTAACATTCTTATCTCTTGAGTTTGAGTTGAAGTAGAGTTGTTTCTTATTTTTATTCTTAACTTCAACAGTCTCCAATTGCAATGATATGAACATAATCATTAATCAGCAAAAAGCAATAGGTAACTTTTGCAAAGATTTTAATTTTTGTCTTTCAAGTTTTTATCTTAACTCCGCCTCCAGGGACGGAGCCAGGAAATTTTATGGGAGGGGGCCAACCAAATTTTTTTTTTCGGTTCTTTAGAATTTTTTTTATCAAAAAAAATTATTTTGGTTGTTTTTTATGAACTAAAGACTACCGTAAGGGCCAAAACTTAGGGTATATAAACAAATTAAAAATAGGGCCAATTTTTTTTTTTTTTTTTTGAGGGGGCCAAATAACTAAAATTAAAACTTTAACTTTACTTTTTTTTACTTTTTTTTTAATTTTTTAATTATTTTTTTTACTTATAATATTTTTTTTCCTTATTTTGGGGGGGACCATGGCCCATCCCGGTCCCCCCTCCCTCCGTCTCTGTCCGCCTCAATATACATTTTCGTCAAATTCTACCATGCCCAAATGTTTACATATTTGATAAGACGAAATAATAACCTCTTAGGAGAAGTCAATGAATACAACACATTTTTATTGCAAGTTTCATTTTTACTGCAAGTTTTTTTGATAATAAATGTATAACTGTGTTTGATAATAATAAATGTATAACCATGTTTGCAAATCTGTTAAAGATGGAGCTCGCCAAGTGGGGGCGGTTTCGACCATCCACAAATGAATAAATGAGGGTAGCCAAATCATCATTTTGCCGTTTATGAGTGATCGAAACCACCTTTAGCCATTTGGTAGTGGTTTCGGCCACTACCAAACCAATCAAATAGGATGGCCAAAACCACTCGTGACCGTTTGGGGAAGGTTTCGGTTACCCACAAATGGACAAATGAGCGTGGCCAAAACTACCCACCAAATGGATAGGGGGAGACCACCCCTTGGTTGGCGATTAGGGTGGCTACATATATATTTTTTTATTTTTTTTAAATTATATTAAAATGATATTAATGATGTTGTTATACACTTGGTAATTGTTTATTGGTTTGACATGGCGAATCGTTAAATTATTATACGAAAGCATCATTTGCGTTTATTGAATATATACAAGTAATATGTGTGATATGTTTGAAACCGAGGGGTTCGTTAGATTTTGCGTTAAACCACATATACCCGAAATATCTTTAACCTAAATATCAATTATACATGTAAAAGATTATGAAGAAGTTACATTTATCTCCTCAAATTGACACCCTATTCACTATTATTCTACTAAATTTTAAAAAGTAACAAATTACCAAGTATTTTCAACTTATCGCATCCATAGCATTTTCTGTTAATTTAGACAAAAAGTTCATCACGTAACCGACACATAACTCAAATTATCCATTATACATATAACACTAAGAGTAGTAAAATAAGAAAAAAATACTCGGGTGGTCCACAAGGTTTCATCCTTAATCAAAATTATTTTTAATGTTTAGAAGTTATCAAATTATGGCTTATTAAGGTTTGCAATATTATCAAATAACTCGCTCTTTAATGTTTTTAAGTGGCTATGGGGTGACGAATGTCTAATAAAAAGCAAATACGGTGTCTAGAAAATCCAACTAGGACATGCCACATGCCATTTTCTTTTGCCACATTGCATGAGGATCAATGACAGCTGTTGAAGTCGCCCCCACAGTGGCGCATGGATTCCGGCAAGCGTTTTATGCCAGGAATTATATGGTCCTAGCTGCATGCCTTGGGCTTGGAAAATGGTTTGTTTGGGTTGACCGTTGACTGGTACGATTGAATTTTCAATTTTTAATCATATTTCCTATACTATCCAATTGTTATAATCAATTCTTTTTATCTAATTGTTTGGCT